>NW_027182465.1:621544-932316 GCF_040938575.1 Ambystoma mexicanum | reverse complement strand
ATTCCCTGTCGTCAGGCTGAGAATCCTTGGTAACAGAAAAAAAATCTGTTTAATTTCTGAACTGTATTTCTCCTAACTAATCCCTGAGCTCTGGGTCATAATGCCCCTAGCCAATGACTGTGCTCTACATAAGCCCCTCCTCTGGCAGCCATCTTCAAATTTTTACCGCTCGTTCAAGTGTTGGGAGTCCTCATGCTTAGCTCTCGAGATTTTACTGCGTTTTTCACTTTTTGGAAGAGTTTTACTCTATTTTTCGGTCATTTGAGCCCTTGTGCTCCATCTATCAACCTTCCGATTAATGGGCACCCGTTTTTTGGATTCTTCAGCACCCCTCAAGGGCGGATTTCATCGAGTTTCTTCATGGAGGCTTCCAGAAGATTCTTCAAGGCCTACACCGCGTGGATCATAGCGACGAGGAGAAGGATTCTCCCTCTCTCTTTAAGCTTTGTACTGAATACGGTTTGCAGAATGTTTATATGGACAAAACACATCCCCAGTGCCTCTACTGCCTGCACCCAGCGCACAAGGAGGAAGATTGTGCATTTTGCAGTGAGCTCGCGAAACGCACATTGAAGGACCGACGTAAACCACTGGAGGAGTGGCTGCAGGCCAAGGCCTCTACCCTGGGTGGCACCCAGGGGCATGTCTCTTCCGGCTCTGGGAAAGCTGAGCTGGCTTCAAAGTCCTTTGAGGGTGCCCCTCCTGCGGGAGTCCAACAAAATGCAAAGCACTGCAAGTCCACTACTGTCTGGAGCGCCGTTGCAGCGGGCTCCTCGGTGGCCAGGGCACGTTCGACATGTCCAGCTGCTTCGGTTGCCAGTCATCACTCTGAATCTTCATCTAAGAGGAAGTCGGACCACCCGGGCAAGCTCAAGGAGGCCCCAGAGGCAACCAAAGAGAAGACCAAACAGGGTATGACGTCCGGCCTACCCTTGTTGGAAAAAAGGCCAAAGGAGGCCCAGTCCCGACCCGCCCCCCAAGGAGAAGTCAAGAAGGACAAGGTGTCTGGGATGACCACGGAGGACAAGAGACCTGTCAGACCATGAAGGCCCAGGTGCATCAGACGAAGGTGCCTCCTTCCATCGAGGTGGTGGTAGTATCCCTTTCGAAAGCCGTGGGGGCGGACCCACAGGGCACCCTTCCTAAGGCAAGAGTGTCCCTCCCTCCGAGGAGAGAGGCTGCGTTCCAACCCACCCAGAAGACCCTGGAGAAGGGGATGGCGATCATCGCCCCGAGACAGTTCCCTCTGGACTCCACGAAAGGGGTGCACGCGGAAGTCCTCCAGGGCACGGATATCTCCTCAGTGGAGGAACTCGTCTACCTACAGACTGTCCAGGAAGGCTATGGCAACGAGGGAAATACCGGAGCCGCGCTCTACGACGAGAGTACAGATGAGGGCGACAATGACGAAAATACCATTGAGGAAGGCGACGAGGGCCTCGGGATGACAAGGTCCTGGGCTCTGCTCCTGTGCCCCAGCTTCCAATATGCCCTGCGCATCAGCTTTGCCCTAGAGACCTCTCAGTGGACATTCTCTCTACGCTGAATACGCTGATCTCCGAGATATCGAGGAGGATGCCGTTTATGCCGATGACAACCCCGCTCAAGTTTCTCTCATGGAAAACGGCTTTCCTCGTGGCTATCACCCTGGCCAGGCAGTTCAAGGAGAGTCAGGCACGGCCTTGCAGGCAGCCTTTCTTGTTTTTCCACGCTTCAAAGGTGGTACTGAGTACCCAACCAACCTTTATGCCAAAGGTGCCATTGGAATTCCACCACAACAAACCTTTGGTGTTACCTGTCTTCTTCCCAAACTCGTCGTCACCAGCGGAAAGACCTAGCATTCTCTGGACGTTGCTCATGCCATGAAGTTCTATGTGGCACATACAAAGAGTTTTCAGAAGACTTCTCAGTTTTTCGTTAACTTTGGACCTGTAAATCAAGGAATGGCCTTCCATCTCCAGGTGGCTCTCTTGCTTCATCAGGCACTGGCATCGACTAGCTGGCAGACAGCTACCTGACCAGCCGAGAGCCCACTCCACCAGAGCCATTACAGTGACAACAGCGTTTCTTTCTGGTGTGCCTCTGCTCGACATATGTTGGGCTCCGACACAGAGGTCCACGCACACCTTCACAAGGTTCTACTGCGTTGATGGGGATTCCAGGGAGGAGGTCTGAGTCGGCTAAGCCGTGCTATGCAATCTGTTTGCTTGAAGTAAGTCTGTTCCAGAGGTGTGTGTTTATTGCTTCTGTTGAGCCTTGCCGCCTCCCATGGTTGTGTATATGTACTGCTGTGTACTCGTTATTCATGAGCATTTGAATCCATGCCAGATTCCATGCTGGAGAAGGTTTAAGCTACTTACCTGTAACTATTGTTCTCCAGCGTGGTTCTGGCATGGATTCACATGCAAAGCCTCCCACCTTCCCCTCTGTGGTTCTTCTTGGTTCATACTGCCACTTTACCTGCTTACCAAATCTGAAGATGTCCACCAGGGGTGGAGCTTAGGGAGAAGACTGTCATTGGATGGGGGCAGTATGACCCAGAGGACAGTGATTGGTTTAGAGGAGAAATACAGTTTAAGGAGCTTAGCTGCTGCACGATTTCCCTCGCATCAAGAGGAGGTATGTATTCAATTCACAGATAAATTTGAGGCATATAGAAAGATGTATGTAGACATCTTGTGCAACTGAAAACATCCTTATGTGCTGCAGACACGTGGAATGTCAGACATGAGCATAACACTAGTGAATCATGTGACTAGTGGAAATACATATATATGTCCAGACATCAATGATTAACCAGTGGTGCCTATGTTTCTTCAAATCCTCAATAGGTATTCATATAAGTGTTCCAAACATCAATATAAGTGCAATAGTGCCAACAAGCCTCGTTAGGAGGCAGTTGCATGCGTTTCGCCCTTGCTCTGCCTCAAGGCACAAGTATGTTCAGTCATTCAACAATTTGATGTTCTTTTCCAACATTTGTCTTTTAACACATCAGCATTTATATTTGACATTTTTTTCTCCTAATTGTTATAGTCTATGATGCTGAGTGGACGAGTGTCTTGTGGTTCGTAGGATAAGGTAAAAGTATACCTTGCGGAGTTAATGGTTTTGTTTGTTCTCATTTTCTTCTAATTTACTCCGGATCCAGGGTCCTCCGAGGTTGCTCAAGTAGTAGACCTTAGTTCAGTGTATTTCTGGTGTGCCCCTGCTCGACATCTTCTGGGCTGTGACGTGGAGTTCCACGCAAACCTTCACAAGGTTCTACTGCGTTGACGGATTCCAGGGAGGACGTCCGAGTTGGCCAAGCCATGCAACGCAATCTGTTTGCTTGAGGTGAGTCTGTTCCAGAGCTGTGTGTTTATTGCTTCTGTTGAGCCTTGCCGCCTCCCATGGTTGTGTATATGTACTGCTGTGTACTCGTTATTCATGAGCATTTGAATCCATGCCTGACCCCATGCTGGAGAATGTTTAAGTTACTTACCTGTAACTATTGTTCTCCAGCATGATTCTGGCATGGATTCACATGCAAAGCCTCCCACCTTCCCCTCTGTGGCGCTTCTTGGTTCATACTGCCACTTTACATGCTTACCAAATCTGATGATGGCCACCAGTGGTGGAGCTTAGGGAGAGGACTGTCATTGGATGGGGGTAGTATGACCCAGAGGACAGTGATTGGTTTAGAGGAGAAATACAGTTGAAAGTGCTTAGCTGCTGCAGGATTTCCCTCGCATCAGGAGGGATGTATTCAATTCACAGATCAATTTGAGGCATATAGAAAGATGTATATAGATATTGCAGACACATGCAATTTTCAGACATGAGGATGACACTGTGAATCATGTCACTAGTGGAAATACAAGAAATAATTGCCTGACCTTAAGATTTTTGGGAAAGGTTAGTAAAATGTTTGTATTTAAGTGACATTTAGAAAGATTGGCACATAACAAATTATTCCAACAGGAATCTGTGATACTTTACAAAACACACATGGGAGGTAATTGTTATGTCACATATTCAATTGTTTGTCCCGATAAAGGTCCCCTACTAGCCAGAGCCATAAGACATTGAGCTTGAAGTGGACCGAAAGACAGTGTGACCACAGATTAGATATCATTGTCACATTGAATATGACAATCTGGAATCCCATGCTGGCTGGAGAAGGATAAAGTACTCAATCCATCACCTTCTTTATTAATGGCTAGGTTACGTTATGAGCTGGGTCTCCAATCTCTAGAATCCCCTGCTGGCTGGAGAAGGATAAAGTACTGAATTCAAGACCCTCTTTATCAATGGCTACGTTACGTTATGAGCTGGGTCTCCAATCTATGGAATCCCATGCTGGCTGGAGAAGGATAACATACTCAATCTAATGCCTTCATTATCAATGGCTAGGTTACGTTATGAGCTGGGTCTCCAATCTCTGGAATCCCATGCTGGCTGGAGAAGGATAAAGTACTCAATCTAACGCCTTCTTTATCAATGGCTAGGTTACGTTATGAGCTGCGTCTCTAATCTCTGGAACCCCATGCTGGCTGGAGAAGGATAAAGTAGTCAATCTAACACCTTCTTTATCAATGGCTACTTTACGTTATGAGCTGGGTCTCCAATCTCTGGAACCCCATGCTGGCTGGAGAAGGATAAAGTACTCAATCTAAGACCTTCTTTATCAATGGCTAGGTTACGTTATGAGCTGGGTCTTCAATCCCTGGAATCCCATGCTGGCTGGAGAAGGATAACATACTCAATCTAATGCCTTCATTATCAATGGCTAGGTTACGTTATGAGCTGGGTCTCCAATCTCTGGAATCCCATGCTGGCTGGAGAAAGAGAAAGTACTCAGCCTAACACCTTCTTTATCAACGGCTATGTCAGGTTATGAGCTGGGTCTCCAATCTCTGGAATCCTATGCTGGCTCGCACCTGGCTCTCCGATCTCTGGAATCCCATGCTGGCTGGAGAAGGATAAAGTACTCAATCTAAGACCTTCTTTATCAATGGCTAGGTTACGTTATGAGCTGTGTCTCCAATCTCTGGAATCCCATGCTGGCTGGAGAAGGATCTCTGCGTTTACCCAGTAACTTATTACTCCACTGTAGCACCTTCAGTGAAGTGTTTCACTGTTCTACATGTCCACATCGCCCACAATCTTCCCCTTGCTGGTCACTTCTTAAGGCCTCTGCGTGCCTTAGTTCAAAGCAGTAGTTCCTTTGTCACTACATTCCTCTCCATGTATGCGCAAGGGCTCTCGACAAACTTTTAAACTTCATGCAACCTTGGTTTCACGTTGCACAGACTTCCGGTTCACGTCAGCATGCTTCTTTGGGTCCTCTCCTCAAACGTCACCCTTTCGTATGACTGCTCTCTCCATCACGCCGCGTATTACCAGCGTAAACAGCTCGAACAGTAGCAGAACTCCTGGCACGAATGTAAGAAATTAAAGAACTGTAACATTAAAGAAGCTTACCTTTTCCACGTGCCTGGCTCTGGAGTGGTAATTTACTTAGGCAGGACACACAGGAACCACTCCAGAGCCAGGCACGTAGAAAAGGTAAGCTTCTTTAATGTTACAATTCATAGTAGGAGGGTAAGACAGAAGCCTGGAGATCACTTTACTACAATGACGACAACACCTTTTGCAGTGATTGTTTTGAAAATGTTGATTTGATCCTGTCTTGGCAATGCCAGGCTAAGAATCACTAGGCGGGAAAGTCTTTCTTTGAAGGAAGGAAAGGAGAGAACTGAGGAAAATGCAGAAAAAGTACTATTAGAGATGCTTATACTTTTCTGATTGTGGGCATCTATTAGTGCCTCACAAATGCCTTCTACGTATACACAAGCCAGCAACTGTTGGCTTTGCCAATGCTTTTATTTATAACAGGACTTCTCTGAAAGAAGCCTGATCAGCATCTTAGTGGGTTTAGCCCTTTTGTGGCATTAGAGTGGGTCTGGAAAGGCATTGGTGCTGTGCAGTCTGTCCAGGTAATCTGTGGGAGGTGTTTGTTGGTTAAACGTGTGGGTGACGTGACCAGGAATGAGGTGTTGAATTTCGGATGTCTTGGGAGACATCCTGTTTCCGTGTCAGAACATGGCAGTGTGGTGTGTAGGGGGGGATTTATGGGGTACCTCTGTGTGTGTATGACAAGGATATTGTGAGTTCCTTGCAGGAGTTGGGTTTTTTGGAGGTGTGGCATTTGGTTAGGAAAGATCCCAATGGAGGTGTAGTTTCTATGACTGTGGCTATTAGGTTTAGGGGGAGTGAGGTGCCGGAGCATGTGTTTTTGGGGTTTCAGCGTTTTTGGGTGAATCCTTATGTTCCAGCGCCTTTTTGGTCCTATAAGTGTCAGGAGTGCGATCACGTGGCACGATCTTGTAGGAGGGAGAGGAGGTGTGGCAAGTGTGGTGGTTCCCATGATATTACTGAGTGTCTCGGTATGTACACTGAAGTGTTGCAATTGTGGTGGGGATCATGTTGCTTCCTTTAGGGGGTGTTTTGCACAGGTGGAGGCCTGTAAGGTTGTCAGTACGAAGGTGGCCGATAACATCAGTTATGCTGCAGCAGTTCAGAAGGTGCGGGAGGAGCAGGTGGTTGTGGTGGGTAGTCCTGCTGTAGTGGTGAAGCGACTGGAGGTGGGGGAGGTGCAGTCTTTGGCGGTTGATGGAGTGATTGGAGGGGGTGTCACTATCAGAATGGCGGTTTTGTTGTGTTTTATTATCACAACTATTAATATGACGGCTGAGTGTCAGTCGAAATCGGACAGGTTACAGGCGGTGGTGAAGGCAGCGCAGATGTATTTAAGGATGTACATAGGAGGATGAGTGGTGGTGTTTATGTTCTCCATTGTCCCCCTCCCTTGCCTTGTCACGCTCTGAAACACTTGTGTACGAGCACGATACAAATAAAATGCCAATGAAAAAGTGCACCATACTTGCAAAATGCAATTCATTACTTTTACTGCAGGCTGTTTGAATAGTACCCATTTGGGGGGGGGGGGTTGTGGTTGATAATATGTAATGCAAATTGTGCAATTTAAATGATATTTATTTAGCTACAGTGTCCAAAACTACTAGTTCAAAGTGGCGCACTTTGACTGAAAAAGCTCCCCCACTAGCATTGTGCGCTTTTGCAAAGTTCTTGACTAGCAATGTAATAAAACTGGTTTCCTTTGTATAGCAGTGATTTATTGATATTGGGTAGGAGGTACTTAACTGTGGGGTGTAGTTTGGGAGTGGCGTGCATGCCGAGCGCAGCCAGCGCATTGTAGTGTTTCGCCCTGGGCACCAACTGGACTAGTAACTGTCCTTGGTGGATGGTCTCCTTTTTGTCTCCCTGGGACTGCAAATGCTACGTTTTTAAACATAAAATATGTCTTAAGGAGTCATTGGGGAATCATTTGCTGTGGGTGAGAGACCAGTGACTATTCACTCCTCTTTTAGTGAGAAAGTGATCATCTGTTTTTGCCAAGTGTTATTTACGTTGTCTCTGCTTGTTCTACATATTCCTCCAGTTAATCCTGTCTTCTGTGTATGTGATGGAGGGTGCATTCCTAGGCGGGGAGAGGACGGGAGCTCCTCTTTGGATGTTTCGATTATATATCGTTTTAGGATGTCTTGCGTTTGTAGTATTTAATAACGTAATAATGTCTTCCATTTCTAGAACTCAAAAAATGTTTGCGTCATCCGACACTGCAAAACATAAGAAGCACAGGCACCAGAAGGTAAATAACGGCTGTAGTTTTTGTTTGCACAGGTTGTTCTATGCTTCTGAGATAGCCGGTCTCCCACCCACAAGTCTTTGGCTCAGTGGACTAGTGCATTCTATGGTGCCATGGTTGTGTGATCTCATAGTCACTAGTTTGAATCCTGCATGTCCACCCAGCCCTCCATCCAAGATTGAAAGAATGAGCCTCAGAGTTACGTAACAATGACCAATGTTACCTTCTGTCTATAACACCAAAATACATCAGTGTGTGTGTGTGTGTGTGTGGGGGGGAAAAGGGGGGATGGGGTGCACTCTGCAAATACACATAGTATGTTATGTTAATCCTTTCCTCTGTGCCGTCCTATTAAACTCAATTGGTAATTCGCTATTGGGCCTGTATGGTGGATCTCAGCACTTTTCTATAGGGGTGGAGGAGTGGAGTTGTAAAAGTGAGTTAAATAAGCACATTGGTAGCTACACCTAGTGTTGGTTGTCCTCTTTGCTGATCACCTAGGGAGCAAGGGATTGATGGTAAAGCCTTAATCGGGAGGGGCTGAGTGAAACGGAACACCAGATCTGCACTTTGGTGGGTGTTTTGTTTCTAGGCATGAATGAGTGAGCGTTCTGGAGGGGAATTGAGGGCATACGGTAGAGTCAATGGAAAGGATGGTATGGAGTGCAGAAGTATCACAGATACACACACTCCCCTTGCCTGCCCACCCGCCAGAGCAGTCACAACATGAGGTGATTGAAACGGTCGCCCTCATGATTGTGAAGGACGGTGAGTCAAGGACAGTGGCATGCCCACTTGCACGCGTTCATGAACTGTTAGCAAGTCAGGTGACCCGAGTATTGCAGGCTCCTGAAATCATCTGCATCCCTTAGTTATTAACTTATTGTCGCCAGTTATGGGATAAAATGACCAACTGCCATTGGTAGGTGTTGGGATCCCCTATTGGCTAGCAAACCGTGTGCATTCCTGACGGCAACCCACTTTGAAGCACTCTCCCACAAATTGCCCTGGGAGGGAAGCTCCAAGATGTGGCTCCATTAACTGGGCCTAGGTCTTCTCACCCTGCAGCTACTGTTCCGAACAGCAGCATGATTCAGTCATGACACGTGACTAGCTCTGCATGACGTGCTATGTGAGGGATCTAAAATCCTGATATTGGACCATCCTGGCAGGAGGGGTGCGGGATGGACCTCATCCGTTAAGGCCTTAGTTAAGAAGTTCAACTTTCAACTCTTCCTTCTCAAAGGAATTCTCCCATTTCTCACTTTCCCACAAAAGCTCAATGTTACCAACGCTTTGGTTCTCTCTAGGCTAGACTACTACAACAGCCTTCTCTTGAATCTACCCTCTTCCTCTCCATGACCCCTCCAGCTAATCCAGAATAGGGCAGCAAGACTTATCCTTGGCCTAAAGCCCAGGGACCGCATCTCTCCTTCCCTAAAAACTCTTCACTGGCTATGAGTTTCTGCAAAGATCAAGTTCAAATCCCTTTGTATCATCCAATACAGATGTCTGGGGCCACGCTATCTACAACTTGCTCTTACTAAATACTCACCCTCTAGACCTCTACATTCCTCTGGTACCAAGTATCTGTGTGTCAATCGTTTCACTAAACAGAGGGCCGGAGGCAAATCTCTTTCCTCAGTTGGCACCCTCTTATTTAATAGCCTCCCCCTTCCTCTTGAGCCGGATCTCCTCAAATTCAGGAAGCTCCTCAAGACTTTCCTTTTCACCTCGTCCATCCCTTCTTCCCTTCTCTGCTAATCACAGTCGATGTGATTGGTGTTTGGGGCCCTGGCCTTCCACACCCAATCGCCTCCACCACTGCCTGCACGCTGCACTTGCCTTGACACTTACTGGCCTTTGCCACTGTAGGCTTGCACTTTTACACCTGCTGCTCACGCACGAGCACTTCAGCACTTACCCCCACCCCACTCTTCCCCTCTCCTCTCTGCACTTGCATGCTCTGAATGCTCACAAGGCCTAGTAGATTTGTCTTTATCCTCCAGTGTATTGTTTTCTATCCCATGTCCCCTCCCTGTTTCCCTGTGGGCGCTTTGAAACACAATTTACTTGTACAAGCGCCTAACAAATGCTCAATAAATAAAAAAATAAACCAATTCTGTGCAATAGGGTGTAATATTTATGAATATTGACATTCATTGTATTTTTATTATATTCTTTTTACAATGTGTATTGTATGCATGTGCTTTAATTACATTGGCCCTCATTACAACCTTGGCGGTAAGTTTTCAACTTTACCGCCAAGGCGTAATTTACGTTAACGCCATGGTGGATGGCGGATTTACCGCCCCATTCCAAGCTTGGCGGGGCGGTAAATCCCCATTCACCATGGCCCCTTCCCCATTCCTATTTTTGCCCCATAGGGCATAATGGGAGTGGGGAAGGCGCTAATTACGGCACCGTAAATTACAGTGCCGTAATTAGCACCAAGGCGGCTTAGCGCCTTGCATTTTAACGCCTGCTAAAAGCAGGCGTTAAAATGGGAATCAGGCGTTAAGGGTTAACGGCGCTGTTAAACCCTTAACGCTTGGGTTGTAATGAGGGCCATTGTATGTCAAAATAAAGCTTTTATGATCATGATTTAATCAATCTCCTGTACTTGCTTTTATTCAACCTGATCACCTTGATCTCTGTGTACTTTATAAGAGTATTGCGCTTAAGTACTTTATAGGAGTATTGCGCTTAAGTACTTTATAGGAGTATTGCGCTTAAGTACTTTATAGGAGTATTGCGCTTAAGTACTTTATAGGAGTATTGCGCTTAAGTACTTTATAGGAGTATTGCGCTTAAGTACTTTATAGGAGTATTGCGCTTAAGTACTTTATAGGAGTATTGCGCTTAAGTACTTTATAGGAGTATTGCGCTTAATGCCCCGATTGGCCTTTCCCATCTCCCTCTTCGCGTCTCTGACTTCCTTATGGAAGTAGTACTGAGTAGTGACTGTGGATGATATTATAAAGCTACCCTTCTGTATTGCTGCCACTGTTTCTCTTAACCGATCTTCCGTCACGTCCACCGATAGGCTGCCAAACTGATCCCCAGTCAGGGGTGCTAAGATTGCTGACAAGATTGTGTACTTTCTGCAAGTTTCTGTGCGACCAGCTAATCCTATTTCCACCACAATGTATGTCGAGGCCACTGTTAGGAGTGATTTTCTATACTCTGGCCTGGTGGGCGGATGTATAGAATGCCAACCTATATTGTGACAGACAACTCTGGGGATCTGTAGCCAAACCAGTTCAGGTAGCACATGCTAAGTTATTCCAAGGTGGTGAGCTTGTAAACGGTCCACAAGGAGTTCACACAATGGGAATCACAAATACACTTAGGCAGGATGTATAAAAATACAATTATTTATTGGCCAAAACACACTATAGAAAAATGACTACTAGCAAAATAGATGCATATATACATTGACTTATCAGAGGGCATAATATGCATAACCCCTGCAAAGGAAAGGAAAGGTAAGGTTATATTTATGCACTCAAGGTCCACAGAGAATGACCCCCAACTAAGTGTCCAGCCCTACGTTGTCTGGGGTCTTTTGCCCAATAGTTCAGGTAAAGTTCCTCAGAATTTTTGAGGCAGGAGAAAATGCAGGTAGGGTCTCTGGGGTCCAGTGAAGGTTTCTAATTGTCAGAGTACAAGTTAAACTAGCTAACAGAAGTAGCCCCAACTTTCAGAAGTCTTACACAAGCAATGGCAAAGCCAATAGTTAGAATAAAGGTTTATTATAAGCCCATTGACTTATAATGTGAGTATAGGGGTAGGGAAGAAGCTCTGTAACTTCCCCCCATACTCCCGATTCTTCCCCAGATTTGGCAGGACAAAGGAAGAGGGCCTGAGGTTGCTTTTCCCACCGAAGTCGCAGTCCTCGATTCGCAGGGGTTGCAGGTTCTAGCTGATTTCTGGTTGGTGTCTTTCACTGTTGCAAGGACTCTTGAATGAAGAATGTATTTAAACACAATGCAGGACCCCTCTCGGGACTGGTCTCGAGTCAGGTAAGTGATTTTGAATGGTGGTCAGCACAGTGATGCAAAGGAACTCCCCTTGAAGCTAGGACGCCGAGATTTCGCAGAGGCAAGTCTTGTAGGGCCAGGTGATGATCCCCAAAGTTCCAAGTCAAAACACGGAACAGTGACGACGGGAGCGCGGTAGCCCAAACTCTGAGCTGGTCAGCCACAGGACGGTCCAGGGGCAATTCCAAAGGCTTTTCTTTGCAGGGCACCGAGCAGACATCGGGCATGGATGTTCCCTCCGCTCCCAGGGTCGCACCTCCTTCGTGGGATCGCTGAAGATCTTCAGCAAGACAGCGCTCCTCCAGGACAGCAGCATAAGTCGGTAGCCAGGTCTGCTTCCGACGGGTCTGCTGGTGCAGGGCACCGAGCAGACATCGGGCATGGATGTTCCCTCCGCTCCCAGGGTCGCAGCTCCTTCGCAGGAGCACTGAAGATCTTCAGCAAGACAGCGCTCCTCCAGGACAGCAGCATAAGTCGGTAGCCAGGTCTGCTTCCGACGGGTCTTTGGTTTCTTCGCAGGTCTCAGTTGGATAGAAGTCTTGCCTCCTTCAGGTTTCTCCAGGATCCCTGTAGAGTTGATGCAGGAGTTCCATTCTAATCCTAAAAGCCAGGTAAGAGCAGCTGCCCTCACTAGCCAAAGACGGAGGTAGCCCACACACACCCTTCCAGTGGTCCAATCAGCACCACTGGCGGTAACACTCATGCATATGACTCGGACATACTGAAACCAGTTTGTGGATTGGAACCAGACAGTCCCAGCCCACATCCTGCCAGCAAACCAGTATCCCGCCAAAAGCTTCTGCTTTCCCGGGCACTGGAAGTGCTTAGGTGTGATGAGTGGTGCAATTCAAACTCTTTCTCCCCCACAAGCACACACTCCTCACCTGAGCTGTCTGAGTTGATGGTTTCTTGTAGACGTCGTCGTGCAAGATAGTCTCTTTCCTTCTTGTGATGAATGTGCTTGTCACGGAGGGAAGCCACAGTGACCGCTGGATAAACAGCTGTCCCGTGACTCCCTTTCCGGAACCAAGCCGGAGTCAGGGAAAAACCCAAAAGGGAAAAAACCCTGCAAAGCAGAGTAGACTCTTCAATCCCAGAATAGTCGCTGAAGAGAGCAATGGAGTGAGGCGGATTGTTGAGTAGAAGAAGTCCAATCGTCGAGTCAGGAATGACGGAGGCTCCTTGATGCAGTTAGAATAAATGGCAATGGTTCCAGAAAGAGGAAAAATAGGTGTGGAGCAAGCCAGCTCAGAGGAGTCAACAGGAAGAGAGAAACTGGAAGGATTCCCGGAATCAGAAGAGAGAGAAAAATTGAAAATAGGCACACCGGAGTACTGCCCGGAGTAGCGGAAGGAAATAGTAGCGTTCCGAGGAAGGAAACAGGAAAAACAGGAAACCCTCTGGCAGATCCGGCAGAGGATCAGAGCGAGGAAACCCGGAAACAGGAAGTGTCCAAAGTGGGTTGCAACGCAGCGACTACCCGGAGGCGGGGAGTTTAAATACTTCCAGCGGCGCTGCATCACGTAACTGGGACTGGGAGCAAGAACACAGAGAAAGGACTAAAACACTCTACCTCTGTGTCTCCAGCTCCAACGCGGATACAACCGCCAATTACGGCAATGGCCGTGACGGCGGATGACAGTATGCTCCTCCATGGACCCCGAACACCCCGCTTCCCCGGGTGCAAGCGGTGGAATCTGGCAAGTAACCGGGGGCATGTATCTGGGAAGCCGGTTCCCAGGAGTCCTCCGACTCTGGGTAACCCTTCCATGACAAAAGGTATTCCAATCTACCACGACAAAACCTAGAATCTCTTACCGCAGAAACCTCATACTCATCTTGAGTGGATGTAGGCACAGGAATTTGTCGGGAGAGAGACCTGTGGTGGGGATCTGGATAGTAAGTTTTGAGGAGAGAGGAATGAAAAACAGGGTGAATGCGTTTAAGAGAAGGGGTGAGTTGAAGATGATAGGTCACAGGATTGATCTTTGATAGAATGGAAAAAGGCCCCAAGAAGCGTGGAGACAGTTTGGAAGGTCCTGTCCATCGGGGAAGGTACTTAGTAGACAACCACACCTTATCTCCTGGCTTCCATGAAGGGCATTCTCTATGGTGCTTGTCAGCTCCAACCTTATTTCTTCGTCTGCTATCTTCCACTCCTTGCAATGCGTTGGTCTATGCTCTTGGATACTCCTCAAAACCTCTTCAGCTGCTGGCGAGTTGGAAAAATGGGGTACATCTGGTATTAGAAATCTCGGGTGAACTCCATAAGTACAAAAAAATGGAGTAAGGCCTGTGGCGGAGTGTTTGGAATTATAGTAGGAGAACTCTGCCGTGGGAAGTAAAGAGACCCAATTGTCTTGGTGCTGAGAAATGAAACATCTCAGTTATTGTTCGAGAGTTGCGTTGAGACGCTCAGTTTGTCCATTTGATTGCGGATGGAAACCGGAAGAAAGGGCTCTTTCTACCTTTGTCTTGGGCAAAGGTCTCTGCCATCCTAGTTGCGGTAGGTAATCTCAGAAGAGGCGAGAAATGTGCCAATTTGGAAAAAGCATCCACCGTCACCATGATACAAGTACATGATTCGGACTCCGGAAGATCCACAATAAAGTCTGTGTAGATGAGTCCCCATGGGCGAGTCGGCTTTTCCACCTGGGTGAGGAGTCCTAGAGGTATGCCCGAGGCATACTTGGCTTTGGCACAAATTGGACAAGATTTCACATATTCCAACACCTCCTTTCTTATGTTGGGCCAGAGAAACGACCTTGAGATGAGTTCTAAGGTGCCGTCTACACTTATGTGTCCCACCATGCGTGAGTCATGACACCATCTCAGAATCTTCCTGCGTAGCGGTCCTTCTAGGATATACCACTTCTTCTTATAAAACACCCATCCATCCTTTACTTGAAAGGGGGAATCAGAAAATAAGGAGATTTGAGGCAATTCTTGCGTGACAGCAGCCTTCACCTCTTGAAGAAAAGAACCCACAACTGCTAGAATCTGGTTTCGCTGGAACATGGGCTCAGTCTTGACAGACTCTGTTTCAGTATGGGAGTCCTTTCGAGACAAGGCGTCAGCTAGTCGATTGAGCGACCCCAGAATGTATGTGATCTGGAAGTCATACTGTGAAAACAGATAAGCCCATCTTGCCTGTCTGGAGTTTGAACATTCCATCTCTTGTAAGGCTTTCAGATTCTTGTGATCTGTGCGAATGAGGAACTGATGACGGGCACCCATGAGGAGGTGCCACCATTCTTCACAAGCCAATTTCATCGCCAGTAACTCCTTTTCAAGAACAGAATAATTGAATTGGAGGAGAGAGTCTTAGATAAGTAGGTGACCGGGTGTTCTACATCCTGGAAGTTCTGAAGCAAAATGGCCCCAACAGCAACGGCAGAAGTGTCCGTCTCAAGAATAAATGGTAGAGTCTGATTCGGATGTTGTAGAATTCGGGCTGAGCAAAAAAGGCTTTTCAGATGCCAAAAGGTCTCCTCCGCCTCAGTGGACCAGGAAAACGAGTAGGCCTCCTTTTTGAGCACTCGGGTAATGGGATACACAACTTCTGAAAGTTTCGAATGAATCTCCTATAATAATTCGAGAGACCCAAGAACCGCTGCACCTCCCGAACAGAAGTAGGGGTCGACCAGTTGAGAATGGCGTGTACCTTGTCTGGGTCCATGGCGATCCCTTCCACAGACAGTACATATACCAAATAGTGAACCGAAGGAACAGCAAATTTGCATTTTTCTGCCTTAACCAGAAGATTGTTCTTTTGCAGGCGATTAAAACTTGCTTGACTTGTTCGATGTGATCCTCCAAGTTAGATGAAAAAATCAAGATATCATCCAGATAAATGATGACTGATATCAAAAGCATGTCGGAAAACATCTGGTCCATAAATCTCTGGAATACCGCTGGTGCATTCACCTAACCAAACGGCATTACCTTATATTCAAACAGGCCCAGAGGTGTACGTAATGCAGTCTTCCATTCGTCTCCTTGGGCAATCCGTAGCAGATGGTATGCATTTCCAAGATCAAGCTTGGTAAATACTTTAGCTCCTTGTACAGCCTCAATGATGTCAGTGATAAGGGGCATCGGATACCTATCACGAATGGTAACCTTATTCAAACCCCGGTAGTCTATACAGGGTCTAAGATCAGTGGAGTCTCTCTTCTTAATGAAAAATAAAGGGGCTCCTGCAGGGGATTTTGAAGGTTGTATCAGGCCATTCTCCAAATTTGTATCTAAGTATTTCCGAAGAACCTGTTTCTCCGTTTGTGTGAGAGAGAACATCCGACCAAACGGAACCAGGGCATTGGGTCCCAAGTCGATGGTACAGTCCTCTGGCCGATGAGGCGGCAATTTGGCATGAAGGCACTCCTGAAAAACTTCAGAAAATACTGAGCAAAAACTGGGCAACGCATGGACTCCCACGTGATTGTTGGGAAAAATCTTGACTGGCTGTAGATCTCTCCTACTCTCTAACCGAAAACAGTTGGTAGCGCAGTAGGGGGAATTGAAGCTTAGCCTATTCTCAGACCAGTTTATCAATGGATTATGTCTGCAGAGCCATGTGATGCCCAATATAATGGGAACATGGGCGGCTCTGATGATGTCAAAACATAAGGTTTCCTTGTGTTGGTCTATCGTCAAAGAAAGCTCTTCTGTAGTATGGGTAATAGGACCAGAAGACAATAGTGTCCCATCCACTCCTTCAATCTTCTGAACTTCCTTCCGTGGTATCCGGCTGAGACCCACCTTGTCTGCCCACAGGGTGTCAACAAAGTTACCCGCTGCTCCACAATCCAGTAGGGCTACGGTCTTAACTTGTCTGTTCTCTAGGTCAAGATGAACAGGAATCACCATGAGTCTGAAGTCCTCTTTAGACTCGGAAGATGCAACTGAAAGAGAGACATGGGGACGATGAGAAATGTTGGGAGACCCCCAGTCGTTTGTCCCTACTGACGCCGAGGGTATTCGTTTCCCGACCTTTTGTTTGGTAATTCTGTGCAGTCCTTGAGAAGATGTTGGTCTGAACCACAGTAGGCACATAATCCTTTTTCTCTTCTGCGACGTCTTTCAGAAGCTGATAACGGTGCTCTGGTGGCGCCGATCTGCATTGGTTCTTCGGAAGAAGCATCAGTAGAGCGCCCAGGGAGTGAGTGTGCAGAGGGTTCTGAAGGATAACCAGGGCTTCTTTGTTTGCGACGCTCCGCCCTTCTTTCCTGTAAACGATACTCTTATGTGAAGAGCAGCCGCTAGTAGGTCTGAAAAAGTGGGTGAACGAGGAGACCTGGCCAGTTCATCTTTGATTTCTACCTTCAATCCTCTCCTGAATATGGCATATTGTGCTGTCTCAGGCCACCCCGCTCCAGCTGCCAAGGTTTTGAAAGAGGAGATGTAAGATAATACATCTAGAGAACCTTGTTTGACATCCAGTAAATCTTCGCAGGCGGTAAAGGACAAAAGTCCTTTACCGCCTGGTTGTTCAAAAGTCTGTTCAGCAAATTCTGAAACCCTGGAAAATCCTGCAAAATGGCGTTTCCACTAGTCACCAATGGTGTAGCCCAAGACAGGGTGTTTCCTGTCATATTTGAAATTAAGAAACCCACCCGGGCTTGATCTGTAGCGAAGGTACGAGGCCTAAAAGTGAAATAAACCATGCAGGCTTCCAGAAACTCCTTCACCTTTTTGGGAGATCCATCGAATTTCCCAGAGGACAGCGCCATGGGTGGTAATTCCGGGGGGGCAGGTTCTCTAGCTGATACCATCTGTTTAAGCAGAGCATTCTCGGTCTTCACTCCTTGTAGCTCTTGAGACATTGCTTGAAAAGCCTTCCACAGTTCTTGAACCTGATCCTCAGCGGACATCCTTGAAGCTTTTGGGCATTGCAATCTGTGATGAGTGGTGCAATTCAAACTCTTTCTCCCCCACAAGCACACTCTCCTCACCTGAGCTGTCTGAGTTGACGGTTTCTTGTAGACGTCGTCGTGCAAGATAGTCTCTTTCCTTCTTGTGATGAATGTGCTTGTCACGGAGGGAAGCCACAGTGACCGCTGGATAAACAGCTGTCCCGTGACTCCCTTTCCGGAACCAAGCCGGAATTAGGGAAAAACCCAAAAGGGAAAAAACCCTGCGAAGCAGTGTAGACTCTTCAATCCCAGAATAGTCGCTGAAGAGAGCAATGGAGCGAGGCGGGTTGTTGAGTAGAAGAAGTCCAATCGTCGAGTCAGGAGAGACGGAGGCTCCTTGTGGCAGTTAGAATAAATGGCAATGGTTCCAGAAAGAGGAAAATAGGTGTGCAGCAAGCCAGCTTGGAGGAGCCAACAGGAAGTGAGAAACAGGAAGGATTCCCGGAATCAGAAGAGAGAGAGAAATTGAAAATAGGCACACCGGAGTACCGCCCGGAGTAGCGGAACGAAATAGTGGCGTTCCGAGGAAGGAAACAGGAAACACAGGAAAAACAGGAAACCCTCTGGCAGATCCGGCAGAGGATCTGAGCGAGGAAACCCAGAAACAGGAAGTGTCCAAAGTGGGTTGCAACGCAGCGACTACCCGGAGGCGGGGAGTCTAAATACTTCCAGCGGTGCTGCGTCACGTAACTGGGACTGGGAGCAAGAACACAGAGAAAGGACTAAAACACTCTACCTCTGTGTCTCCAGCTCCAATGCGGATACAACTGCCAATTACGGCAATGGCCATGACGGCGGATGACATTAGGATTTCCCTGGCCTCACAGACCAGGAAGATGGCTAAAGAACTAGATGGCCAAAGGACATGTGAAAAACCATGTGGCACGGCCATGTTTGGAAACTAGCCACAGTTAGTAGCTAAACGTGGTAAGGTTAAAACGAAAAGTCCCGAAAAAGTGGGAAAAAGTCACTGCTGCCACCATTCCTTTTAGCACACCTAGAGTAACCAAAAATCCTCTGAGTGTTAGTTTAGGGCAAAACCAAAAAGTGTACCCCATTGTACTGCAGTATCAGCTGAATTGTACAAAAGTTAACCACAAGTGATAAAAAAAAGTAACCAAAAGTAGTAACACTGTAACACTACTAAGGGAAACAATGTGTTCCAGTACCAACAGCGAGAAGGACATGCCTGTTTCCTCATGACATATGAGCAAAAGCCAGTGCAGTGAAGCTTGAAGCTTCACTGCACTGCAAAAAGAGTAAGTCAGCATCAAAAACAAAAGCAAAAAGTTTGGGGGTTCCATAAAGATGTAGGAAAGGTACAGTACAGAGAAATTTTTCCTAACAGTCTCCAACCATCTTCTGTCTGCTAACCTCTCCCCAATCCCTAATAATTAGATTGAGGATAGAGTGGTCACTATGCTCGCTCTTGGTGATTGTCAAACCTTATACAAGTGGCAGTACATTGTGACTAACAAAGACCTAGTGGAGTGTCAGAGTTTTTCCGATGAACCATGTGTCACCAGGGCAGACTCTGCGCTCAGCCATTCATCATGGTAAATCCTCCAATCATACACTTAAGCCCTCTAGCGTGGAGCCTTTCCTTGTTAAGTTACGTAGACCCAGCGGCCTTTAAGCCCTCTAGCGTGGAGCCTTTCCCTGTTAAGGTACGTAGACCCAGTGGCCTTTAAGCCCTCTAGCGTGGAGCCTTTCCCTGTTAAGGTACGTAGACCCAGTGGCCTTTAAGCCCTCTAGCTTGGAGCCTTTCCCTGTTAAGGTGCGTAGACCTAGTGGCATTTAAGCCCTCTAGCTCAAGCCTTTCCCTGTTAAGGTACGTAGACCCAGTGGCCTTTAAGCCCTCTAGCGTGGAGCCTTTCCCTGTTAAGGTACATAGATCAGTGGCCTTTAATTTGAAGAATATTTTTTGTAGTTAGTCAAGAGTCTTTAAAGCCAACAGATGAGTATATTGTTCAAATGAAGTGTGGGAGATTAGGCGTCCTTTCCCAATCTGATCACACTAGTGCAGTGGTCTTCAAACCGTTTCATACTTAGCCCCCCCACCCCTGCTTTAAGTAAACATATTGTTTCTGGCCCCCCACCTACAAGTTGCCCCCCTCCCCTTTGTTGGGGCCTAAAGGATGTCCAGGGGGACCCATGCTCTTTACAATGTAAGCAAATGTTCTACTGCTTATATTTTCCATTAAAAGCAGTCAACTTAATCCTTAAAAAAAAAAGCATCTGGGGCCTTGGCTAGAACTACACCAATCCTGATAGGGCAAGGAAGAGGTAGGGTGACTACCTTCCACCCCTTAATCCCTGTTATGGGTGTGTGCGCAGTATAATTAATATGCAAGCTTGTCCCCCTTATTCCAGTTAATCTAAGAACCACCACTAGGCTTCCTAAATTCACTGGGATCCCTTAATTCGGTTGCAGACGGTCCAGGTGTCGTGGATGCAGTGGTCACTTTCAGTCCCTGGATTGGGTCCCGCTAAGTGTCGGTTCCTAGGACTGATTAACAACATTCACCCACGAACGGGAGGGGATTGTCAGACAAGCGGATGTTAAGCGCGGTCAGAGAATTACTAGAGCTGCCTCCACACAATCATTTCTCACATCTCCTTAAAGAGGTCAAGGCACTGCCACAAAAAGGAGCAATAGAACTAGTACCAGCCATTTGGTAAGTAGGGGGTATTTTCTCACGATTTCCGTGTACCCAATAAAGACAAACCAAAAGGCCAGTATTGGACTTAACCGCTAGTAAGAAAATGTGTAAAATCCCAGAAATTCAGGATGATTACCCTCCAAGATATCCCTCTGCAAAAGAAGGGCGATGTCATGGCAACATGATGCAGACTTTTCCAGGCTACTGCCAACATCTGCAGCTCAATGTATCCAACCATCATTTTCAATTCAATGTGCTTCCTCTTGGGATATGTTAAGAGACTCCTGGCACTTCCCTGACTCATCCAGGTAGACACGTCTATATGTAACACAGAAGGGATCAGGGCGAACCCGAAATATATATATTTTTTTAATTTTAATTTACCATATTGGAAACCGTAAACGTGAAGTTTCAACCAACACATGTGGTACAATACAACCAAAGTTTAGTACAGGAAAATATATACCATACATTATATGTGAAATCTCTCTACTGGCTCTCTGTAGCTGCTGCGAGGGTCAAGTTCAAGACCCTCTGCATCGTCCACATGGCTTTCTGGGGCCAGGAACCACACTACATGCAACGTTATCTTCCTAAACATCTTCCCTCTTGAGTCCTCCGCTCATCCACCTCCAACTCTCTGAGGGTCAGACGCTTCTCCAAGCAGGTTCTGTAAGCAACTCAAGATCTTCCTTTTCACTTCCTCTCCTCCTCTCCCTTGCTGATGTCCCTGACTGCTGTGCATACTGGCTATCTGGCCACCCACTGATATTACGGGTCCAGGCTCCTGCATGATCAGTTGCCCCTGCACTGCCTCCGGACTACACAGCCACTTAAGGGACTGTATCTTCAACCCTGCAATCCCCTGACCCCCTGCACATATGAGCCGTTTCCTGGCAGCACTTACTAGTTACTTGCACTCTCCTTTCCCCCCACCCCCGCTATCAACTCTGTAACATAACCAGTGTATTTATAAAGCGCACCTTCACCCCCATCTTGGCGCTAATAGCAGTTGCTTGTTTCCCAACTTAATGGTACTCCTATCGACCTCGGAAGGAAGAAGGGCTGAGGGAACCTGCCAGGATTCGAACTTGTGACCATGAGGTCAAACAAAGGCCCCTGTAGTGGATGCATTAGTCCACTGAGCCACAGACCTGGCTGTTCTGGTGACGTCGGGGAACCAATATTTCCCTATGTAGTTTCATCTAACTGTAAGTATAGCGGTAGCAAATCATTAGCTCTGGATATTGTTTATTTGTAATGTGCCTATACACAAGTGTTTCGAGGTGCAACAAGGCTGGGGGGTGGTATGGAAACAGGGGAGACGAAAAGTGATCTTACTAGGCCATGTGACATTGAGATCATGCAAGTGCAGTAACCAGAAGTGCAGAAGGAAGGGCGAAGTGCTGGAACAGGGCAGTTGGGCCAGTGACGAGGACATGGCCGGGTAAGAGAAGGGGAATAAAGCTAAGTGCAATGGAGAGGGAGGGAATAGCCATCCAGTCATGTGCAGGTGGGGGGGGGGGGGATCAGGGAGGGAGGGCGTTGTGGGTCAGGGGAGAACAAGTGCATGGGTGGACTGGACACGGGGGGGGGGCTAGTGCCCTGTAAGACTCTGAAGGAACCAGGGCAGAGGGGTACAATTGGCAGGGGGAGAGGGAAGGAAGAAGAGAAAGGGAAGGTCTTGAGTCACTGTGGCAGGGGAGTAGGAGAGGGAGGGAAGAAGAATAGGAGGATCTTGAGAAGCTTCCGGAACTTAAGGAGATCCAGCTCACGAGGCCATTCCAGCGTAAGCCTCCTGTGGAGGAGAGCTCTATCCCCTTACTCTCTGCTTGGAGAAACACCTGATCTGAAGAAAGTTGGAGCTCAGTGACCTAAGGGCTCTAGTGGTTAGGTATTTCAGGACAGAGAGTTAGATGTAGTAGGGTCACAGGCCCCAGAAAGCCTTGTGGAACATGCAGAATTTAATCCTTGCAGCAACCGGAAGCCGGTGAAAGTGCTTGGGTTGGCGCGAGAAAAAATTGATTATTCCTGACCACTCAGGGCCATGCCTTTCTCTCATCGTGCCCCGCCTCTCAGCATTGGTGACCATGACTAGTTAAGAGTGAGAGGCGTCCAAACGTGGGAAGGAGTGTCAAGGCACCAGCAAGGAAAACTTGTGCCAAATTCTGCAAGTACCTTGCACATAATAGCAATACCTGATAATGCTGAGTGCCTTCCATTTGAATTGACTGCCTGTTGTCTTTAACTTTCCATTGGATACCAATACCTGTAAAAAGAATTGTACTACCCAAAAGCTGTTGGCTTTTCTGTACTTCTCCCGATGCGGTTGGAACACCAAGAAGGTCACCTTGCCCTTTTATAGCACGCCCTCCGTCGCGTCTCGTGCAACGATCATCTTTGACTATTCAATAGTTGTACAACTGAAGAAAACCTTAAAGGTTTAGCACCTCATTAGCAAACTATGCATACCACTTTAATTATTGACTAGCTCTCTCCTCTAAGAAAAAAAACTTCTCTTTCTTTACCTATATTGAACAATCATTTTGTGAAAACCGACCATCTTATTTCCCTTTTATTACTAAAAGAGGGTGACAAGATGATTGCATGTTATCTGTACACCCCTTCTTAGTTTTGGGTATTAGCTGGTGCTAGAAGCCAAATGTTTTGCCTTAGAATATCGATAAGAGGGAGATCAGATAGGAGTGAGGGACACACAGCTTGTCTGTGTTTGGCATTTTACTGACTCAATTGACTGCCTATTGCCAGGCCAATCTCTTTGGCCTTTCCCAATCACTACCTACCCTTCCCCACTCAAAACACACCCTTCTGAAACCTATTTGAGATAGCTTTGTCTAGCAGCAACATCAAAAGTTATGCTGTGTATATAGGGCCTGCCAGTGTTATTTGTGTCTGAGAATGGCTCAATTGCAGCTGTAAAGGAACATTTGGTGTAATAAAGATACCATCACTGAGTGTGCCTTCAGCTACTTGATTTATAAGCAATACGTCTCCTCACATCTGTTCCTTGCATTGATGTTTTGTTAAAAAAAAGCACTGGCAAAGCCAAGACTTTTGGCTTGTGTATAGGATAGACATTTGGCACACATTGACATCATATGGCCAAGTACTCGCATCATTTTCCAGCATAGCCATAAGACATTAAGCTTGAAGTGGACGGAAACACAGCGTGTCGACAGACAACCAATTAGATATATGGCCCGCCTGTGGAAACATGAGGAGGGACCTTCGATAGCATTATGGTGGTCCAAATGTTGGGACATTGCGGTGGCGGTAAAGGTAACCGCGATCCAAAATAATTCCTTCACCAAATCCATGAATATCTGGGATCACTTCATGGACTATGCTACAAGATTCCCGGCTCTGACCAGAAGGCCACCGCTCACCAGATGGCTACAAAGCAGCCCCCTCTACTGATCAGCCCATAACCTTCAATTAGAATCACCTAGCCCATAACTGCTGATATATCCACCAAGATCAAATATAGTATTGGACAATGGAGTTCTACCTAACGCCGACTAATAACCTATCTTCCACACAAATGTATATTGCTGAACGTTGAGATTATCAATCACAATGCTGTTGTTGATGTATTGCTGAATTGTACAACCTAATAAAATGTTATGAAAAAAATATAACGATCTCATTAGTGTTCTCAAATGTGTCCATTGATTTGCAGTGAAGTCTATTATTTGTATTTATTAGGTTTATATAGCGCTTTAAGGAGGGAGAATAGGGAAGTCAGAGAGAAGTGAAGGTAGTGAAGGAGGTCAGGGCGGGGGATGGAGAAGAGGAGATTTCAGGGAGGCGCGGATTTCAGCGTGCCAAGAGATTTCATCGTGCCAACTGTGTAGGCTAAACAGTTGGCACGATGATGCACACATAGGTTCCCGTGGTATTTGAATGATATGAATTGTTGAGATTTTGTTTAGATTGTTTTGTTGTAAAATAAAAAATGTAATTTTGTAATGGAGGTTTGCTGACATGTTAGGCATTATTTGATTAGCCTTAAGTTTGTGTGTTTTTAAGAAAGTTAGGGTTGGTCTAGCTCATCCCAGAATGAAGGATTAAAGGAGGCTTTCGGGCCCTCTCTATTAAAGAAAGATCATTGAATCATTCAGGATAAATGCAGGTGTCTTGACTTTGTGTTTTACAAGTGGTTGGTGGACCTGTGGCATCGAGGTACTTAGAGCTTTGTTCTGAGTTTACTTTTTCTAGTGCATATCAATTAAAATGGATGATTTTAACAAAACACGGAGGTAATGTGGGTTTTAGGTTATAGGAAATATGTGTTTTAATTATCTTGCGTACTTCTAACGTAAACACACAACAGTAATGGATTGTAAGTAATGACAAGACAATTTGGGCTTAGCCAACAATTAGCCAACGGAGAAAGATTTGCTTATAACAAATTTATGGAGTCCATTTGCATAGAATACATTAATTTGAGACCAACATTAATGTGATTTGCTTCACAGATGTCACCCCAGTTTGTTTTTTAGTTTCTCAAGTAACGTTGGTGCTCGCCACTTATTGTATACTATGATAGCTTTGCATATACACCGTCTTAGACTATATGCTTGCCAAAATGGCATCTCATGTGAGCCTACACAGACTCCCAAACCTTCCAACACTACCCAGCAGGGGAATGTCAGAAAGGCAAGTGGACATGGATCATCTGGTCTGGAGAGGAGTATGCCTCGTTCCTCATGCATACCCAATGCAGAGTAACGGGGCTGTGGAAGGCAACAGCACAATACAACACCTGTGAGGCCGAGGAGAGAACGAATGAGCAATCCATATCTAGGCTTTCCAGAGATCTCCCGCCAACCCGTTGCTCAGGCTTCCTGCAGGTCTGCCCCTACCATGGTGGGATGGTCCATTGGGAAAACGTCCTGGGAAAAGGAAGCATTGATGGTGATAGCCAGGCACTATAGTACAGAGAGATGGGCATGGCTGAAGGCAGCAGCAAGGTGCGGTTTAATAGACCAAGCACTGGCGGGCAAATTATTCGCAGTATTACGGCAGGCTGATGCGATATTAATGATGCAGGGAGGCAGAGGGCCTGGGCCATGCACAGCCTTTACTCCTGCTAGAATTACATTGCCAACTTGTGGTAGTGTGCAGCTGTAGGTTCCTGACAGCCCAGCTGAGAGCAGTTCGCCAACTTGTGAAACAATGCAAGGATCTGGGAAAACCTGTGCATTACATTTGGTAATGTTAAATGTTAAATGTTAAAGGTATTTGTACCGCGCACCGCCACCAAAGGAATTGGTCCCCAGGCGGATCTGTAAACGATAAAGGTGGGATGGGTTAGTAAAGTGAAGAAGGGAGTAGGATAGTGAAAGGAGTGGTGTTCTGTTAGCAGCTTCAACTCGGTATACACTGGGTGCTGAGCTTTGGTGCGGGTATCGGATCGGAGTCAGTCCGCGTGTGCTGTTGATCCGGCTTATGTGTTGTTACAGTGTTGTGAAGTGCGCGCGGCTTGTTGTGCGAGAGATGGTTGTGTGAGTTTTTTGAGTGAGATAAGTATGCAGAGTTTGAGCTTATATTGGTTAGTGGGTTACCTGACCTTTACCATGCTAACATTCACAGTTCTGTCTAAGTGTGGCACTTGTTGGCCCTCACATTCCCATCTAGACGCAGTGCAGGCCAATGCTTAGGACTCCATCCAGGTGTAGTCATGCCAACATTCACACTCCCTTCCAGATATGGCGCAGGCTAGTGTCTAGAGACCCATCCAGGTGTGGGCATGCTAACATTCACAACTCCATCTGAGCGCCACGCAGGCTGGTGTTCTAGGTACGGGCATATCCTTCAATCGATCCTATCCAGATGCGACGCAAGCCAACTGTCAAATCCTGAGGTCCACGTGAACTAGTATACCTCCGTCCCCAAGCACCAGTCAGAGAGGGGTAAAAATACTCGCTGACCGGTTATTGGAGCCACAGGTGGGGGGGTAAACAGGAAACACCAGGTCCCGGGTGGCTGTAAAGAAAATACCAGGTTAGCTAGTGGCTACACGGTATTCACAACAAGCATAAACAGATAATAATAAGAAAGACCTACCCTTGAGGTGGATGATGAGTGCCTTGAACCTAGCTGTATTCCCCACTGGGGTCAGATGGGTGGTGCAGAGGAGAGGATGGGATCACGGGATGTGAAGGGAGAGGAGACGGTCTGATTGAAGGTAAACAGTACTTGACAGAGTTCCAAGAGTTCAGACAAAATGTAGCTGAAATTTTACCAAGCGCCAAATCCAAAGGTCAATCCATAAACAATCCAAGAATCAGTCCAAAGTTCAGGTAATCCAGGTGTACAGGTCAGTAAGAATCCAAGCGTAAAAATTGAGGGCAATCCAGAAGAGAAAACGAAGTCCAAAATCCAAGAATTCGATAACCATGAAGTTCAGAAATGCAGAAAATCGCTAAAAGCCGAGAGATCAGCTGAGAAGCAATGTGTGCAAAGGCCAAGCCCCTTTTATTGTAGTCTTCCTGGTTCGTTTGCCAATCGTGGAAAATTTCCTGGTCACGTGATCATTCACTTGGTCACATGACCCACTGGTTCATCTGGTGCCTGTTTCCTGGAGGCCGTGTCACGTGACCCCTTCTTCGTGACAATCCGTGTTGAGCGGAGGACCGCAGCATGGAGTGGCACTCCCCTCCGCGCCTGCAGTCTCCAAGGCAATCCCCAATTCAGGCATGGAAAGCAACGCCAGGGATGCCTCGGAGCGCAGCGTCCCCCTAAAGGTCGAACAGAGGTGATCGCAGGAGGGGTCCACGTTTCTCTCCGCCTCCTGCATACCATGCGATCGTGATCGGGTGAGTCTGAAGGCATGACAGAGCCCCCCCTCAATGGCACACGTCCTCGTGGGTTATGGGGCTTGTTCCTATGAAACCGGGCGACCAGGAGCGGGGCATGTACCTGATCAGCAGGCTCCCAAGACCTTTCCTCCGGCCCGTAGCCCAACCAGTCCACTAGGTAGTAGAGACGGCCCTTCGTGAGTCGGGATCCAAGAATGTCATTGACCTCGTATTCCTCAGAGGTACTTTTCATTACAGGGGAAGGGGGAAGGATGATACGAGTGGAGAGTGGACACGGTTTGAGAAGGGAAGTGTGGAACACAGGGTTTATACGCCAAGTAGTTGGCAGGGAAACTCTGTAGGCTACTGGGTTGATGACTTTGGTAATACGATACGGCCCCACAAAGCGAGGAAGCAGCTTACGACAACCGGGTATAGGTAGATGTCTGGTGGAAAGCCATACCCGGTCCCCAACTGCATAAGTGGGGGCTATTGTTCGTTTCCTATCAGCAGCCTGACACATAGAAGCCTGTGATTCCCGAAGATGTAATGTAACCTGGTGATGGATGCGTTTAAGATTCTGTACACATGAAGAAACAGAAGGAGAGAGTAGAGGAGGTACATCTGGAATAGGAAGTATACGAGGGTGTTGCCCGTACAAGGAATAGAAAGGTGAGTAGCCTGTGGATGAGTGGGGTGCTTTATTGTACGCAAATTCAGCTAAATGCAAGAGTTTGTGCCAGGATTGTTGATGTTGTAAAGAGAGACACCGGAGATATTGCTCCATGGTTTGATTGACATGTTCTGTCTGCCCGTCAGTTTCGGTATGGTAGGAGGACGAGAAACGTGTGTCTATACCTAGTTGTCTCGTAAGGGATTGCCAAAAACGGGAAGTAAACTGGGAGCCACTATCAGAAATGACAATAGCGGTTAACCCAAAAAGACAAAAGACATGGCGGAAGAAGAGGTCAGCCAGGGCAGGTGCTGTAGGTATACCGGTGCAGGGAATGAATCGGGCCATCTTCGTGAAGGAATTGATCACTACCCACATAGTATCAAACCCATTAACTTTAGGTAAATCAGTGACGAAATCCATAGTAACAGTATGCCATGGTTTAACTGGGAGAGGCAATGGTTGTAGTAGGCCTAGAGGACGACCCTTTCTGTTTTTGCATTGAGCACACACCGAACAAGAAGTAACATACGCCACTGTATCCCTGTTCATGGAAGGCCACCAACACCAACGTTGGAGCAAGGCCAGTGTGCGCTTCTGGCCGGGATGACCATTTATGGGGGCATCATGAGACCATTCTAATGCGATGGAGCGAGTGTCTGGCGTTGGTAAGTATAATCTCCCCTGTATATATGGTAGGCCTTCATACGTTTCTATCTCCCACTCCCGAAGTTGTTCTGGATGTAACTTAACCCATTGTTGAACTAAGGTCAGTAAGTCTTTTGTTGGTGTACAGAGACATATGATGTGTTTTCTGTCCAGAAGTGTCTCCGGAAAGACAGGCAAAGAAACGCCCCCAGGGATGCGGGAGAGAGCGTCAGCTTTGCCATGTGCTATGCCCGGTCGGTGTTTAATGACAAAGTCATATGCTGCAAAGAATAAATGCCAGCGGACTTGGCGGCTATTAGTGCACTTGAATGTGGCCAAATCCTGGAGATTGCGGTGGTCAGTATAAACCTTGACCTGATGTTTTGCCCCAAGCAGGTGGTGGCGCCAGACTTGGAAGGCATCTTTAATGGAGAGAAGTTATTTCTCTGTGACTGTGTAATGGATTTCAGCCTGTGTGAATTTTCGGGAATGAAAGGCAACCAGATGTAGGAGACCTGTGGATGGGCATGATTGAGATAAGACAGCTCCCAAAGCATAGGAAGAGGCATCAGCTTCAAGAATAAAAGGGAGATCTGGATTAGGATGCTGTAAAATAAGGGCTGTGGTGAAGGCCGTCTTGAGAGCCAGGAAAGCATTTTGTTGAGAAGAGGACCAAACAAACGGGGTACGGGGCTAGTGAGTTGAGTTAAGGGGGCAGCCAAGGTCGAAAACCCTGCAATAAATCGCCTGTAGAAGTTGGCGAAGCCAAGGAATGACTGCACTTCCTTGCCAGTTTGTGGAATGGGCCAGTCTGCGACTGCAGGGATCTTGGTTGAATTCATAGCCAGGCCGCCAGGTGTGATGTGAAAACCTAGGAAGTCTACTTCCTTGGCGTGAAATAGGCATTTTTCTGGTTTAGCGTAAAGGGAGTGAGTGCGCAGCTGACTCAGGACTTCTCGTACATGAGTGACATGTTCTTGGTGTGATTGAGAGAATACCAAAATATCATCCAAATATACCACCACATAGTTATCTATGATATCGTGGAAAATTTCATTCATAAACCTTTGAAAGGTTGCGGGTGCGTTACATAGCCCAAAGGGCATGACAGTATATTCAAAGAGGCCGCATTTGGTACAAAAAGCTGTCTTCCATTCATCCCCTTTTCGTATGAGATTATACGCCCCTCGTAGATTGAGCTTGGTAAAGATAGTGGCATGTGTGAGACGATCTAACAGCGGGGTGATAAGTGGTATGGGGTATCTATTCATGATCGTGATGTTGTTCAAACGACAATAGTCAATACAAGGGTGAGGGTCGCCTTCCCTCTTGGGTACAAAGAAAATAGGACTGGCTGCAATAGACTGTGAGGGTCTGATGTGGCCTAAACGTAAAGAATGTTGTATGTACTCTTTAAGAATCAGATCTTCTGATGCTGAAAGGGAGTAGATGCGCCCGTGGGGCACGAGAGCCCCTGGTTCCAGATCTATAGGACAATCAAAGGGACGATGCGGGGGTAAGTGTTCAGAGGATTTTTTATCAAACACTTCCAGAAAGTCATGATATTGCGAGGGTATCTGGGCCGAGACCAGACCGACCACATGCCTAGGGGTGTCAACCTCCATTTGTGGTTCTTGTATCGACAAATGAGCTAATGCCCCAAGCGCTTGTGCCGGTGTCGTTACCTGTTCTGGGGATAACAAACAATGTTCCTGACAGAACAAAGATTCGAAAGAAATAGAGCCCAAGGTCCAGGTAATGAGCGGATTATGTGTGCGTAACCAGGGGATACCAAGGATAATACCGTATTGAGGAGTAGTTATCAAGTCAAAACTAAGGATTTCCTGGTGTGTGTCCTGCACTATGAGAGTTACTGGGGCCGTCTGTTGTCTGATAGGGCCCGAAATCAACAGAGAACCATCTACCGCTTGTACAGGTTCTGGGTGTTTTTTATTCTGTAATGGGAGATTTAGGGACGCAGCCAAAGCACTGCCAACGTAATTACCTGTCGCCCCTGAATCGATGACCAAGTGTACCTGGTGTTTGACGTTGTCAGAGGAAAAAAAAAAGTGCCGGAAGGAACAAGGGCCGGGTTGAATCCGGCAATGAAGGGGGTACGTACGGTTGTACTGGTAGGCTCGTCTGCGCCCCCTTATCTAAGGACGAGCCTTTGGAAAACCCGTTGCTCTTTGTTTGGGCCTTTGGGGGCATTCCTTGACGAAATAACCTGACACTCTGCAGTAAAAGCAAGCATTAGCCTGTCTGCGTCGTTCTCTCTCTAAGGGCGATATGGGACTGTGTATTCCCCCTATTTGCATGGGTTCGCTAGTTTGTTCTGTAGAGGTCGAGCTTAGGGAAAATACCGGATTTGTTCTCTTGGTTTCAGTGTTTCTCTCATTGAACCGGGCATCAACTTGTAGGGCCAAGTCAACCAATTCAGGGTATTGGGTAGGTAATGTAGGTATAACGGACAGAGCGTCCTTCATACGTTCACTGAGACCTTTATAGAATACAACTGCCTTTTTTTCTTCTGGCCAGGCAGTTTCGACAGACAGTTGGTTAAATCAGGTTATGTATTCTATTAAGGTGGTTTTTCCTTGGGTCAAATCTAGAAATTCTAGGTCCCGTGTTTGTGCTTTATTTCGTGTGTCAAAAACCTTAGTCATTTCTGCCACCAGCCTATCAAAATCGTACAAAATGGGGCTATTATTCTCCAACAGGGGATTCACCCACGTAGCGGCAATGCCGCTTAAATGAGATAAAGTGAAGGCCGCCTTAGTATTCAGGAAAGTGTGAAATTTACGTGGGTCACCCTGGAATTTCTCGGGGGCTGCCAAGGGAAATGGGGTGGGGACGTAGACTGGGGCTGGTGCCACTGCCCCTACAGGCGGTGTAGCCTGTTCGGGTACATCTCCAAACTCCTCATCTGGTGGTAAGGCATGTCTTTCACTTTGTAAGGCATCTAACCGCTGATGAATAGCCGTATTAGCGGCTGTCATATCAGCCCTTAAGACAGTGATTGCTTATACAAGGGCAGCCACCAGGTCCCCGGCAGAGGTATCCATAATCCAGTGGTAAAAAGGCTTCTCAGTCTGTCAAATCCTGAGGTCCATGTGGATTAGTATACCTCCGTCCCCAAGCACCAGTCAGAGAGGGGTAAAAATACTCGCTGACCGGTTATTGGAGCCACAGGTGGGGAGGTAAACAGGAAACACCAGGTCCCGGGTGGCTGCAAAGAAAATACCAGGTTAGCTAGTGGCTACACGGTATTCACAACAAACATAAACAGATAATAATAAGAAAGACCTACCCTTGAGGTGAATGATGAGTGCCTTGAACCTAGCTGTATTCCCCCCCCTGGGGTCAGATGGGTGGTGCAGAGGAGAGGATGGGATCACGGGATCTGAAGGGAGAGGAGAGGGTCTGATTGAAGGTAAACAGTACTTGACAGAGTTCCAAGAGTTCAGACAAACGGTAGCTGAAGGTTTACCAAGCGCCAAATCCAAAGGTCAATCTATAAACAATCCAAGAATCGGTCCAAAGTTCAGGTAATCCAGGTATACAGGTCAGTAAGAATCCAAGCGTCAAAATTGAGGGAATCCAGAAGAGAAAATGAAGTCCAAAATCCAAGAATTCGATAACCATGAAGTTCAGAAATGCAGAAAATCGCTAAAAGCCAAGAGATCAGCTGAGAAGCAATGTGTGCAAAGGCCAAGCCCCTTTTATTGCAGTCTTCCTGGTTCGCTGGCCAATCGTGGACGATTTCCTGGTCATGTGATCATTCACTTGGTCACGTGACCCACTGGTTCATCTGGTGCCTGTTTCCTGGAGGCCGTGTCACGTGACCCCTTCTTTGTGACAATCCGTGTCGAGCGGAGGACCGCAGCATGGAGTGCCGCTCCCCTCCGCGCCTGCAGTCTCCAAGGCAATCCCCAATGCAGGCGTGGAAAGCGACGCCAGGGATGCCTCGGAGCGCAGCGTCCCCCTAAAGGTCGAACGGAGGTGATCGCGGGAGGGGTCCACGTTTCTCTCCGCCGCCTGCATACCACGCGATCCTGATTGGGTGAGTCTGAAGGCATGACACCAACGTCTATCTAGAGGCGTCTGCCGGTCTGGATATGTTCGTCCGGTACGTATGAGTGGGAGAGTCAATTGGGCTTTCGTGTGGGTCTAGGTATGTGGTCAGTCTCTTCAGCCTTCCTTTGTGGCTATTTTCCATGATGTCTTATGCTCTGTCGAGTGGTTAGTTCTTTGGTTTGAGTGTTTGTCCAATTTGAGAGTGGTCGAGGTTGGAGTTATTTTTGTCATTGTTTTAATGTCTGGGCATTCTAGTGCGTCTCCGTTGTGGTTACGCTTTGAAGAGCCATGATTTGAGGAGTTTCCTGAATGCTAGGTGGTTTGTTGTATTCCGTATATTCTTAGGTAGGTCATTCCAGGTTTTGGGTGCCTGGTGAGAGAAAGACGATCCTCCAAGTTTTTTTCTGTTGTAGGGTTTTGGTACCAGGCGTATGTCGGTGCTTGATCTTAGTGTTCTTGTCGGTTGGTGTAGGCGTAGTTTGTCGCTTAGGAATTCTGCGCCTTGTTTGTGTATTGCTCTGTGCGTGAAGCACATGGCCTTGAACTTTATTTGCTGTTTCACTGGTAGCCAGTGTAGTATTTTTAGCACGGGTGTGATGTGGTCTCTTCTGGGTAGCTTGAGGAGGAGTCTGGCTGCAGCATTTTGTATGCGTTGCAGTTTTTTTTAGAAGTCGTTCGGGCATGCCCAGGTATAGGCTATTGGCATAGTCCACTCTGGACATGATCAGAGCGATGATGGTAAGTGTTTTGTTGGCGAATGACAGGAACGGTAGGATCCTTTTTGCTGCTCGCAGGAGGAAGAAACATTTCTTGATTACCGAGTTTACTTGTGGCTCCAGAATGAGGTTGTTATCCATCAGGACCCCTAGGTTTTTTACAGTTGATGATGGTTCTGGTGTGGTGCCGAGCTCTCTTGGCCAGGGGATGTAGTTGATGTCTCCTCCCTTTTTTGAAACAATCATTATCTCTGTTTTGCCTGGGTTGATTTTGAGATGGTTGAGATTCATCCAGTTGAATATGTCACAAAGGCAATTCTCTAGTGTGGTATTTTCTTCTCGGGTGTCTTGTGTGTTGAAGATTATTTGATTATCGTCGGCGTAGTTGTAGCATGTGAGGCCGTGTTTTTTGATGAGTTTGATTAATAGGTACATGTAGATGTTGAATAGAAGCAGGGAGAAGGATGATCCTTGTGGTACTCCGCACGTGGAGACTCTGGGTTTGGTTTTACAAGGTTTCATCCATATTGTTTCTTTTCTGTTTGTTAGGAAGGATTTGATCCATAGTAGGGCAGTGATTGTTATCCCTAGTCCTTCTAATCTCTTTATGAGGAGGGCATGGTTGACAGTGTCAAAGGCTGCAGACAGATCAAGGAGAATCAGGGCGGTGCTGTTGTCTGCGTCTGCGTTTGTTTTTAGGTCGTCCCATATTGAGAGGAGAGCCGATTCTGTTCCTCTCATAGGTCTGAAGCCAACTTGTGCCTGGTCTAGTAGGCAATGCTCTTCTATGAATTCTTGGGTTATTTGGTAGACATACGTTTCTAGCAGTTTGGCTATGTAGGGTATGTTGGAGATGGGTCTATAGCTAGATAAGTCCTCTACGTTTCCTGTTGTGTCTTTGATTAGTGACTTGATGTAAACCGATATGAAGGCCTGCGGTACTTTACCTGTTGAGATTGAGAGGTTGAGGAGGTTCCTGTGGTATTCCATGGGGGTTCCTTGTTTGAGAATTGTTTTGTATATGTCCGAGGGGCAAGGGTCTTCAGGAGAGCCCGATTTGTTGCTTTGGTTTACCAGTTTGACGAAAGCCTCAACTGATATTTCTGGGAAGTTTCATAGTTTGTTTGCGTGTTCCTCGTCTGTGTTGGTGGGGTTTGAGCTGTGAACGCTTGGTCTGTTTTGTATGGTGTGTTGGACGGAGGTTATGTTGTTTTTGAAGTGGTCTCCGAGGTCCTTGCAAAGTTTCGTCGATGGGATTGGCATGTTGTTGCAGGCCGGTGGGTTTTTTATTTCGTTTATGATTTTGAATAGTTCTTTTTGAGCGTTTGGTGCTCTGAAGATTCGGTTGTCGTAATGTTTCCTCTTCACTTTTTGTATTTCCTTTTTATATGCACGGATCTGTTGTAGGTATTTCAATTTGTTTGCGGTGTTGTTGTTCCTCCATTCAGATTCTAGTTTTCGGTTTTTCCTTTTAATGGCTTTGAGTAGTGGGGTGAACCATTTTTCTGTAGTTTTCTTGCGTGATGGGGTGAAGGGCTTTTCTTTGGCGATGTCGTCAGAGTTGTTGCGATCCAGGTATGAAGTAGGGCAACTTTTTTGACTAGACTAGTCAACTTTGTGGTAAAGGAAGATGATAAATAAACAGAGGTGTTGCTTCTGAAGGGTGGGTAAGCTCGCACAGCCTAAGGTGGTGGCTACACAGATGACACACTTGAGAGCAGATTAGGGGGAGCTTGTCGTCTAAGGATTATCCACTCCGAGCATAGAGCACTCCCAAAAAAATGATTTCGTCGTGTCACCTCAAACTGGTGTTTGTCCCCCCATACTGGAACGCTCAAAGGTTCTCGCATATACTATTGTGATGGCTACCTACACTAGACACACAATACCTACACTAGACACACAATACCTACACTAGACACACAATACCTACACTAGACCCACAATAAATGTAGGTCTGGCAGACCAACAGGTGGACAGTTGGGGTTATGCATACTATTCACACGTACATACATCTTATTCCAGGGTCACTGCCATATGGGTTGCAAGAGATGCAGGCTTTGGAATTCTAGCCCTTTTAGGTCATGGATCTGTGGGATTATGTTGAGCAGATTCCCCTGGAGTAGCATTGCCACAGTAGATCAACAGGAATAATGTGTGTAATCACTAAATGGTGGCATCAATTTGTGGATATCAATTGCGATGGGCAACATCTCCATTAGTTACTAGGGATGTGATGAAAGCAGTTTTTGGTCACAGCAGAGAGGGTACAAGGGCATGCTGAGATTCAACCTAAGGTGCAAGGATCAGAATCCACAAAAAGTGGTCTGGGTTGGGTTAGAGGAGCCTGGTAACATACCCATTTACACCCAACAATACTGTGGTATTTTGAACAGGGAAACGGAAGTGGGATCCCTCTGGCCAATTAAATGTAGTTCTTGGCAAGGGGGCATTTATATAAAAAATTATGAATGCAAATGGGGTGATATTGTGGAGTTCACAGAGTCTTTCATACATTATATTCTTTTGGTCTCTGACACAAACTCCAAATCCATCCCTCACCTCCAGGATTGACAGAAAAAATAAGCTTATCTAGGTTTAAAGTCAATGGGCCTCATTACACGGACGGCGGTAACCATGGCGCTAATAGCGCCATGGTTGCCGCCGGTATTTTACCGATTCCGCCTTGGGAAATGGGGAATTACTGCCCCATTCCACGGTTGGCGGGGCGGTAATTCCCCATTCACCAAGGCCCTTCCGCATTCCCATTTGAGCCCCCATAGGGCTCAGTGGGAATGGGGAAGGCGGCAATTACGGTACCACAAATTGCGGTACCATAATTGCCCCCAAAGTCCCTTTGGGGGGCAAAGGGACCTCGTAGTATGGCGGTAAGGGTTAATGGTCACCGGTACCCTTACCGGTGACCGTTAACCCTTACTGCCTTCCGTGTAATGAGGCATAATGTTTTGAATATAGTGGCAGCATGGCCTGTGCCATTCTCACCATGGGAAGAGATTGGTGCTTTCCCTTTTAAATCACAATTCTGTCCTTGTTTCCTCGATTGTGCTGTTGGGTTATATTATTCATGTTTGGGCCAATACACAAGTTATAGTCATTACATAATGGACTGTTCCAGTCAAACAAGCGCCCGATTGGTGGCAAACGCCTGCCTTTTATCGTTTGTGTATGGAAATTGGGAGCTTCCATGTGCTAATTTAGCCATTTCTGAATAAATATATAAAATATGCATTTAAAATGTTTGTTCACCAAGCCTGTGTTTTTCCCTAGTGTTTTGGATGCAAAACATTTCTAAATAAAAATGAATCGCATTATTCCTGCTGCATGTTACCTCTGTTCCACTAAATGTTCCCATTGGAGCACCACTTCTCTGCCACCTATTAGGGTCCCTTTTCCCAATAGATGGCACTTCAAAGTCAAATAAGTTACTACGGGAGGAGTTCACATCACTACTACTGAGTAGAGTCTTGTTACATGTGCTGCCTGCGATTGTGAACGTATTAAAACTAATAATGTGCTTCTCCTTTTATGTTAATAGGTGACTGCCCCAGAAATGTAACAACAGTGATGGTTCGATTCTCTGGACTATTGCAGTGAAAAGCTTCATTGTTGGAATATACAATTTCCAAGCATCTTAGAAGTGCACAAATGTGGGGTCAGGTTGCCTTTTCAGAGTAAATAGGAACTGGGATTGCGAAGCCTGTTGATACATGATGGCTTCCATCCATCCAACCCCTTTGTGGTAACATCCAGTAACCAAACGTGTTCATTCTGTAAATCCTAGGGGAGAGGTATATCTAGCATGAAAATGACAATGTGCAGTAAGAAAAGCATTTTTCATTTGTGCTCTGAATTTGGAAATGGTTAATTGAATGGGCTCCGCTTAAGAGAACCTGACAAAATAAACTGCCAAGACACGTTACACATGGACAAAATGTGGGAACAATTGACATCTCAAGCTCATACTTACTGCCCACATGAGAACATAGGTGAAAAACCGTATCAGTGCACTGAATTTGATAATGACGTCCATTTGCATGATACAGTTATCAGCCACCAGCAAATGAATAAAGGTGAGAAACCTTATGAGTGCATTCAATGTCAGAAAGGGTTTGCTACAAAGGGAGGTCTTACTATCCACCAGAGAACACATACAGGTGAGAAGCCTTATGAGTGCATTGAATGTGGGAAAGGGTTTGCACGGAAAGGACAACTTACTATCCACCAGAGAACGCATACAGGTGAGAAGCCTTATGAGTGCATTGAATGTGGAAATGGGTTTGCTCAGAAAGGACAACTTACTATGCACCAGAGAACACATACAGGTGTGAAGCCTTATGAGTGCACTGAATGTGGGAAAGGGTTTGCTACAAAGCCAGAACTTACTATCCACCAGAGAACGCATACAGGTGAGAAGCCTTATAAGTGCATTGAATGTGGAATTGGGTTTGCTCAGAAAGGAGATCTTACCATCCACCAGAGAACACATACGGGTGAGAAACCTTATGAGTGCACTGAATGTGGGAATTGGTTTGTTACAAAGGGAGTTCTTAGTGAGCATCAGAGAACACATACAGGTGAGAAACCTTATGAGTGCACTGAATGTGGGAAAGGGTTTGCTCAGAAAGGACAACTTATTAGGCACCAGAGAACACATACAGGTGTGAAACCGTATGAGTGCACTGAATGTAGGAAAGAGTTTGCTGAGAAGGGACATCTTATTAACCACCAGAGAACACATACAGGTGTGAAAGCTTATGAGTGCACTGAATGTGGACATGGGTTTGCTCGGAAAGAACAACTTACTATCCACCAGAGAACACATACAGGTGAGAAACCTTATGAGTGCACTGAATGCGGGAAAGGGTTTGCTTCAAAGGGAGTTCTTAGTAAGCACCAGAGAACACATACAGGTGAGAAACCTTAAGAATGCATTGTATGTGGGAAAGGGTTTGCTTGGAAGGGACATCTCATTAGCCACCAGAGAACACATGCAGTTAAAAGAAAATGCATAACTGCATTGAATGTGGGAACTGCTTTAGTCATAAGGTCCGTCTTATTTACCAGCACTGAATCAAAAATTAGTCAAATTTGTATACTCCCTTTTTGCAGTGATTCTTAATGGCCCCTCTTCAACTTTTCTCTTTCATGCTAACGCTTGGTAACTGCTGTGTAGTAGAATAGGACCTCATTACGAGGTTGGCGGTAGCCGTGCCTGTATGGCGAGGTTGGCTACTGCCAGCCTCCGGCACCGTCACCCGCGAATGGGCAATTACCGGCCCATAATGAGTTGAATGGGCCAGTAATTGCCCATTCGCGGGTGGCAGTGTTACCGCACTCCCGGAGATGGGGAGCATGGATGCATCAGCACCGTTAATAACGGTGCCGGTGCATCCACAAGTTTTGCTCGTGGGTGCCGCACAGCCCGCCAGGTCAGACCTGGTGGGCTGTCAGGCACCCGCGAGTAAAACTCATACTTTGGCGGTACAGTGTGAACGGTGCCGGTTCCATAACGGCACCGTTCACACCCTACCACCAAAGTTATAATAAGGCCCATAGTCTTGATTCTAAAATAAATAAATGGGTGTGTCCGTTTAACTTATAAAATTGTTCATGTGCTTACCAATACATACTAATTACTATGAATGGAACTGGATATCTGGTCTCTGGCAAGCTCACGTTTAGTCATGAATGAGGAAAAAGGAACAGAGGTCATGGGGCATGGCTCCATTACTTACACTGGCCTCAATGTTGTTCCTGGTGCAAAGCACATAGAGGCTTTGGACGGACCAGACACAGAGCCGGCCAACCGCCCTGCTGGCATAAATGTTTCTAGAGAACAGCTGCACTGGCATATGGATATCATAAATGAGTAAACTGTGGCAGGAAGGAATCCTTTAGAAATGCCTCTACTGGGAATTACATTTGTACAACCCCATATGGTAATTTTACTCTCAACATCAACACATAGGGATTAAAATACTGCAAATGTAAATTATTGGGAGCCCTCCTGAATAATAAAAATGGAGAAGGCTATATTCTCACATGGCATTTAGACTAAGCTTGGCACAACACATGTGCAAAGACTGTTTTGCAAAGGGAAAACATGGATAATGGCATCCATAAAACTGGAATCTCCAATATTACTCTAGAAGCCCGTTTCCAAGAAATGCATGCCTCACCTGGAGTGCCATCCTTGATGAATGCTGCAGTGTTTCCATTTTTTGTAGCATGTTCTACAGCACTACAGTTTTCTTTTCTCCTCAGGATCCCCTGTACTGTATTACACTATTGCCTATCTCTGTTGGAGCATTTAGGATTAGTAGATGGTTCCCTAGCCTGGGATCGACATGTGGGGGTGTGATTACACAAGGGAGGGTGCATGCCCACTATTAAAACACTAAATTAAAAGAAATTGGTTTGATGAGAAGGGCACAGAGAAGGTGTCAAATTATGTGGACATTTATTTTAGAAAAGTGACATTTTGTGAATAGAGTAGAAAGGGCAAATGGAATAGACATATCCTCTGTGTTGTGAGACAGTAAAAGGCATGAACATTTGGAAATTAAATGGTGCCTTTCAGTCTGAAATGAGAGTTGTGGGTGTAATGATATCACAGCTGTTCTCTAAATTCCAAGAAGGAATAGTGGACAAAAATGTTTATAAAATAAAGCTGGTCTTGGATAAACGGACATGTCTAATGTAAAAGTCTCCCACCAGGATTCATACACTGAGTGAAATGCTGTTGAAATGAATATTGAGCTTCAGCCAATATGCCACTGTGTTCACATTAAAAATAAATTGTTAGTAACTCCATTTGTGTTAAATCTTTTTCCCTGACTTTTTGTGTAAACTGCATCCTGAAACAGGCGATTCATTTGTTTTGATTAGTGGGACCACCTCTATTCCAGATTTATGCTGGAATGTATTTATTTTATTTTTGGATTTGGAGAGCGCGCTACAGCCCACAGGCATTGAGGCACTATAAGGACATGTAAGAGAGCTTGCTTGAGGGTTACAGGAGTGTGGCCCATGGAGAAATGCTTAATACAGTTTACTTGGTTACAGGCTAATAAGTTACTTTACAGAACAAACAGTCAATTAGTGACATAAAGAATACAGATACAAGAATGCATAGCATGATGGGATGGGCCATTCAGACAAATAGCCTGGTTTTGATGGCCTTCCGGAAAGCTGCATGACAATCAATCATCCTGATCGGGGCTGTGAGGGTGTTCCAAAATGTTGCAGCCCTGGTTGGGGAAACTGGAACCCCCAGCACGTGCTCTACGTGTGGAAGGTGCAGTGATAGGATTGGCATAGGCAGACCTAGATGGTCTGGAGGAGGTCTGTTTGGTGATCCTGTGTGCTAAGTAGGGGGGCGCCAGGCCATGAAGACATGGGCCAGTGCTTTGAAGACAATCCTTTCCTTGACAGGTAGCCAGTGTACCTGCCTCCTGCCCCCAGAAATGTGATCCCTGCGTGAGATGCCTGTTGCGGCCCCTAAGGCATTGTTCTGAGCTATTTGGAGTTTAGCCTGATTCTTCTGGGATGTCCCAACAAAGAGGGCATTGCAATAGTCCAGCCTTGAACCAATGATGGCCATTGTGATGGTGATGCAGTTCTGTTGGGAGAGGAAGGACCTTATTGCATTGATCAGTTTAGAGTGCTAGGCTGCGGAAGATGCAATGGCATTCGCCTGCCTATCCATGGTAAGGCTGGCTCGAGATACATGCATTGATCATTAGAGTGATAGGCTGTGGAGGATGCAATGGCATTGACCTGCCTATCCATGGTAAGGCTAGGCTCGAGATACATGCATTGATCATTAGAGTGATAGGCTGCGGAAGATGCAATGGCATTGACCTGCCTATCCATGGTAAGGCTAGGCTCGAGATACATGCATTGATCATTAGAGTGATAGGCTGCGGAAGATGCAATGGCATTGACCTGCCTATCCATGGTAAGGCTGGTTCGAGATACATGCATTGATCATTAGAGTGATAGGCTGCGGAAGATGCAATGGCATTGACCTGCCTATCCATGGTAAGGCTAGGCTCGAGATACATGCATTGATCATTAGAGTGATAGGCTGCGGAAGATGCAATGGCATTGACCTGCCTATCCATGGTAAGGCTAGGCTCGAGATACATGCATTGATCATTAGAGTGATAGGCTGCGGAAGATGCAATGGCATTGACCTGCCTATCCATGGTAAGGCTAGGCTCGAGATACATGCATTGATCATTAGAGTGATAGGCTGCGGAAGATGCAATGGCATTGACCTGCCTATCCATGGTAAGGCTAGGCTCGAGATACATGCATTGATCATTAGAGTGATAGGCTGCGGAAGATGCAATGGCATTGACCTGCCTATCCATGCTAAGGCTAGGCTCGAGATACATGCATTGATCATTAGAGTGATAGGCTGCGGAAGATGCAATGGCATTGACCTGCCTATCCATGGTAAGGCTGGTTCGAGATACATGCATTGATCATTAGAGTGATAGGCTGCGGAAGATGCAATGGCATTGACCTGCCTATCCATGGTAAGGCTGGGCTCCAGATACATGCATTGATCATTAGAGTGATAGGCTGCGGAGGATGCAATGGCATTGACCTGCCTATCCATGGTAAGGCTAGGTTCGAGATACATGCATTGATCATTAGAGTGATAGGCTGCGGAAGATGCAATGGCATTGACCTGCCTATCCATGGTAAGGCTAGGCTCGAGATACATGCATTGATCATTAGAGTGATAGGCTGCGGAAGATGCAATGGCATTGACCTGCCTATCCATGGTAAGGCTGGCTCGAGATACATGCATTGATCATTAGAGTGATAGGCTGCGGAAGATGCAATGGCATTGTCCTGCCTATCCATGGTAAGGCTTGGCTCGAGATACATGCATTGATCATTAGAGTGATAGGCTGCGGAGGATGCAATGGCATTGACCTGCCTATCCTTGGTAAGGCTGGGCTCGAGATACATGCATTGATCATTAGAGTGATAGGCTGTGGAAGATGCAATGGCATTCGCCTGCCTATCCATGGTTAGGCTAGGCTCGAGATACATGCATTGATCATTAGAGTGATAGGCTGCGGAGGATGCGATGGCATTGACCTGCCTATCCATGGTAAGGCTGGGTTCGAGATACATGCATTGATCATTAGAGTGATAGGCTGCGGAGGATGCGATGGCATTGACCTGCCTATCCATGGTAAGGCTAGGCTCGAGATACATGCATTGATCATTAGAGTGATAGGCTGTGGAAGATGCGATGGCATTGACCTGCCTATCCATGGTAAGGCTAGGTTCGAGATACATGCCCAGAGTCTTGATTACTTGAGACACTGTGATGGGAATGTTGTCTTAAATGATCATGTAGGGAGCTGATCGTGACTGAGGAGGTGGGGTCACGTGAAGGAGATGGTAATCGTTTTAGTGGATCAGTGGGAAAGAGGTGAACATGGTGGGAGGTGGTAGTGACGGAGGAGGTGGGGTAAAGATGAGTTGGTGCTTGTGTTCAAATTTGCAAGGTGTGCCCTTCCATACCTTAACCTTCATCAGCATTAAAGAAAAAATGGAGGAAATTAAGATAAGTGTTTACAAATCAATGGATTGATACAAAATAGTGTAATCAATCCAGTCAAGTAAATCCGCACTCTACATTTTCTGTTTTTGTATAAACATTTGCTAGCATGACCTGCCACTTTTCAAAAGCGATGGATGAACTTTCTTTTCGATAGGATTGTGCTAACTGTGGAGTCTGGAATAATACTGGGACATAAGTTAGACTGGCTGAAGACTTTTGTTATAACACCAACTGGGTTGGGAAAAGGCCTCGCTGTCCCTGCACTAGCAAAGTATCCCTACCTAAACTCAAAACTAGGGATCCGCCTGTGTCCGAAGTCCAAAACAAAACCACCCTTTGCCCAAAGTACTATTTGACCCTCGAACTCTAAACAAATGAATTCTATGGTGAAAAGGATAATGGGCCTCATTACACGGTAGGCGGTAAAAATCGCCAATTACCGGCATGGCGTAATTAGCGTGTCCGCCCTCGCAAGAGGCCGCAAATTGCGTGCCATTACGAGATCGCGGGCACGAGCCTACTGCCATGCCGGTAATGAGCCTACCGCCATGCCGCAAAAGTCCCCAAAAAGTCCCTTAACGGCATCGTCGAAAGCGCTGTTAGCACTCCCGACCTGCCGCCACATGCAAATAGCGGTTACTGTAATTTTGCGGAACTGGAAATAGCGTCATCGCACCGGAACGGGAAAGAGCACGGCGGCCATCTTTAAAAACACAAACCATTGCCATCCTCCTTATCCAGGACACCTTACCAGGAACCACGTTGGAAAATACACCAAGGACACCGTAAAGATGCCCAAAGCCGTTAAAAAATCATCTGAGCGGCAACGCAAGGAGAAATTTAGCAAGGAGGAGCTCCTTATGCTCACGCAGACACTAGCAGAAAATGCACAGGTGGTCTTCAATAATGACATGCGTCGGGAGACCATTGTGAAGAAGAAGGCCATCTGGGAAGAGGTAGCCCACAAGGTCAGCACGGTAGGCACCACAACCCGCACAGTTAAAGACTGCCGAAAGAGGTGGGATAACCTCCGGCTCCGTGTAACCGCAACCTGGCTACGGGCACAGGAGGAGGCAGTGAATCGCCAATCAAGCTCACTGAGTGGGAGGAGACGTGTGCATCAACTATCGGGGTGGAATCCATCGAGGGGGTTGGACAAATGGAGCATGTCGTGGCCATTTCGTCCGATGGAGGTGAGTGTATGCATCAAACAAGTGTGATGTTCCCCCCAATCATGTGTCCATATGAATGCCGTGGATCCAGCCACAAACAAACATGCATGCCATGACCACATACCCGTACAACACAGAGCCATTCATGCATGACCCACCCAACATCCCCATTACCTGCATCCACACTAAAGAGCCCTAAATGCATAGAACGGCATGACGTATTCATTTAGCTCAAGGCAGGTCGACCCATGACTGATGGTTTTCCACATTTCTCACCCGTACAGGATCACACACTGACACTGAGGAGGCACGCACTTCCACACCTGCTCCCACATCCAGCAAAAAACCCAGGAGGGATGCCACAGGGGACACCGCCACATCCGCAAGGGCAGCCAGAACGAGTGACCATGACCACAGGGACAAAGGCAGCCGGAACACCAGTTGCACGCATCCACAGGCCATGCCTGCTCCCGTCGTGGCACCCACGGAAGTGTGTCTCCCAGCAGGTGAAGGCAGCATCGAGGGAAAGCATTCTGCTGCCACCAGCTCAACGGGTGAGGCAGCAGCCACTGCCCCACCTTCAGATGAGGAGGAAACATCTGCCATTGATGATGAAAGCCAGCGCCCCAGACCAACAAGCCCCTTACTGGCAAGCCCGAGGTTCTCTTCAGGTCCGGGTAGTCATGGAGAATCACCCACCCCTGAAGGGCCATGGAGCCCCCAGGTATTCTCTTCTGATGCAAGTGCAATGGATCCAGGTGCATCAGCCATCCCACCAGCACCCACCATGCGACATGACCTCTCGTCCATCTTTCAGAGGCAGACCGAGATGAGTGGCCTAGTAGGGCAACATGTGGCAGAGACAGTCCGCCTGAGGGAGGACATTGCTACACTTGCACAGCAGACGAGGGAGAACATGGAGGCATGCACCAACCAAATCTGCAATGAAATGGTCCAACTGCGGCAGGCCATGAACCGCATAGCAGACTCAATTGAGCGTTGGTGCTCACAAAACCCTACCTAAAATATCCTCCCAGGAGGCCAGGGAAAGGCAGATGCTTCCTGACCCTGGGGGCGGTATTATCCCAGAGGATCACTGGGAGGAGACGGGGCCCAGGGGAACAGGAGGATTTCACAGGATTAGTATTAGCCCAGAGGATCACTGAGAAGAGAAGGGCCCCAGGGGAACAGGAGGATTTCACAGGATTAGTATTAGCCCAGAGGATCACTGAGAAGAGAAGGGCCCCAGGGGAACAGGAGGATTTCACAGGATTAGTATTGGCCCAGAGGATCACTGAGAGGAGAAGGGCCCCAGGGGAACAGGAGGATTTCACGGGATTAGTATTAGCCGGGAGGATCACTGGGAGGAGGAGGGCCCAGGGAAACCGGAGGATTTCACAGGATTAGTATTAGCCTGGAGGATCACTGGAAGGAGAAGGGCCCCAGGGGAACAGGAGAATTTCACGGGATTAGTATTAGCCTTGAGGAGAAGGGGAATAGGAGAATTTCACAGGATTAGTATTGGCCCAGAGGATCACTGGGAGGAGAAGGGCCCCAGGGGAACAGGAGGATTTTGTGGGAGTAGTCTTCCTCAAGGAAGAGAATATCCCTGATGCCAAAATATGAAATGGCTTGTCAGAGAGAGCTTTTATTTTCTCAAACTGACTGTCAGAATGGGGGTGAGGACTGTTAGGGAGAATTCTCTGTTTAGGCTGAATTTCCTAACCTAGTGAGTCCCCCAGCAGCTTTGCTGGATTTTTGGAGTTTGTTTTTTTCCATCCTGCCAAGAGTGAGACTCTTTTTCTCCCACTCTTGGACATGAATGTGTGTAATTCCTTTGAATGTCAATGTGTTCTATGGGCTATGGGGTCTTTTACTCCATAGGGTCTCATATGTTTTTCTATGTGTGTTACACCGCACCCTACGTGCCGTAACACTGGGGCGTCCTAGCGGACCTCCATCATAGACTCCATACCTGGGGACTGACTACTGTCACCCCGGGCATGTAAAGTCACCATTGGCTTTACTAGACCTAAATTTACTAACAGAACTAGTACAAACCATCCTATTGTGGACGTACTAGTAGGGGTAATTCGATTACTCCTGGGTCTGTTATTCGAGGGGGCACTGTCCCGTCCCCCCTCGTCGAGTTTTGGCTGGTGGCAGTGGAAACTACTTGTTATATTCGACCCCGAATATAACCCTATGGGATTCTTCCCATTGTTGGAGATTGATACCTTTTTCCTCATTAATCTCTAACATACCACGGGTTTACTTATCTTAAATAAGTCTATCGGATGGTATTTTCTGCCAGAACTCGGTTTTTAAAATGGCGTCTGTGTTCGTCTCTGTGACTCCTAAACCAAAGGTTGAGCCTTTTGTTCCACTTTTGGCGGGCTCCTGTACAGAGGCCCTCCAAAGTGGTGCCATTCTGTCTGGGTTACCACAGGGGTGTGGGAGGGGGTTTTAGGCACCCTGGACCGAGTTGCCTTGCCAACTCCGGTCGCACTCTGGTGTGATTGGCCCAAGTGGTGAGCCTCCCCGCTCACCACTTAGCGTCTTTTGAGTGACAGCTAGGCTGAATGAATGGGGGTTTTCTGCATAAAAGCAGGGCTTTTGGGACTGGATCTTCAGAAGTCGCCACAAGACCTAAGAATCCGAAGAGGTAAAGCTGAGCCGACCTGCAACGACGACACCTCCGGTGGAGCCCTGCTGAACCGTCTCACCACTTCCCGATGACAGAGGAGATCTCCCTGCCGGAGAGTCTCTTCCCCTGACTGGTGGGAACAACCAGTCCCCTTTGCTTTTTCTTCGCTCCAGGACGCAGTGGTCGAATTGCCCGGGCAGAGCCCTCAGCAACCGGATAGCCACTACCCCTGTACCGCGACCAAAAGGTGGTGCCTTGTGACGGAGCACTCCACGGCTGGTCTCTTCCCTGGTGGTGCAACGATCTTCAACTTTCCTTCGACGACGAGATCATCTCTTCTCTTGGAAAAGACCGGACGTGCATCCACCACCAGGAACAACTGCCCCCGCCGGAGATGTCTCTCCACAAACAAGGTACTGTGTCCGCCTGGCTTCCCTTGTTGCCGGATAGAGTGAGGTGTCTTAATCCTCGCCTCTCCATAGGGTTGCCTCCAAGCTTTCTCTAGCGTGTTGTTCTGAACTGGTCCAATCAGCCGATAACAATTAGCTACAAAGACTCGAACGCATTTCCACTAAGATACTTTTTGGGACATATCACCTCGCCTCTCTCCGAGTGGGCCGGGCCTCTGAACTTTTGGAATCTACAGTGGTTCTTGTCTTCTTGCCTGGCACCTTTGTTCTTACGAGTATTGGTATCGAGTTGATTTCTTAAACCCGACTTTTCTCTCCCGTCCTAACGTATACTAGAGTGCCATCTAGGTGAAAGCATACACCTCTGTCTGCAAATAAGTGATGCCGTTGAACCTAGACTTGTCGAACTATTGTTAGGGGGATTGATCTTTTCTGATAGTAATTGCGATTGAAGTTGTTTGCCATATTAGTGCCAGAGTGTTTAATATAGATGTGTCGTTATAAATACATACCTTTATATCTTTACACCGAAGCCTTGTTGCGTGTTTGCTTGTCTTACTGTGTAGAATTGCCCTATTTTGTATACTCCACATACTGTCTAACTCTTCTTGAGGGAAGTCTGACTGCTCAGCCACAGCTACCAAGTGAATATGTGTGGTACAGACTGCTACCAAGTGGGTTTACTGCCAAAGACCTGTAGTCCTAAATCTTTTGCAGTGGTTCCAGAGGGAACTGCACAGGTTTCTGCCTAACACTGGTGTACAGCGGTGGGATTTGTATTGAGTATACAGTTTAGAGTGCTTTTCGACACTTTAGGATAACTAACCACAAAGCTTAGCACTAAAAAGCAACTTTCAAAAACATGTCTACTATGGAAGCTTACAGTCAAGAATCCTTGTCAGGTGAAAATACTGAGAGTTTACGAGCTCTCTGTAGGCAAGAGAATCTTTCTGTAAGGGGCAAGAAGTTAGAACTAATAGAGAGATTGCTGGTGAACCAAAGTCTGGGTACTGGTTCAGAGGAACCAATTTCTCCAGCAAATGTAGATAACAGTGATGGTGTTGATCTAAATCATAATTCTGATGATAGTGATGAAGAGGCCGAAGAGGAAGGAGAGGCTAACGAAACTGTCTCCCCTGCTCCTCTACCTGCCTTACCAGCTGTACCTACGGGGCCCATACCAGGTCCCACATGTAACCCTGCTTATTTTGAACTTGAAAAAATGAAGCTCGAATTAGAATACAAACGGTTCTTGGCTCAATCTGAACGAAACCAAGAGCTCGAGTTCAGACGGATGAATGCCCAGGCTGAGCAGAAGCAAGCTGAGTTAAGACTCAGGGAAATGGAACTTAATCACGAGTTAGAGTTGAAAAAGTTGTCTGTGGAAAATGCTTCTCTCTCCTCTGGTTCCTCTAGGAGCTCCAGTCCCAAAAGACCATGGATGCCGAAGGAATTAGTGGGTATGTATGAACCGAGATTGGATGTGTTGGATTGGTTAAAGCTGTTTGAGTACAATCATGGGCTCCAGGACATCACCGGGAATGATTTACTTCCATGGTTGTTCTCTAGGCTCCCCCCCTGTTGCGACTGATGTGGTAATGGAGTTGGGGGAGGCGGATAAGACGGATTACGAAAGTGTGAAACTAGCTTTGATAGCTAGATTTGGGAGGACCCCTTCCCAGTATCTTAAGAGGTTTAGAACCCTCAAAAAGCATGATGGTACCCCTTGGGCTACCTGGGTGAGTGAAGGGTTGAAGAACTTAGAGGGATGGATTAAGGGTTACAAAGTGAACACTTATGAGGGTATGAAGAATCCTTTTATGTTGGAGTCTATTTATGATGCCTGTTCTCCTGAGCTCAGACAGCACTTGGCTGATTCGAAGGAATTGGATTCCCGGAAGCTGGCTAAGGCTGCTGATTTATGGGTTGCCAACAGGGCTACTCATAAGGATTCTGCGGCAACTCAGAAAAAGGATGAGGGAAAACAGCCTAAAAAAGACTCAAAAGAGAATTCGAATAACTCAAATTCCAAAGAGGGCCCCAAACAAAACCAGAAGGGTAAGCCACAAGGAAAACCGCAGCAGAATAGTGTGACTTCTGGTGCCAAACTGGAAGGAGGCCAGAACAAGCCACCATTCCAGAAAGCATTCGGTAAATGCTTTGTTTGTGGCTCGACTGACCACGTGAAAGGAGATCCCAGATGTAAGGGTAAACCTTCAGGGGTCCAGCTTGTCTCCTTAGCCTTCGCTCCAGAGGAGGAAGTCCAAATGGCAAGTGGAAACTTTCTACTGCTATCTGATGAACCCATCAGAGACTCAGCCAGCGTTTCTTTAGTATCTCTGGGGTTGTGGGAACAACAGAATTTAGATGTCTATAATTCTATCCCCGATAATACTAAAGAGTATTATAAGGACAGTGTCCAGGTGAATGGTAAGGAGACTCCTGCCATTAGGGACACTGGGGTCAGCATAACTGTGGTGGATAAATCGTTTTTTCAGGCCGAGGATGTTGCTAAGGCACCCAAACGCCTCACCAAGTTAGCTGGAGGGCCTGTGCAGATGCTTCCCCAATTACCAGTTCTCATCCAGTGTAACGACATGACTGTAAAGATACCTGTCAGCATACAGAGTGTGGTACCAGGATGCGTACTGTTGGGTAACGATTTGAAAACTCTCGGAGTTGTATCGCATACTCCCAGACCTCCTAGTAAACGGTTACAGGAGCTAACCAGACCTGTAAGAGAGAGGACCATGCGCGGTACTCTCCAGGAGATGATGAAGAAAGAAATCACTCCTGCTCCACTGGAATTGTCGGCAGCTGTCTCGAAGAAATCAGAAGCGAAAGGGAAACCTAAAACTTCTACCCCGAAAACCAGCAGCCAGCACTTCAGTGCAGCCAACGAGGACTTCCCCGCGGTTGTCCAACGTTACACCCGTAACTCCACCTCCAGCTGAGCCTGAGAGGGAGGTACAACCCTGTGTGGTAGAATTAGACTCTGAGGAAGAGCTAATGGAAGGCCAGGAACTCATTGGAGATCTGGATCCTGTTGACCATCCTGAGCTGCAGTCTTTACTGGCAGAAGGTGGACCCAACAGGGCAGACTTCAGTAAGGGACAGAGAGAATGTCCAACTCTGGAAGGTCTTCGCCACCAGGCAGAAGCACATGCTGAAGGGCAAGAGCCTGGGAAATACAGGTTGCACTGGGAAGATGGCCTCTTCTACAGTGAACCGACCGAGTCTGCACCTGGAGACTACAAACGACTTGTAGTACCCCAAGAGAACAGACCACAGTTCTTGCAGTTAGCCCACAAGATTCCTTTGGCTGGTCACTTGATTTTCAAGAAGACTAAGGAAAGGGTCTCTCTCTACTTCTCTTGGCCAAAGATGGGCGCCGAAGTAGAAAAACACTGCAGGAGCTGCCACACCTGCCAGACCTCTGGTAAGGTTGGCTCCAAGACTGTGGCACATTTAGTGCCTCTCCCAGTTGTGGGAGTCCCATTTGAGAGAGTAGGGATTGACATTGTTGGTCCCCTTGATCCTCCAACATCCTCAGGCAACAGGTTTATACTTGTTGTAGTAGACCATGCTACTAGGTATCCTGAGGCAATTCCTATGAGGACTGTTACAGCTCCGGCTGTGGCTAAGGCCCTCATTGGTATTTTTACTAGGGTCGGGTTTCCTAAGGAAGTAATCTGTGACAGGGGGTCAAACTTTATGTCCCACTACATGAAAGCCACCTGGAAAACCTGTGGAGTTACTTACAAGTTCTCAACAGCTTACCACCCACAAACCAATGGGTTGGTAGAATGGTTCAACCGAACCATGAAGAGCATGATAGGTGCTTTAGAGGAGCCCCTTAAGCGTAAGTGGGACCTTCTACTGCCATGCCTTCTCTTTGCTTATAGAGAAGACCCTCAGGAGGGAGTAGGTTATTCTCCCTTTGAGCTTCTCTATGGTCATCCCGTCAGAGGTCCATTGGCCCTGATTAAGGAGGGGTTGGAGAGTGCTCCTTCCCCCAAGCCAGTCAGAGTGACTGACTACGTGATAGGTCTCCGGAGGAGAATGTCGCACATGATGACGGAAGCAAGCGATAACTTGAAAGCTGGACAAGCATTGGTCAAGCACTGGCACGATCAAAAGGCTAACATGGTTGAGTTCGCTCATGACCAGCTCGTTTTCGTTATGATCCCAACAAGGCAGAGGGCCTTGCAAGACAAATGGATGGGACCCTTCAGAGTTGTGGGTAAACCCGGAGAGGTCAACTATCTGGTGGACTTGGGCAAACCCAAGGAGGCTCCGACAGTCTTCCACACCAACTGACTCAAAGCGTATGTCTCAAGACCTGATGTAGGAGCGTTGCTTCTAGCATCATCCGAGGAAGAAGAAGAGAGTGATGCTCTTCCGGATCTCCTCAGAGGCTTACCTTTGGACGAAAAAGTTGAAGGAGTAAATCTCTCTTCAACTCTGACACCCGAGCAACAAGAAGAGTGCAAGTCTATGTTAAATCAGTTTGCCTCTCTGTTCTCGCTTTCACCAGGCTTGACCCCTTGGGGCCAGCATGACATACTCACTGATGACTGTCTGCCAGTCAAAAGCAGAGGATACCGAATGTCAGAAAACGTACAAACCCACATCAAAGGTGAGGTCAGCAAGATGCTCGATCTCGGGGTAATAGAGCCCTCTACTAGTCCATGGTCTAGCCCAGTTGTGTTAGTACCAAAGGCTGGATCTAAAGAGCTTATATTTTGCGTGGATTATAGAGCTCTTAATGCAGTCACCAAGACTGATGCCCACCCTTTGCCAAGAACAGATGAGTTGGTGGATAAACTTGGTGCCGCCGAGTTCCTCAGCACATTTGACCTGACGTCAGGCTATTGGCAAATAGCCCTGACAGACCATGCCAAGGAGAAAACTGCATTTTCTACCCCTGTTGGCTTATACCAGTTTAAGGTAATGCCTTTCGGACTGCAGAATGCAGCTGCTACATTTCAACGGATGGTAAACCAGGTTCTGAATGGGATGGAGGACTTCTGCATGGCATACTTGGATGACATAGCAGTGTTCAGCAATTCCTGGGAAGAACATGTAACCCACCTGAGAGATGTTTTGCAGGCTCTTGGACGAGCCAATCTGACCATAAAGGCGAGTAAGTGCCAAATTGGACAGAGTAAGGTAGTCTATCTTGGACATGAGGTAGGAGGTGGAGAAATAAGGCCTTTGCTCAGTAAGATTGAAGCTGTGCAAAATTAGATAACACCTACTACTCAAACCCAAGTGAGAGCCTTCCTAGGCCTCACTGGGTATTACAGGAATTTCATAGAGAACTATGGGACCATAGCTTCTCCACTGAATGTCATCTCCTCGCCCAAATTTCCTAAAAAGGTTAGATGGAACGAGGAGTGCAATCAGGCTTTTGAAAACCTGAAAAAGGCTCTTTGCCAAGCCCCAGTACTCAGATCTCCTGATTACCGCCAACACTTCATTGTGCAGACAGATGCTTCGAATGTAGGAATAGGTGCCGTACTCAGTCAACTGGATGGGAAAGGTAGGGAGCACCCCGTTTGCTTTATCAGCCGCAAGCTGAAGGATCCTGAAACAAGGTGGGCAACAATCGAAAGAGAGTGCTTTGCTATCGTGTGGGCTCTGAAGACGTTTAGGCCGTACTTGTATGGTTCTACTTTTGTCATTCGGACTGACCACCAACCCTTGAGATGGTTAATGCAAATGAAAGAGGAAAACCCAAAACTACTGAGATGGTCGATCTGCCTGCAAGGGTTTGATTTCACCATTGAGCACAGGTCAGGGTGTCACCACCAAAATGCCGATGGTCTCTCTAGGATGTATGTCATCGACTAGAGGTATGAGATTCATCCAGGAGTGGATTAAATCCTCCTGTCCCTTAATCTGGGGGGGGGCGAGTGTTAGGGAGAATTCTCTGTTTAGGCTGAATTTCCTAACATAGTGAGTCCACCAGCAGCTTTGCTGGATTTCTGGAGTTTGTTTTTTTCCATCCTGCCAAGAGTGAGACTCTTTTTCTCCCACTCTTGGACATGAATGTGTGTAATTCCTTTGAATGTCAATGTGTTCTATGGGCTATGGGGTCTTTTACTCCATAGGGTCTCATATGTTTTTCTATGTGTGTTACACCGCACCCTACGTGCCGTAACACTGGGGCGTCCTAGCGTACCTCCATCATAGACTCCATACCCGGGGACTGACTACTGTCTCCCAGGGCATGTAAAGTCACCATTGGCTTTACTAGACCTAAGTCTACTAACAAAACTAGTACAAACCATCCTATTGTGGACGTACTAGTAGGGGTAATTCGATTACTCCTGGATCTGTTATTCGAGGGGGCACTGTCCCGTCCTCCCTCGTCGAGTTTTGGCTGGTGGCAGTGGAAACTACTTGTTATATTCGACCCCGAATATAACCCTATGGGATTCTTCCCATTGTTGGAGATTGATACCTTTTTCCTCATTAATCTCTAACATACCACCGATTTACTTATCTTAAATAAGTCTATCGGATGGTATTTTCTGCCAGAACTCGGTTTTTAAAATGGCGTCTGTGTTCGTCTCTGTGACTCCTAAACCAAAGGTTGAGCCCTTTGTTCCACTTTTGGCGGGCTCCTGTACAGAGGCCCTCCAAAGTGGTGCCATTCTGTCTGGGTTACCACAGGGGTGCGGGAGGGGGTTTAGGCACCCTGGACCGAGTTGCCTTGCCAACTCCGGTCGCACTCTGGTGTGATTGGCCCAAGTGGTGAGCCTCCCCGCTCACCACTTAGCGTGTTTTGAGTGACAGCTAGGCTGAATGAATGGGGGTTTTCTGCATAAAAGCAGGGCTTTTGGGACTGGATCTTCAGAAGTCGCCACAGGACCTAATAATCCGACGAGGTTAAAGCTGAGCCGACCTGCAACGACGACACCTCTGGTGGAGCCCTGCTGAACCGTCTCACCACTTCCCGATGACAGAGGAGATCTCCCTGCCGGAGAGTATCTTCCCCTGACTGGTGGGAACAACCATTCCCCTTTGCTTTTTCTTCGCTCCCGGACGCAGTGGTCGAATTGCCAGGGCAGAGCCCTCGGCAACCGGATAGCCACTACACCTGTACCGTGACCAAAAGGTGGTGCCTTGTGATGGAGCACTCCGCGGCTGGTCTCTTCCCTGGTGGTGCAACGATCTTCAACTTTCCTTCAGCGACAAGATCATCTCTTATCTTGGCAAAGACCGGACGTGCATCCACCACCAGGAACAACCGCCCCCGCCGGAGCTGTCTCTCCACAAACAAGGTACTGTGTCCGCCTGGCTTCCCTTGTTGCCGGATAGAGTGAGGTGTCTTAATCCTCGCCTCTCCAAAGGGTCGCCTCCAAGCTTTCTCTAGCATGTTGTTCTGAACTGGTCCAATCTGCCGATAACAATTTGCTACAAAGACTCGAACGCATTTCCACTAAGATACTTTTTGGGACATATCGCCTCACCTCTCTCCGAGTGGGCCGGGCCTCTGAACTTTTGGAATCTACAGTGGTTCTTGTCTTCTTGCCTTGCACCTTTGTTCTTACGAGTATTGGTATCGAGTTGATTTCTTAAACCCGCCTTTTCTCTCCCGTCCTAAAGTATACTAGAGTGCCATCTAGGTGAAAGCATACACCTCTGTCTGCAAATAAGTGATGCCGTTGAACCTAGACTTGTCGAACTATTGTTAGGGGGATTGATCTTTTCTGATAGTAATTGCGATTGAAGTTGTTTGCCATATTAGTGCCAGAGTGTTTAATATAGATGTGTCGTTATAAATAAATACCTTTATATCTTTACACCAAAGTCTTGTTGCGTGTTTGCTTGTCTTACTGTGTAAAATTGCCCTATTTTGTATACTCCACATACTGTCTAACTCTTCTTTAGGGAAGTCTGACTGCTCAGCCACAGCTACCAAGTGAATCCGTGTGGTACAGACTGCTTCCAAGTGGGTTTACTGCCAAACACCTGTAGTCCTAAAACTTTTGCAATGGTCCCAGAGGGAACTGCACATGTTTCCGCCTAACAAGGACAGTCATAATCCGTCATGTATTAGGAGGAATAAAACCCCTTTTAAAGTTAATGACATTCATAGAAATGAAAAGCTGTATGAGTCCCAGAGTAATAAGGAAGAGGAGTCTTTAAACGTTATCAATTTAAACTATGCAAAAGCCAATTTTTCTGTAAAGCCAAATACTTAATGGGATACTTATGGTACTTCTTCGGGAGTATTACACTGGTTAAGTTGCTGTTTCCATAGGAAGAGCACTTTGTGAGCGGCTTATAACTTCGCTCCCCCTGGACGAATCCTCACCAAACTTTGCAAAAAAAAGTATATGGCCCACTCTGAATGTTTTTGCAAAGTTTGGTGAGGATTCGTGCACGGGGGAAAAGTTATAGGGGGGGTCCCAAAATTTCACTTTTTCCCCTAGACTGAATGGGAAAAGAATTTTACTTGTGCCTACAGCCCAAACCGCTGGACGGATTTTCACCAAATTTGGACCAGGAGCAGCGGCTTGGTCCCGAAAGTGTGTCTTTGCAAATTTGGTGAAAATCCGTCCAGTAGTTTTTTTTAAAATGACCAAAAAGTAGGGCAAAAAAAATTAGTGATATCTGTGTTCGGTCCGCGGACGGACTTCCCTGTTCGCTCCGCGGACAGGACGATGATTGGGCCAGCAGCTTGCGTGATGTCCGCGGACATCTGACGTGCTCTCTCATTGGATGCGCTGAAAGCGTGCAGTGCGTCTGACTTCAGAGACGCCCGCCATCTTTCTTTCCCGCATGAGAGGCTTTGTCAGGTCAGCAGGAGCGTGTCTGTCTCCTGTTCCTCCCACCCCCGCTCATGCCCCGTGTCTGCCCCACCCCCCGCTCATGCCCCTTGTGTCCTTTCTGTCCCCCCCACCCCCGCTCATGCCCCGTGTGTCCTTCCTGTCCCCCCCACCCCCGCTCATGCTCCGTGTGTCCCCTGTTCCTCCAGCCCACCGCTAACGCCATCGCACACGGTGGCCAGCAGAGGGCCGAGGAGCGGGATCTGCCGCACAAACTCATGTCCCTGCGGCATGTCTGTGTTTTTGTTTGTCCCCCCCACCCCCACCCCCACATCATGCCTCGTGTGTCTCTCTCCCTCCCCCCCACCCCCCGCTCATGCCCCGTGTGTCTCTCTCCCTCCCCCCACCCCCGCTCATGCCCGGTGTGTGTCTCTCCCTCCCCTCACCCCCGCTCATGCCCCGTGTGTCTCTCCCTCCCCTCACCCCCGCTCATGCCCCGTGTGTCTCTCTCCCTCCTGCCCACCCCCCGCTCATGCCTCGTGTGTCTCTCTCCCTCCCCCGCTCATGCCCCATGTGTCTCTAGCCCTCCCACCCACCCCCCGCTCATGCCCCGTGTGTCTCGCGCCCTACCACCCGCCCCCCGCTCATGCCCCGTGTGTCTCTAGCCCTCCCACCCACCACCCGCTCATGCCCCGTGTGTCTCAAGCCCTTCCACCCACCCCCGCTCATGCCCCGTGTGTTTCTCTCCCTCCCCCCACCCCCGCTCATGCCCCGTGTGCGTCTCTCCCTCCCCCCACCCCCTGCTCATGCCCCGTGTGTGTCTCTCCCTCCCCCCCACCCCCTGCACATGCCCCGTGTGTCTCTCCCCCCCACCCCCCGCTCATGCCCCGTGTGTCTCTAGCCCTCCGACCCACCCGCCGCTCATGCCCCGTGTGTCTCTAGCCCTCCCACCCACCCGCCGCTCATGCCCCATGTGTCTCTAGCCCAAACAACCACTCCCCGCTCATGCCCCGTGTCTCCCTAGCCCTCCCACCCACCCCCCGCTCATGCCCTGTGTGTCTCTAGCCCTCCCACCCACCCCCCGCTCATTCCCGTGTGTCTCTAGCCCTCCCCCCACCCCCTGCTCATGCCCCGTGTGTCTCTCCCCCCACCCCCTGCTCATGCCCCGTGTGTCTCTAGCCCTCCCACCCACCCCCCGCTCATGCCCCTTGTGTCTCTAGCTCTCCCACCCACGCCCCGCTCATGCCCCGTGTGTCTCTAGCCCTCCTGCCCACCCCACGCTAATGCCTCGTGTGTCTCTCTCCCTCCCCCCACCCCCCACTCATGCCTCGTGTGTCTCTCTCCCTCCCCCACCCCCCGCTCATGCCCCGTGTGTCTCTAGCCCTCCCACCCACCCCCCGCTCATGCCCCGTGTGTCTCTATCCCTCCCACCCACCCCCCGCTCATGCCCCGTGTGTCTCTCCTCTCCCCCCACCCCCCGCTCATGCCCCGTGTGTCTCTCTCCCTCCCCCCACCCCCCGCTCATGCCCCGTGTGTCTCTAGCCCTCCCACCCACCCCCCCGCTCATGCCCCGTGTGTCTCTATACCTCCCACCCACCCCCCGCTCATGCCCCGTGTGTCTCTATCCCTCCCACCCACCCCCCGCTCATGCCCTGTGTGTCTCTCCCCTACCCCCCACCCCCCGCTCACGCCCTGTGTCTCTCTCCCCTCCCCCCACCCCCGCTCATGCCCCGTGTGTCTCTCCCCACCCCCCACCCCCTGCTCATGCCCTGTGTGTCTCTCCCCTCCCCGCACCCCCTGCTCATGCCCCGTGTGTCTCTCCCCTCCCCCCACCCTCTGCTCATGCCCCGTGTGTCTCTATCCCTCCCACCCACCACCCGCTCATGCCCCGTGGGCCTCTATCCCGCCCACCGACCCCCCGCTCATGCCCCGTGTGTCTCTAGCCCTCCCACCCACCCCCCGCTCATGCCCCGTGTGTCTCTATCCCTCCCACCCACCCCCCGCTCATGCCCCGTGTGTCTCTATCCCTCCCACCCACCCCCCGCTCATGCCCCGTGTGTCTCTCCCCTTCCCCCCACCCCCCGCTCATGCCCCGTGTGTCTCTCTCCCTCCCCCCACCCCCCGCTCAAGCCCCGTGTGTCTCTAGCCCTCCCACCCACCCCCCCGCTCATGCCCCGTGTGTCTCTATACCTCCCACCCACCCCCCGCTCATGCCCCGTGTGTCTCTATCCCTACCACCCACCCCCCGCTCATGCCCTGTGTGTCTCTCCCCTACCCCCACCCCCCGCTCACGCCCTGTGTCTCTCTCCCCTCCTCCCACCCCCGCTCATGCCCCGTGTGTCTCTCCCCACCCCCCACCCCCTGCTCATGCCCTGTGTGTCTCTATCCCTCCCCCCACCCCCTTCTCATGCCCCGTGTGTCTCTCCCCTCCCCCCACCCTCTGCTCATGCCCCGTGTGTCTATATCCCTCCCACCCACCCCCCGCTCATGCCCCGTGGGTCTCTATCCTGCCCACCGACCCCCCGCTCATGCCCCGTGTGTCTCTATCCCTCCCACCCACCCCCCGCTCATGACTCGTGTGTCTCTATCCCTCCCACCCAGCCCCCGCTCATGCCCCGTGAGTCTATCCCTACCACCCACCCCCCCGCTCATGCCCCGCGTGTCTCTATCCCTCCAACCCACCCCCCGCTCATGCCCCGTGTGTCTCTATCCCTCCCGCCCACCCCCCGCTCATGCCCCGTGTGTCTCTATCCACCCACCCCCCGCTCATGCCCCGTGTGTCTGTATCCCTCCCACCCACCCCCCGCACATGCCCCGTGTGTCTGTATCCCTCCCACCACCCGCTCATGCCCCGTGTGTCTCTAGGCCTCCCACCCACCCCCGCTCATGCCCCGTGTGTCTCTAAGACCTCCCACCCACCCGCCGCTCATGCCCCATGTGTCTCTAGCCCAAACAACCACCCCCCGCTCATGCCCTGTGTCTCCCTAGCCCTCCCACCCACCCCCCGCTCATGCCCTGTGTGTCTCTAGCCCACGCACCCACCCCCCACTCATTCCCTGTGTGTCTCTAGCCCTCCCACCCACCCCCTGCTCATGCCCCGTGTGTCTCTCCCCCCACCCCCTGCTCATGCCCCGTGTGTCTCTAGCCCTCCCACCCACCCCACGCTCATGCCCCTTGTGTCTCTAGCTCTCCCACCCACCCCCCGCTCATGCCCCGTGTGTCTCTAGCCCTCCCGCCCACCCCACGCTCATGCCTCGTGTGTCTCTCTCCCTCCCCCCACCCCCCGCTCATGCCTCGTGTGTCTCTCTCCCTCCCCCCACCCCCTGCTCATGCCCCGTGTGTCTCTAGCCCTCTCACCCACCCCCTGCTCATGCCCCGTGTGTCTCTAGCCCTCCCACCCACCCCCCGCTCATGCCCCGTGTATCTCTAGCCCTCCAACCCACCCCCGCTCATGCCCCGTGTGTCTCTATCCCTCCCACCCACCCCCCGCTCATGCCCCGTGTGTCTCTCCCCTTCCCCCCACCCCCCGCTCATGCCCCGTGTGTCTCTCTCCCTCCCTCCACCCCCCACTCATGCCCCATGTGTCTCTAGCCCTCCCACCCACCCCCCCGCTCATGCCCTGTGTGTCTCTATACCTCCCACCCCCCGCTCATGCCCCGTGTGTCTCTATCCCTACCACCCACCCCCCGCTCATGCCCTGTGTGTCTCTCCCCTACCCCCACCCCCCGCTCACGCCCTGTGTCTCTCTCCCCTCCCCCCACCCCCGCTCATGCCCCGTGTGTCTCTCCCCACCCCCCACCCCCTGCTCATGCCCTGTGTGTCTCTCCCCTCCCCCCACCCCCTGCTCATGCCCCGTGTGTCTCTCCCCTCCCCCCACCCTCTGCTCATGCCCCGTGTGTCTCTATCCCTCCCACCCACCCCCCGCTCATGCCCCGTGGGTCTCTATCCCGCCCACCGACCCCCCGCTCATGCCCCGTGTGTCTCTATCCCTCCCACCCACCCCCCGCTCATGCCTCGTGTGTCTCTATCCCTCCCACCCAGCCCCCGCTCATGCCCCGTGAGTCTATCCCTACCACCCACCCCCCCGCTCATGCCCCGTGTGTCTCTATCCCTCCAACCCACCCCCCGCTCATGCCCCGTGTGTCTCTATCCCTCCCGCCCACCCCCCGCTCATGCCCCGTGTGTCTCTATCCCTCCCACCCACCCCCCGCTCATGCCCCGTGTGTCTGTATCCCTCCCACCCACCCCCCGCACATGCCCCGTGTGTCTGTATGCCTCCCACCAACCCCCAGCTCATGCCCCGTGTGTCTATATCCCTCACACCCCCCGCTCATGCCCCGTGTGTCTCTATCCTCTCCCGCCCACCCCCTGCTCATGCCCCGTGTGTCTCTCTGCTGTTTCCCCCCACTCCCCGCTCATGCCCCATGTCTCCCTCCTGTTGCCCCCCACCCCCTGCTCATGCCCTGTGTCTCTTTCCTGTTACCCCCCACCCCCCTCTCATGCCCCTTGTTTCTCTCCTGTTACCCCCCACCCCCCTCTCATGCCCTGTGTCTCTCTCCTGTTACCCCCACCGCCTCTCATGCCCCGTGTCTCTCTCCTGTTGCCCCCCACCTCCCCGATAATGCCCCGTGTCTCCCTGCTGTTTCCCCCCACCCCCCTCTCATGCCCCGTGTCTCTCTCCTGTTACCCCACCTCCCTCTCATGCCCTGTGTCTCTCTCCTGTTACCCCCCACCCCTTCTTATGCCCCGTGTCTCTCTCCTGTTGCCCCCCACCCCCCGGTCATGCCCCGTGTCTCCCTTCTGTTGCCCCCACCCCCCGGTCATGCCCCGTGTCTCTCTGCTGTTGCCCCCACCCCCCGGTCATGCCCCGTGTCTCTCTCCTGTTACCCCCCACCCCCCTCTCATGCCCCGTGTCTCCCTCGTGTTCCCCCCACCCCCTGCTCATGCCCCATGTCTCCCTGCTGTTGCCCCCGCTCATGCCCTGTGTCTCTCTCATGTTACTCCCCACCCCCCGCTCAAGCCCCGTGTCTCTCTCCTGTTGCCCCCCACCCCCCCGGTCATGCCCTGTTTCTCCCTCCTGTTGCCCCCCACCCCCCGCTCATGCCCCGTGTCTCTCTTCTGTTACCCCCCACCCCCTCTCATGCCCCGTGTCTCCCTCGTTTTCCCCCGCCCCCCGCTCATGCCCCGTGTCTCCCTGCTGTTGCCCCCCACCCCCCGCTCATGCCCCGTGTCTGTCTCCTGTTACCCCCCACCCCCCCGCCCCCCTCTCATGCCCCATGTCTCTCTCCTGTTGCCCCCACCCCCGATCATGTCCTGTGTCTCCCTTCTGTTGCCCCCCACCCCCGGTCATGTCCCGTGTCTCCCTGCTGTTGCCCTCCCACCCCCCTCTCATGCCCCGTGTCTCTCTCCTGTTACCCCCCACCCGCCTCTCATGCCCCGTGTCTCTCTCCTGTTATCCCCACCCCCTCTTATGCCCCGTGTCCCTCTCCTTTTACCCCCACCCCCTCTCATGCCCCGTGTCTCCCTCGTGTTCCCTACACCCCCCGCTCATGCCCCGTGTCTCCCTGCTGTTGCCCCCCACCCCCCGCTCATGCCCCGTGTCTCTCTCCTGTTGCCTCCCACACCCCGGTCATGCCCCGTGTCTCACTACTGTTGCCCCCCACCCCCGGTCATGCCCCGTGTCTCTCTCCTGTTCCCCCCACCCCCCGCTCATGCCGTGTCTCTCTCCTGTTGACTCCCACCCCCCGCTCATGCCCCGTGTCTCCCTGCTGTTGCCCCCCACTCATGCCATGTGTCTCCCTGCTGTTGCCCCCCACCCCCTCTCATGCCCTGTGTCTCTCTCCTGTTGCCCCCACCCTCCGGTCATGCCCCGTGTCTCCCTGCTGTTGCCCCCCGCTCATGCCCCGTGTCTCTCTCCTGTTACCCCCACCCCCCGGTCATGCCCTGTGACTCCCTGGTGTTGCCCCCCACCCCCGCTCATGCCCCGTGTCTCTCTCCTGTTACCCCCCACCCCTCTCTGATGCCCTGTGTCTCTCTTCTGTTGCACCCCACCCCCGGTCATGCCCCGTGTCTCCCTGCTGTTGCCCCCAACTCCCCGCTCATGCCCTGTGTCTCCCTGCTGTTGCCCCCCACCCCCTGCTCATGCCCTGTGTCTCTCTCTCCTGTTACCTCCACCCCCCTCTCATGCCCCGTGTCTCTCTCCTGTTACCCCCCACCCCCTCTCATGCCCCGTGTCTCCCTGCTGTTTCCCCCCACCCCCCGCTCATGCCCCGTGTCTCTCTCCTGTTACCCGCACCCCCTCTCATGCCCCATGTCTCTCTCCTGTTACCCCCACCCCCTCTCATGCCCTGTGTCTCCCTCGTGTTCCCCCACTCCCCGCTCATGCCCCGTGTCTCCCTGCTGTTGCCCCCCAACCCCCCCTTTCATGCCCCGTGTCTCTCTCCTGTTGCCTCCCACCCCCCGGTCATGCCCCGTGTCTCCCTGCTGTTGCCACCCCACCCCCGGTCATGCCCCGTGTCTCTCTCCTGTTCCCCCCACCCCCCGCTCATGCCCTGTGTCTCTCTCCTGTTGCCTCCCACCAACCGCTCATGCCCCATGTCTCCCTGCTGTTGCCCCCCACTCATGCCCCGTGTCTCCCTGCTGTTGCCCCCCACTCCCCTCTCATGCCCCGTGTCTCTCTCCTGTTGCCCCCACCCTCCGGTCATGCCCCGTGCCTCCCTGCTGTTGCCCCCCGCTCATGCCCTGTGTCTCTCTCCTGTTACCCCCACCCCCGGTCATGCCCTGTGTCTCCCTGGTGTTGCCCGTGTCTCTCTTCTGTTGCCCCCCACCCCCCGGTCATGCCCCGTGTCTCTCTTCTGTTGCCCCCCACCCCCCGGTCATGCCCCGTGTCTCCCTGCTGTTGCCCCCACCCCCTGCTCATGCCCCGTGTCACCCTGCTGTTGCCCCCCACCCCCTGCTCATGCCCCGCGTCTCTCTCCTGTTACCCCCCACCCCCCTCTCATGCCCCGTGTCTCTCTCCTGTTACCCCCCACCCCCTCTCATGCCCCGTGTCTCTCTCCTGTTGCCCCCCACCCCCCAATCATGCCCCGTGTCTCCCTGCTGTTTCCCCCCACCCCCCGCTCATGCCCCGTGTCTCTCTCCTGTTACCCCCACCCCCTCTCATGCCCCGTGTCTCTCTCCTGTTACCCCCACCCCCTCTCATGCCCTGTGTCTCCCTCGTGATCCCCCCAACCCCAGCTCATGCCCCGTGTCTCCCTGCTGTTGCCCCCCCACCCCCCGCTTATGCCCCGTGTCTCTCTCCTGTTACCCCCACCCCCTCTCATGCCCCGTGTCTCTCTCCTGTTACCCCCACCCCCTCTCATGCCCTGTGTCTCCCTCGTGATCCCCCCAACCCCAGCTCATGCCCCGTGTCTCTCTCCTGTTCCCTCCCCACCCCCCGTTCATGCCCTGTTGTGTTCTCTTTATACTCCCCGCCTTCCCTTTCCATGGTGGCCATCTTGGTAAAAGATTTTCCTTCCTGCACCGGGACGCCGCAGGCGTCCCCGTTTGGGAAGAAAAATCTTTTTTACCACCTGGGGTTCCCACTTTGAGGACCTAAGATGCTAGTGGTCTTCATCTATTGAAAAGGATGTTATGGTGACGTTGCACTAATAAAAACCTATGAAATGCAGTAAAAGAAAATTGTGTTACAGGGACGTTATGGTTAAGTTGCGCTACTAAAAACCTATGAAATTCAGTGAAAAAACTTTGTTAAAGGAACGTTATGGTTAAGTTGCGCTACTAAAAACCTATGAAATTCAGTGAAAAAACTTTGTTAAAGGGACGTTATGGTTCCAAGTAAAACCGAAAAACCCTTGAAATTTGCCAGTTATGGTAAGCTAAGCAACCATAACTCGCGCCACTACCGTGCACTGTTAAGACTAACACCCACATCAAAGATGACATCACAAATGTCCATCCCCAGGTACTGGATCCAACAGCAATGGGCGTTTCCTGGCCACCTGAATATGGGATTCTCGAGGTCTTACTGGGAGAATACACTCAGGTTTTATCTGAACCATTTGAGTTAATAAAATGGCATCTTTGAAAAACCTTCACAAAGTTGTCTGCCTCACATTTCTGACCCCACACGCTCACCTCCAAGTTATCCTCTTACCCTACCTTTCATCTACTTCAAGCAAACGTTTTTCCCCTCAGCCTTAACCTGCCTCTGTCCTTCTCTTCCTCTACTCTAGCACTTCACCCATAATGTCCGCGTCCCGAGCACAGCTGGCCGTACCGCCTACCTTCACTTGAGTGCCTGGAGACTGTGCCTTGGGTGGTAGCAGTGTGTGGTATTGATCAACATAACCTAAAAAATGTCCAATGTTGGTTAGCCTTAATCTGTGTAAGTATACACATGCATTGTCCCAGTTGACTGCTCCATTTACTCCCATCCACACTCTGGTGAACCCCTCAAGCGCACCCCATTGTAAGAAGCTCACTACTCACCGCGAAATCTGATTTCTCATCTGTTGTATGTTCTTTTGTGATCAAAAGAGCATTGTTCCTCCTCTGTATAAATAAGTAAATAAAATGAATGAAAAAAAAACCTGACCTCGATCCCTCCCCCAACCCACAGAAGTGTCCATAATACCCCCACAGCATTGCTGCAAGCCACCACACCCTTAACATGTGTTTTTTTTTTCTCTTTCTTTTTGATTATCTTAAATAAACTAACACTGGCGACTTTGGCAACTGGGTCCTTGTATCCCATGATTGGGGGCTGTAGTTGGCCTGAAACCAGTTCTTGTTGGCATATGCAGATGGCTGCCTGGGAAAGTGTGGATTAAGGTAGATTCATTTATTTTTTTTTTATTTTTTTTTTTCACATTTGTAGAGCGCACTGCAGCCCATAGACATTGAGGCGCTATTACATGAAGACGTAAACAGCAAGATTATGTGAACATAGAAAACATAAGGTACTTAGTTACAGAGAGAGGAGAGGAGCGGAGCATAGTTTCAAATGACGTTTGTCTGCCTGTAGATATAAAGGCAGGTAGGTTTAGACAAACAGCCTAGTTTTTAAGGCTTTGCGGAAGGCTAGGTGAGAGTCAATCCCCCTGAGGTGCGAAGGTAGGGCATTCCTATTTGAGGCTGCTAGGGCTGAGAAGCTCGAGCCGCCCGCATGTACTCTACAAGTCTTGGGGGTAGAAATCAGGTTGGTGTAGGCAGATCTGGTGGGCCTGGCCGAGGTGGGTCGTGAAATTCTCTGGGCAAGGTAGGGGGGAGCAAGGTCATAGAGGCATTTATGGGTGAGGGAGAGGATTTTAAAGATGATCCTCTGCCTAATGGGCAGCCAGTGGACCTGCCTCCTAAGGTCAGAAATGTGGTCTTTCCTGGAAAAACCTGTAGCGGCCGTGAGGGCGTTGTTCTGGGCAAGCTGGAGCTTAGCGATGTTTTTACCGGAGGTCCCACCAAGGAGTGCGTTGCAGTAGTCCAACCTGGATCCTATGATGGCCCTAGCAATAGTGAGGCCATTTTGTGAGGATAGGAAGGGTCTTGCTGCGTAGATGAGTTTGGAGTAGTATGCCGATGAGGAGGCTATAGCAGGAGGTATTGCAATAGTTAAGCCTAGAGAGAACGAGTGCCTGTGTAAAGTTGAATCTCTGGGGGGAGGTGAGGAAAGGTAGAAGGAAAAGCTGAAAGTGGGACCTCTTGTAAATGTCCTGAGTATCAGTGAGGAAGGAGAGAGAGGAGGTGAAGATTAATCCAGCGTTTCTTGTCTCCGTTTTGCTGGCATTGGGGCAGTGTCATTGGAGATACATCAGGCCTAGATGTCTGAGAGGCAGTCTGGGATGATGGAGGGTGCATGGGCGTCTGTAGGAAGTTTGAAGAAGAGTTGTGTGTCATCGGCAAAGCACTGGAATTTGGGGGAGAAGAAGGAGGAAACGAGGTGTGCTCATAGAGCAAGATATATGTTATAGAGCCAAGGCAAAAGAATGGAGCCCTGGGGGATGCCACAGGTGGAGACGGAAGTATGGGAGGAGAAGGTGCCCAGTATGACTTTGGAAGAGTGGTAAGTTAGGAAGGAAGTCAGCCAGTCCCGTGCCTGCAACGAGATACGAAGGGTGTCATGGAGCCTTTTTTATGAGTGGTTCACTGTGTCAAATGCAGAAGAGATATCAAGGAGGATGAGGACAGCAGGGGAGTTGGAATCGAGGGATGCAAGGAGTTCGTCACGGGTGTTCTGAAGATCAGTTTCTATGCTTCTGGCTTCTCAGAACCCAGATTGATGGTCGTGGAGACTGCCAACAAGATCAGTGTGGAGGTTAACTTGTGGCAGGGCCAACTACTCAAGCCTTTTCCCCAGGAAAGGGGTGATGGAGATGGGGTGATAGTTTACTGGGCAGGAAGGGTCTTCTGATGCACAAGAGAGTGCTTGAGGGAGGATGGAAAGGAACCAGTAGCAAAGGAATAGATGACAAAGATCAGCGAGAGAGAAAATGTCCTTTATGGTTCTAGATAAGGGGCAACCTGTTTGAAAGAGACCTTCATGGAATTGACAACTCTGGTGACTTCTTCCGGAGAGACAGAGGTAAAGGAGGAGGGTGAGTGGTTGGGGGAGGCAGGGCGGTTGGTTTGGGTTAGAAGTGTGACAAGGCTGTTCAGTATGGCATGGGTTTTGGAGGTGAAATGAGTGGCAAGTGCATTGCAGAGGGCCTGGGAAGGAGTAGGGGCAGAGGATACTGCAGACGGGTTGGCAAGTTCCCTGCAGATTTTAAAGAGTTCAGCCGTGTTGTTGGACGCGCCAGATACTGTTGCCTGAATGGCGGCCCTTTTCTTGGTACGGATGCAGAGTCTGTAATGCCTTTGGAGCAGGCGGCAGACCAGTTTGTCAGAAGGTGAACCCCAGGTTTGCCACTTCCGTTCTGCAGCCCTGCACCTACGTTTCATGTCTGCAAGTTCTGAGTCATACCAGGTGTTACGCTTGGAGGCAGGTTTCAGGTGGATCCTCGTGACTGGGGCAAGGATGTCAAGAGTGTTGGTGATGGAAAGATAGAGGTTGCTGGGAGAAGAGTCAGAGGTAGAGTCTGAGTTGGGTGGGCAAGTGGGAGTGGAAGTGGAGGCAGCAGCTGACACTCGTTTCATCAGACAGATTTCTGCGAACGAGGTTGCCAGGGCTTTTGGAGGAGTTGTCATAAGGCCATAGGGACCCTGGTGGGAGGAGAGAAGAGAGTGGTCAGACCAAGATAGAGGTGTGACCAGAGGAGATGAGAGAGGGAGGTCAGAATGGATGATGGTGTCCAATGTGTGTCGGGCAGAGTGGGTTGGAACAGAAGGAAGAATGGAGAGTGATAAAGGGGTGCAGAGGTCAATGAAAAGGGTGGATGCTGTGCAAGTGGTGTCTAATTGGATTTAAAGTCACCCAGGAGTAGCAGGTTGGAGGTAATTGAGAGTAGGGAGGAACAGAAATCAGCCCACTCGGAGAGAAACAGAGACGAAGCACCTGGAGGCTGGTAAATGGTGGCAATGGTCTGGAGGGAGAGATGACCAATTTGCATAATAGGCTCTCAAAGGATGAATAGGGCTGAGTGGGAAGGATTGAAGAAGGAATCCATTTAGATTAAGATTAAGATTAAGGCACACGATTAAGGCAATGCCAGCCCGGCGAGGTTGAGGCTTGGAGGTGATATTAAAGCCGTTTGGTAAGAGAGTCTTACAATCTCTTTCAACACCTCGCCTTCTTTTTATGCCAGGAATGGTACTCACGAATCTTCGGGCTTTATCCGGATGTTTGTAGAGTAGAGAGACGTCCCCCCAGGAGTCCAGAGACCGTGAGTAGTACTCTGTGCTCCTAGGGGGCCACCCCCCTGGGAAACCCTCGTGGGGAAGAAAACCCAGAATCAGACAGGTTCCGATTGTGTAGAATGGTAGTCCACAGGATCAATGAAGAAGTAGAATAGTAAGCTTGTTGTTCAATTGAAGACTGGATGCGGAATACGAATAATCCAAGGTAAGGAGCTGGTGAGAACCCAACAATACCAGGAGAAGCGAACTGACACTCGAGAGACGAGACTCCAGAGGTGAGAGAGGAGAAAGAAACAAAGTGACAGCAGGAGGAGAGGAGCCGCGGATGAGAGAGGCCGACGGCGGAAAGAAACAGAGAGAGGTAAGTGCAACAGAAGCTGCGAGCACAGGAGCGGCAGGCGCCGGAGCGGAGAAGAAGATGCCGAGTGGGGCTAGCAGCAGCTAACACGGCAAGCCGTGTGGAAAAGGACGCAGCGAACTGCCAAAGTTTGGTAGACGCCGAGCTGAGGAAAGGCGCTGCGAGCAGCTAATACGGCAAAAGCCGAGCGGGGAAAAAGGCGCCGCAATGCCAGGGTTGGCAGAGCTGAACTGAAGAAAGGAAAATGAAAATGCGGGAGACAGGACTGCTGGAGAGCACAGAACCATGGGTTAGGAAGCAATGCATACACGGGAGCGAGTAGCAACGCAGAGTGTATTAGATTTCCTGTGTATAAGTAGGAGTGATCACGTGGAAACTGAGTGCGAGAACTAGACCTGTACTATTAGGTAGTGGAAACGTGATCCAACAGGCGCCATCTTGGATTCCACTAGGTGCGCCGATGATGGTGAATCTTCCAGTGTTTCCAAAGACTTCTAGGGGTGTTCCTAACAGTATGCCCTTCCCGTGGGGTGGAAGGTCCAGGTTTCCACGGTTGAGACCTGTGGAATCGGCGCACCAATGCAGGTGCATGAACTGCAGAAGCTGGTTCCCAAGTCCTGTCGGACGGTCCATGACCTTTCCAATCTAGGAGATATTGAAGAATTCCCCGATGGTATCTGGAGTCCGCTATGGCCGATACTTCATATTCCTGTCCTTCGGAGGAGTCAATAGGCAAAGGTTTGTTTCTATCTTGCCTTTGGAACCTGTCTGAAACATTGGCCTTTAGCTGAGAGACGTGGAAAACATTATGTATCCTAGACCAAGAAGGAGGTAACTGAAGGCGATATGCCACTTTCCCTACTGCTCCGGAAATAGTAAATGGACCAAAATACTTGGGGGACAGTTTAGTAGGTATCAGTCTTTTTGGGAGGTATCGAGAGGATAACCATACCAAATCCCCTTGATGGTAAGTGGGTTCTTGGGACCTTCGCTTGTCTGCTTGTTTTTTAGTCCTTTCTTGTGTTTCCTTGAGAGCTGTACGGGCCAGGGCATGTCCAGACTGAATGTTGGCTACCAATTCTTCTACTGCAGGAGAGTTGGTAATTCTGGGAGGAGTGGTAGGGATTATTACAGGATGATATCCGTATGTACAGTAGAAAGGAGACATTTTGGTAGCAGAGTGTTGAGAATTATTGTATGCTATCTCCGCATAGGGAAGGAAGTCGTCCCAGTTGTCTTGGGTAGCCGAAATAAAGCATCTAAGGTATTGTTCTAAAGACTGGTTCAGCCTCTCTGTCTGACCGTTAGATTGTGGATGGTATCCAGAGGTCAGATCTCGTTGTATTCCTAGGGATTGGCATAGATCTTTCCAGAATGACGATATATATTGTGGTCCCCTATCGGAGATGATGTTTTTGGGGAGTCCATGCAATCGGAATATTGTCTGCAAAAAACAGGAGGCCATCTGAGCTGCTGTTGGGAGTTTTTTCATGGGAATAAAATGTGCCATTTTAGTCATTGAATCCACAGTTACCATTATAGTGGTATTATTATTTGAAGGTGGTAGAAATTTTTTCCCAAGGTTGGTCGGGTAGAGTGGGTTGGACCAGTTTTCCTACTGGGAGTCTCCTTGGTGTCTTTTCTTGCAGACAGATGACACAAGAAGAAACGTAGTCTTTAACGTCTGCAGTTAAGGTGGGCCACCAAAAATGACGGCTGATCAGTTCCTGAGTGTTTGCTATTCCTCTGTGACCTGCTACTTTGTGATCGTGGCACATGTGTAATACTTGCTGTCTTAGGTCTTCTGTAGGCACAAACAGACTAGTGCCATAGTAATATAGACCATGTTCTTCCTGAAGCTGGTAGTTTTGGATATCACTATCTTGTATGTCTTTTATTTGACGGCGGACATCTTGGAGAAATGAAGAGACTACAAAAACAAAGGTGGTTTGCGGAAATATCTTCTCCTTAACTGTACCGTCTACTGTTTGTGTACTGCGAGACAAGGCATCAGCCATTTGGTTACAGGTGCCTGGAATGTGGGTGATCTGAAAGTCAAAAGAAGAGAAAAAATAGGCCCATCGGGCTTGTCGGCTGTTTTGGCACTCGAAATTCTGAAGGACTTTAAGGTTCCTGTGGTCGGTTCTGATAGTTATGGGATGTCTTGCTCCTACCAGAAGATGTCTCCATTCTTGGCATGCCTTTTTAATGGCGAGCAATTCCTTTTCCAGAACCGTGTAATTTTGTTCCGAGGAAGTCAAGGTCTTCGACATATAGGCAATGGGATGCTCTTTGCCGCTAAGAGACGTCTGTTTCAAGACCGCTCCTATAGCCGAATGAGAGGCATCAGTCTCTAGGAGGAATGGTTTGGTTTGGTCCGGCAGTCTAAGGATGGGAGCGGATGAAAAGGCAGACTTAAGTTCGTCGAAGGCTTGTTGTGTCTCCGTAGACCAAACGTATTTCCTTCCTTTCTGTAGAAGCGTTGTCAATGGTTTGATGACTTTGGAGAAGTTGGGTATAAATTTCCTGTAGAAATTCGCGAAGCCAACAAACCTTTGGATTTCTTTGACTCCTTGTGGAGCCTTCCAATGCAAAATGGCTTGTACCTTGTTGGGGTCCATGGAAGCCCCTTCTTTGGAAAGAATAAAGCCCAAATAAGGAATCTTTTCTTGATGAAACGAGCATTTCTCTAATTTGGCGAAAAGGTGATTGTCTTGAAGGCGACGTAGTACCTCTGAAACATGAGAAATGTGCTCTTGTATATTGGTAGAAAAGATCAATATATCGTCAAGATATATGATCAGTGAATGAAGTAATAAATCCGAGAACAAGTGGTCAACAAATCTTTGGAAAACTGATGGAGCATTGGCCAGGCCGAAAGGCATAACGTGATATTCGTAATGCCCAAAAGGGGTGCGGAATGCCGTCTTCCATTCGTCTCCGCTTTTGATCCGAATCAAATGATAAGCGCCTCTTAGGTCCAGTTTGGTGAAAATGGAGGCACCCCTTACCGCTTCTAAAATGTCTTGAATCAAAGGCAAGGGATATCGATCCTTGTAGGTGACCCTATTTAACCCCCTATAATCGATGCAGGGTCTCAGCTCCTTGCAGTCTTTTTTCGGTATGAAAAACAAGGACGCTCCAGCTGGACTCTTTGATTCAGTGATAAGTCTGTTGCGTAGATTTGTCTGAAGATATTCCTTCAGGGCTTCCTTTTCGGGATTAGATAGGGTGTACATCCTTCCAAATGGGATCTGCGCGTCTGGCAGGAGATCTATACTGCAATCGTCTCTCCTGTGCGGAGGCAGTTCCTTGAATTCCTCGTTAGAGAATACATTACGGTACTCGTGGTAACATTCTGGTAACAATTTCAGATTTAGCACCACTGCATTAGAGTTCTGAGAGATTACAGGTGCATTGGAGGCGTGTATACCAGTTGCACCGTTGTGTTGACATGTGGAGATACAGTATTCGGATCCCAAAAACATGGTTCCAGCTTTCCAATTGATATAGGGATTGTGTTTGGCCAACCAAGGTATTCCCAGGATTACCGGGTAGTGAGCTGCCTTAATGAGGTCAAAGATCACCTCCTCTTCATGGGAAGCTATCCTCATTGTGAGGACGGAGGTATTGGCTCGTATGGGTCCAGAGGATAAGGATTTTCCATCTACTCCTTCGACTGGGACAGGTAATTCCTTAGCTATATGGGGTATCTTGTTCTTGTAAGCCCAATCGGTATCCATAAAAAGACCCGCTGCCCCGCAATCTACAAGAGCTGGAACGTTTTCGAGGGAAACGTCATTGAATCGGAGGGTTACCGGTAAAACCACCATTTGAGTTGAATTAGCCACTCCGTTGAGGGAACTCGGAGTTCCATGCCCGTTCATGGTTCCCTTTATGAACGGGTGAAGGCGTTTCCCGAGCGGCGGGGAGGGACTAGATTACAGTCCTTCAAAACATGCTTGTCCGAACCACAGTACATACAGAGACCCAGAGAGCGTCTTCGGTTTCTCTCTTCTGAGGTAAGAGGACCTCTGGTGATTCCTATTTGCATAGGTTCTTCCTCATGGGTTCGTGAGGTCTTGGCAAATTTGCTTCGTACAGTTGGAGAAGGTCCTTTGGCTTTTCCTTTCTTCCTTTCTAAGTACCTTTCTTGGATACGATAATCCATCTGTAGAACGAGTGTAATCATCTCTGCGAGGTTATGCGGGCGAGGCACCCGAGACAGTTCGTCCTTCAAGTCTTCATTTACATTTCTCCTAAAAATAGTAATGAGGGCGGCATCTGCCCAGGCCGTTTCATGTGCCAGTTGCTTGAACTGTGTGATGTACTCCAGAATCTCCATTGTTCCTTGTTTCAGGTCTAAGAGATTTTCTTGTGCAGAGACCACTAATTCTCTGCGTCCAAACATGGCCTGTAGGCTGTTGGAGAACCCGACTAGAGAGTCTAAGATTTGATTATTAGTAGTCACCAGGGGTGTGGCCCAAGCCAGAGCACTCCCTGATAGGTTGGATATCATGAAGCTGACCTTGGATCGGTCGTTTGGAAAAAAGGCCGGTTTTAATGTAAATTGTACCGTACAAGAGTCAATAAATTCTTTTAGCTTCTTGGGACTGCCGTCATATTTCCCCATTGGGAGGGGTCCTGGAGGCAGTTCGATTCTTGAGTGTACTACTTGGCGAAGCATGGTGTTTTCATTGCGCAAGGTTTGCATTTCGGTATTGAGATTTTGTACAGCTGCTACGAGCTGCTGTATCTGCTGCTCCATGGCGTTGCTATCTCTTACAATCTCTTTCAACACCTCGCCTTCTTTTTATGCCAGGAATGGTACTCACAAATCTTCGGGCTTTATCCGGATGTTTGTAGAGTAGAGAGACGTCCCCCCAGGAGTCCAGAGACCGTGAGTAGTACTCTGTGCTCCTAGGGGGCCACCCCCCTGGGAAACCCTCGTGGGGAAGAAAACCCAGAATCAGACAGGTTCCGATTGTGTAGAATGGTAGTCCACAGGATCAATGAAGAAGTAGAATAGTAAGCTTGTTGTTCAATTGAAGACTGGATGCGGAATACGAATAATCCAAGGTAAGGAGCTGGTGAGAACCCAACAATACCAGGAGAAGCGAACTGACACTCGAGAGACGAGACTCCAGAGGTGAGAGAGGAGAAAGAAACAAAGTGACAGCAGGAGGAGAGGAGCCGCGGATGAGAGAGGCCGACGGCGGAAAGAAACAGAGAGAGGTAAGTGCAACAGAAGCTGCGAGCACAGGAGCGGCAGGCGCCGGAGCGGAGAAGAAGATGCCGAGTGGGGCTAGCAGCAGCTAACACGGCAAGCCGTGTGGAAAAGGACGCAGCGAACTGCCAAAGTTTGGTAGACGCCGAGCTGAGGAAAGGCGCTGCGAGCAGCTAATACGGCAAAAGCCGAGCGGGGAAAAAGGCGCCGCAATGCCAGGGTCAGCAGAGCTGAACTGAAGAAAGGAAAATGAAAATGCGGGAGACAGGACTGCTGGAGAGCACAGAACCATGGGTTAGGAAGCAATGCATACACGGGAGCGAGTAGCAACGCAGAGTGTATTAGATTTCCTGTGTATAAGTAGGAGTGATCACGTGGAAACTGAGTGCGAGAACTAGACCTGTACTATTAGGTAGTGGAAACGTGATCCAACAGGCGCCATCTTGGATTCCACTGGGTGCGCCGATGATGGTGAATCTTCCAGTGTTTCCAAAGACTTCTAGGGGTGTTCCTAACAGAGAGAGTCAAAGTAAGTGACAGAGCTGGCATTGAACCACGTCTCACTGAGTGCGAGTATGTCAAGGTCAGTGTCCTCAGATGTCAGCATAGTGTTTGTTGGCTGAGCGTGATTTGAGGGTCGCCAGGTCGAGATGATCGCTGCCTTTGAACGTCTTTTGAGGTGGAGTCCTGGGGCGTGGTAATAAAGTAAGAGGTGGCCGAGCTGGGGGGAGAAGCAGGAAAAGGAAGGAAGATGATGAGGGACGGCAGGATCCGGTCAAAGAGAAGGTTGGCCTGGGAGCCTTGAACCAGGATGGTGCCTGTGAAGTAGACAATGCAGCAGCGAGATGAGAAGAAGCCCTCCAAGAGAACTTCCCACTTTGTGCCGACATTAATGGGAGAGGAAGAGTAAGGGGATGGGACATTATATGGGATGGGATGGGAGATTATATGGGAAGTCCATAGGTCTGGGGATGGGACAGAGAAAAGGATGTCAGTGAAGATCTCTCTGGAGGATGCACTGACATAGGTGTCTGCATTTGGGAGACCAGGATTTGCAGCAAAGGTGTCTTTATGTTTTTTTTTCATCCAGATTTTGTGAGAGAGGGAGTATAGTTGATAGTGAAGCAGTTGGAGTCGATTGGAGAAATGGAGAGTGCCTTCTTGGAAGAAGGAAAGGAGGTGGAGAGATAATGAGGTTGGGTGCCGCAGTGCACAGTTCTGACCTCAATGCACGGGCAGCAAGTGGATGGTAAGAGTAACAGCCGCAGAACTGTGCAGGATGTGAGCACACCTAAATTCTATTTTTAAGACACATGCATTGCAGGACAGCAGCAGTACAGGAGTGGACGCAGTGGGAGTGAGAGATTAGGAAGAGAAGACAATGTAGGAGTTTTTGATCATGAAGTAGAGAGAAGTGCCAGCTGAGATAGACCAGTGATGAGAATGTCAGCGGTGGCACAGGCACAGAGTCGAGGAGGGAAAAGGCAGGCAACAGAGCAAACAGTCAGTATTTGCGTAAAAACAGAAAGGGCGGATGTCAAAGTCCAAGTGCGGGAGGATGAAGTACACAGCATCATTGCACATTCTTAGCCTGTAGTATGATACAGGGCCTGCAGAGCACAGGCAGGGGCTTTAAGAGTGGGCCTTTGGAGGGGGGCTGGTATTCGCCTGCTGGTGATGCTGATTGGCCCTGAGTGTTAGGCCACGGCCAATCACTGGCCCTCAAGGAACAAGGAACAAACCCCCCAAAGCACTCTGGTGGTCAAGTAGTGGTGCCCATGTTGGAGCAATAAAAAACAGCAAATGCGACTACTGATGAGGTTTCAACATGCCCAAAATGGAGAAATTGGCACTCAGTTTGCAGTTCTATTTAATTCACTCAGATTACCCATTAAAGTCATTTCAGCTGGTGTCAAATTTCGGCAGGTGCGCTGCACAAAACAAATGACCGCCTCAGTGGCATCACTTGAACCAGAAGGCAGTGCCAGAAATCGGACATGCTGAACCGACCTGAGAATGTTCATCCCAGGACGCAAGCACCCTGGTTCATTCTCACCTGTGTGGGATGCTGAAATGTCCTGTGCTGCCTTCGAGCCTGAGCGACACCGGTGAGCACTCCACTTGGTCTTTCCTCTATGTCTGCTACATCTCTCCTGTGACTCTACAAGCAAGTTTTCAATAATCTTTCTTCCCGGGGTCTCGTCTCCACAACCCCAGCATTATAAGCCCCGTTCTGTGCCAGAGAATGACCGCAGCTGTTCTGGATTTCCACTCCTGTGGCCGGGACCCTGTATACATCAATATTCAATAGTCCATCTTCTAAGTGCCTGGAATCCATTCTGCACCAGTGTCTCTTTGCTTGCTGAAGCCTAAGGAAGTCCCAAAACAACGTGCATAGCAACAGCCCCAGGGAAACACCATCCGCAGAACTGCTTTCTCAGTCACAGTGCATTGCTATACTGACTCTTTGCCTTTACTGGCAATCATTTACTTTGCATGTTTCTTAACTCTTGGCTTCTTATTTCCGATCAATGGGTTCCTATGGCTTGAGTGGTCAAAACATCTCCTCCCACCCCTGCTCACTGGTACTCCAGAAAAGCTCTTTTGAAACAATTTTGCTAAAGGTAGCCCTGTCTTGCCAAAGACTGTCCCTATTTGCACAAGTGACCTCCCTTGTCTACCCTCAGAACTGCTGACCTTGGTAGGCCTTTGTTTTACGTATTACCACATTTTTCCTTCCACGAAAGAGACTTTTCTCAAACGCTCTCCTTGAATTTATTCATGTGCCTGATACATTGTGGCACTTTCTTTTTTAAGTTTACTTACCTGTAAGTGTGGTGTGTTTTTAGATAAAGATTATATTTCTAATAATAATGTGTGGACGCTCTCTCTCATGGTGGTAATTTTGAATAGTGTGCACTGTACGCCACGCACACAAAGTATAAGTGAGTTTCATGTTGCAATGATATTTTACACACCAGCTATCCTATTTCCCTAAACACTGCAGGAAAGGCACTGTTTTACAGAAGAAAAAAAAGAGACATGAGTACCTGAACTGGGCGCCAACCAACGAATCTGCAAATTTTAAATCAGCCCAAGGATCCCAGGTAGGACTGTACAATTATCTATCCGATTTGCCCTTTATGTACCCAAAAATAGAACTCCATTCCTTGGGTTGTCATGCCGTCTCGGTTGGAGTAAGATGTGGTGGCCTCTGACCAAAAGAAATATGACTCCACAGTATGTATCGTGCTGCAGAAGCCACTGCAGTGTGTGGGAAGGCCCTGGACATAAACTTGCTGGCGAGTGAGTATCCTTCTAAGCAGCCAGGCTATTGGCCCAATGAGAAATGTGCCAGAAAAGGCAGTGCTGGCATGCAAACTGCTGGAATCACTGGCGCTTCTATTTCCAGCACCGGAAATGGCATCACCGCAGGAAAAGGAAGCTCTCCGGTGGCCATTTTGAAAACTCATTTCACTTTAATTACCCCACTTCCTGCTGCCATCCACCAGAACCGGAAGTGCAGATACGCCTGGGAGTGCCAAATCGCGGTTCCCTCTGGTCTGGCTAAGGAAGCTGAAGTTCGCTGCGCCAGAGCTTGCTGAACTCACGGACACATCTGTGATGCATGCCAAGGCCCTCTTTGGGAATTGCAACTGGAGGATCAGCCAGAGGAGCAAGACAGACATCTGGCAGGCGCTGGCAGATGAGGGCATAGCTGTGGGGACTGTCCCACGCACACCACAGGACTTGCATTAGTGTAGAGACGACTTGTGGCAGAGGGTCCAAAACCTCCTGGCCACCCACAGGAGGGAATCTGCTGTCACAGGAGGAGGGACAGTGGCACCCGTGACCCACATGCCCCGGGGGGAGACTTGCAGCTCCATCATGCACATGGAGGGCATAGAGCAAGTTGGGATGACCGAGGTAGGAGCTGGGATGCAAGGCAATGGTGGCAAGTACAACAGACACCATGTAAATGCAAATGTTGAGTCTAAATACATGCATCAGCAGGCAGAGAACCACCAAATGGGCAAGGGAACAGGTCCAACACGTGTGAGTCACAGCAAATGACCCATTCCCACACACACCTGCAGATATAGCCATGCACAAGCAGCGTAGCCAAAATGGACAGCCTCACACATGGACACATGACACGCGCCTATGTGTGCCAAGGGAAACCAGGACGGGAATCATAGGCCCACAGCACATGCAACAGCAAGCTATCTTGGTAGACGGTCAATGTGCACTCCTGCCACCCACATGTAGAAACACACGTTGGAGCAAACAGACTGAAGAAACAGCATGTCAAGAGCAGGACACACACAATGTAGCGCGAGTGTAATGCAAGGCCACAGATGTGACTCGCAGAAGACTAACGGCATACTACTCTCACCCCAACTGGCACATACTCAGACAGTGGTGTGCCTGGCGTTCAATGCTAGTCTCAGCGTGTGCAGGCAGGCCTGGGAAGGCCCCACTGCCAGCTGTGCCAGGACGACTGCCATCTGCCACCAGCATACCACTCCTGTGCCCTCCAAACCACCATGAGCACACCAGCCACCAAGCCGTTGTGGCAGGTACAGCATGGAGGATGACCACCACAACCCCTACCCGACCCTGTCTTTCAGCCCGGCAACACTGCACAGCCCCCTTCTCTACCCATGCCCATCATCCAAGACATGGAGACATGGATGGGCGACTACTTGCAATGGAGGAAAGGCATGGGGCAATGACCACTCTTGCCTAGCAGCAGCTAACTGAGTTGAGGCTGCTGCGTGAGTGCATCCAGGCCAGCAGCCGCAGAAGTACACACTAACAAGGCCGTACCACCACTTCCCTAATCATCCTGCCCCAAAATGTCCATGAGGGAAATTAGGGTATTTTGGCAATGTTTGAGTCCCTTATGCACTCCCTGCAAGTTCCTCTTGTGCACTTGCAGGCCCAGGGGTTTGACCCGCCATTGACCACCACTCCCCCCGGGAGCCTGTAGCAGGGAAGAGCACGGCACTGCTCCCATCGGCTTTCAACAACACCTGGGCCAGCCAAGAGCCACGTGCCAAAGAGGCAGCACAAATGACATTTGGCCAAACACTCAAATTCACATTGTTCCTATTGGGTGCATGGAAAGGGTGTGTGGGTGGACCTCCGATCTCCTTGCTCAAAATAGACCCACCTCATAAGTAGTAAGTGCACGTTTGTCCGTAAAGCAAGTTTATTGTACAAACGGCTGGGATGGGCTAGATGACACTGTGCCAAACTAACCTGATTATCTCCTAACCACACAAAGGTTACACATTATATACATTTTGCAACATTTAACACACTCCCACATATTTTATTATAAAGTGATCCCTCCAAACATGATTGTTCAAACATATACAAAGAAATATAATTCCCCCAAGTTCACATATTCCCATATGATACATTCAAGTACTTTCAACATATATTTGCATGAAATCATGTTAACAGCAAACCCCTTTGTGGGATCTTTCTGTAGTCAGCAGGGACATTGTTACATATTCATGTACAACAAACCTAATTTATTACAAGTTCCATCTTGTCAGGGGCCTTTACCCCAGCTGTGATGCACATGGCTTGACAAAGACAATTCCACAATATGAGGAGGGGGAGAGACAAACAAGTTCTTTTTGAACTGATGGCAGCCATCATATCCACCCAGACTTGCTGGCGTCCCTGGGATCTCCTATTTCACGCTAATCTATTATATGATTACCATTTCAGCACGCATGGCCTCTGGCCACATCCTAGTGATTTCTGAGAATCTGATTGCCACCCATAAATCATTGACCAACTCTGCCCTTAAGCACCCCTTGTACCGGGTTTATTACCTGGCCTCAAGACGACCCTACCAGGTGGCCAGACTTCCGTGGTCACTGAATAAAAAACTCCAACGTACTCAGGAAGAATACATCGCCTCTCCACAATAGCACAAAGTCGTTAACCCTTACCTTGCCACATCTGACCATTGATGTTATCACAAATGCCTGAATGCAGTTTGGCCGTCTTCCCCTAGCCTTCATACTTAATCAACCAGCATTCCAGGTCTCGTAGAGTTTATCTCACCACTCCAGGTTTCTGTGGCCTACACCAAACCTAATTATGGGGCGGTATACAGATTCATGCATTCACTATGTACCCTTTTGTTCCCCAACTGTCCCACACTGTTCGCATATGAAGCTCTTCGCTTCCCATCTTTTAGGTTCTGTGTTGCACGCCACACGGTTACATTAGGTTGACATTGTATCACCAGATTAGTCATTGTGTTGCTACAGGTGTGTGTATCTAAAATGTATCAACTATACACAAAATAACACTAATAGTAGCACTCCTTTCATTCCCATTATATACACTAGATACATGCCGCTAAAATTGTATCTACCCCAATCACCTATATAGCATGCGCAACAAAAACCCTTCTTCCCTATTGAAACCATTATTGACCACCCCAACATTTCCCTCTTTAGTTAATTTATTAACTAACACACCAATTGTTTGTTCTTGTAAAACATCTTGGGGAAACAAGACCCTACAAACATCTCTCATACTATTCCCCCTATAAACATACTCCTCCACTGAACTAACCCAGCTCACCCCCCCCCCACAGTTCCACAATCTACACGCTGCTAATGCCAATTTGGTGGAGGACATAGCGCTGCACCTGGAGCCCAATCAAATCTGGATCCATCTCTGACTCTGTGATATGAAATGGCAGTGATCCTAGCCTTGCTCCTAGCTTTTGACAGTGTTGCAGTCATCATGGCAGCTGCTGTTGGTATCTTAGCAGAACAGCATCATAAGAGATTCTAACAAGCACAAAAGATCATCAATAAAAAAAAAACAAATTGGCATGAGGATCTTCACAGCTTTGCTTATTCACATTGGCACCTAATAGAAAAGAGAGTCCATCCAAGGGTCATTTGTGATTTCTGTTTCCTTCTGCATGACCCCCCCCTTAGATTATGTAATGCAGCAATTGTCTATGTCAGAGTCCCATTTCCTGAATCAATAGGAAGTCAGAGGTACAGCACGTGCTCCCAATATTTTGGCACACTCCCCACTCCATAGCTGTGAGGAGGTTGAGGGTGTACCTGTTTTTCAGAGCCATGAGCCTCACAGCCCGCAGTTCTTCTTTTATTGCACTGAATGTTGACTCCAAAATTTTTTACAAACAGTAAAAACTTATAGTGGGTGACCTGAAGCCACTTTGTATTTGCGATTTCTTGAACTGCCAGGTGGCAAAAGAGAAGAAAAGAACATCTCAGTTCCGCTGAATAACCGATGCTGCTCAGGAATGTTCATCAGAGCTTCTGTAGTTACTGGGGATATGTAATTTGATCTTTTAGTTCTAGTCAACAATTTCACTACTCCACGTTCAGGCAAAGTCAACAAGGTGTTCATGTCTGGTGACTTAAGGGGCGCAGGGGACAAAACAGGCAAGTGTCAGATGTTGTAGGGAACAATAAGGATAGGCACATGTAATGCAGTGAGACTGCACACCCCTCGCCAGGCTGGAGGTCATTGTTGATTTGCAAACTATCTACAAGACTAAAACACATCAAGGAGTGCTGATGTACCTCGAGCCAAATCAGCGACACAAAGTGTGCAGCTGCTGTTCCCATTTGTGCGAACAGGTACTGTGCCATCGCCCTTAAAACACAAACAAAAAACGTGCAAGTAACTGGATCTTAACAGATTTCTCTGGCTCCCTGAGCCATATCAGATATTTGAGATATTTCTTCCAAACATTGGCCCAATCTTTTTTGGTCTGTGCCACCCCTTGTTCTGATAATCCCCACATTTCCTTCATGGTTCCGCGGGGCCAAATTGTCTCAGTCCTAGATCCAATTAAGTCTGGTATGTTCTTTTTCATCCCAGTACTTTCAAGATAAAGATTGAGTATTACAATAGCACATCTCTTGACTAGATACTGAGTTCTCAGGAGATAGAAAAGGAGAGGTGTGTGGTTTTGTTGTGCTGTCCCGGACCATATCCTAGATAGTTGTCTCTGTTCCCAGAGATCGAGTCCCTCCCCATCCTCATTATACCACCCAAGAGGGGACTATCAGGTAGAGGCCTCACCACACTGTCCCTGGGGAGAAGTGACGACCTCTAGGGATTCGTCACATACCCTTCCCCTAATGCTGCTAGCGTCCCCATCTCTCGCTTGATAAGAAATCAACGTTCCCTTGACCTTTTCCCTTTCTATGTTCCACACTAAAGCAAAAGAGCTGCAGATCTAAAGACCAGCGCTTTATCCTCGGGTTAGTATCCTTTCCAAGAATGAGGCAAGTAAGGAGCGAATAGTCTGCTATTAATTTAAACTTCCTACCCGTCAAGAAGTACCTCAAGTAATCTATGGCCCATTTTATCACTAGTGCCTATAATCCGATGGTGGCATAATTCCGTCCCTGAGGGAATAGTTCCCGGCAGATCTATAGCAAGGGATGTTCCACGTCCTTGTACTCTTGTGAGAGAACGGCCCCTATCCCCACCTTGGAGTCATCCATCTGGAGTATGATGTTGGAAACCTTCAACACAGGCACACTATTGTCATGATCTCTGCTTCCAAAAGATCAGGACTTGCCCGAATCCCTTGGAAGCAGATCCATAACCCCGGTTCAGAGTGCCAGCCAGTCCCAATTAGGACCTTTTGGACCCTGTCCTGGCGCCAGTGTCACCAGGCTCATAAAGATGCCCAGTCCCAGCGCTGGAAGCGCCGGGCTCATAATGCTTGGGTGGACTTACCTGCAGCAGACCATGCTGCTTACTTACCTGCCAGTTGAACCCCTGATCCTCTTCTGTTTGGGACTACTTTTCCTGTTGGGTGGGGCAGGAGCCACTCCCTAGGTTCAGAACACTGGAACTCTTCTGGAAAGCAGGAACTCTTTTCTTACCTAGGCGTGGCTGTGGAAGGAGACACCTAAGCACTACAGGAGGCTATTTAAACCACACCCGATGGATGATCTTGCTTTGCGTTATTCTGCATTCTCTGCAGCAGAACGCTCATCGTGTCTTCTGCTTCTGATCCTGGGCTTAAGGGAACAAAGGCTTACCATCCTGGAATCCAGTCTTCAGCAGCACCTGTAAAGACAAAGAAAGAACGGTCTTCAGTGGCAGCGCATCTCTTACCTGGTCCATCGGCTGTCACCAACGCCTCGCGCTGCATTCCGGCATCTGAAAGACAAAGGCTTACCTACTCTTCGCATGCTCCGGAGGTCTTCGCACTGCATTCCGGCATCTGAAAGACAAAAGCTTACCAGCTCTTCGCAAGCTCCGGAGGCCTTCGGCGCTGCATCCCGCATCTGAAAGACAAAAGAAGGTGCGTTTAAAGACATTGGGCAACTTTATTACTCACGTGCCATTACTCCTTCCCACGCCGAATCCAGTGGGTATTCCAGCACCCTTCAGCTTCTCTAAAGCTCTGAACTTGTACCTGCAAGATAAAAGGGACAGTAAGTGCGCATCGTGAAGCAGGCTACAAGCGCTTACTTACGTGCTTCCAGGCGCTTCTATTCCTCACGCGGGTTCGATCCTCAATTCTCATCAGCCCGCCATCCGCCATCGCCGGAACCCTGCAAAACAAGGGATATCATTACAAAAGACTTTTAAGACATTTGAAGTGCCCAGAAGTTACCGTTCGTGCAGTTAACGACGGACAGCAGTCCTCTGAGGTCAAGAGGCCTGCACCCTTATCCAGTGAAGAAACTGGTTACGGCACCCTGCCCCGAGGCAGATGGAAAGCTCGGCGTTCACTTACCTAAGGTGAGGGCGTTAACCTTTGGGGTTCTACAGGAGAAGAGAAAGGGAAGAGGAGAGAGGCACCCAATAACCCCAGTTCATTAATCCCATATTTTCTATCTGCAGACATCTTACTCTTCGAGTCAGACATACAGTGCACAGAGGCCCAGCCCAAAGAGCCAACCGTGTGTTACACATCACCTTTGAAGATACGGCATTCACCCAGTCAAGACCGGCGGGAATCAGGTGAGCGTTACAAATATAAAGGATTGATTTTAGTGTCAAAACTAGTTTGGTCTTCTCTTTTCCATCATATTTTTTGTCGTTCTACGTTCTTTAACTTATCGGTCAAACAGGAGGTGATGGCTGAATAAGTTGTAAATAACTTCCTGCAATATTCGGTAAGCCCTAAAATGGTTCTCAGATACCGATTAGTCTTTAGGGCTGGTGTTTCTTGGACAAAACAGACTTTTTCTATTTGGGTTGGGACTAATCCATTTCCCACCCAAAAAAACAACTATTCTACTGCCGACTGGGCCAAGTGGCATTTCTTGGGGTTGGCGTTTATGCCTGCTTGTAACAGGGCTCTGGTTATTTAATACAGGTGTAACATATGCTCTTGACAGGATTGACTATGAATGACTATATCATCCAGATATGCACTGCAAAAGCTGGAGTAGGGCCGCAAAATTAGGTTAATTAATCTCTGGAAAGTAGCAGGAGCGCCATGAAGCCCAAATGGAATGACTTTAAGGTGGAATAGTTGGAGAATGCAGTCTTTTCTTTGTCTGCTGAATTTAAGGGGACCGGCCAATAGCCCATGGCCAGATCAATAGTGGAGAGATAGACAGCTGATTGCAGTTGATCAATGGGGTCGTCTATCCGAGGCATCGAGTAGTTATCAAACTGGGATATGGCATTGAGCTTCCCTAAAGTCTATGCAAAATATCAAAACCTTCACGATTAATTGGGTTTAGCTACCAGGACTACTGGTGAGGAGCAGGGACTTTGTGATATTTCTATGTTATCGGCGGCCAACATTTTCTCCATATCTTGGAGGACTATTTCTTTTCAGATCTCGGGGATCCTGAATGGTTTCAAATAACAACTTAAACAGAGGGCATGCGGATATGGTGGAAGATTCCTTAGACTCTCCCAGGTTCGCCATAGAAGACATTGGGAAATTGTTCGAAGAGGTGTTGGATATCTATTTGTTGGTGCAAGGGAAGGTCTGAGGGTACCAAATTATTTTTGTCTTTCTCTTCTGACAATAAGCCAGCCATGACCACAGAGAAAGACAGAACAGGGTCTTCGTTCCATTCCTTCAAGAGGTTAATGTGGTATATCTGTGTCTTAAGCCTTCTATCGGGTCGTGCAATCTGATAGTTGCACACGCCACTTCTTTCTAATACCTCATAGGGCCGGGCCCAAGAAGCACCGTAGTGGGAAGTAGTTGTGGAGGAGAAGAAATATACGTCATCAGGAGACCCCACCCGGTAACCTCTGATGTACTGGAGACATGAGACTGTACAGTGCCTGACACGTGCTATAAAGTTATTACCGCAGCAAGCTTTTGGGAGGCAGTTCCCATTGAGACAACCATATTGAATGTATCCCAGAGTTGAGACAAGCCTCCAAGAACCAATGCCTGAAGGAATATAACAAGAACCAAGCAAAAGACCCAGTGACGTCATGAGCGGATGTGATACAAAGAGGCACATATGACTCTGATGGTGAAGCAAGATGATACACTGAAGACGATGTATAAATATTGACGAAGTGACAATGAAAACCATGAAACAAAGTAAATACAGATGTAAAGAGAAAAAAGTATATGCAAATAGAAGACAAATGACAAGAAGAAGAATTGATGTACATATGCAGAAATGCAAGCTAGCTAAAGTCATCTTAGAGACTTGCTAAAGTAGTAAATAGAACACAGGCAAAGCCACCATTATAAGGAAGATGGACGTCGGTATCGTGAAAATAGTGAGCAAGAAATCATGAAGAGAAAAGCTAAGGCTGCAGCAATGGAATAACAGATGCATGGAGAACACCAGGGGAGGCGATCTGGCTCAAAGTCAAGACGGGCTCACCAAGGCCACGCTACCTACGAATCTAAGAAGACAGGTGCATAAGACACATTCTCTTGGATTAGGTGCAGGAAAGAACTGTTGATGCCAAGTCCTGAACAATTAAAGACATGGAAAAGGCTTGCAAAATGGACAAAATCATGCTCTCTTATCATGTGAATCAAAGGCTGAAAATAGGATGTATTCTTAACTCCAGACAAGGTAATAAGTACCTTCACTCCCATTGAAGTCTGAAGAAGGAAACATTCTGCAATGCAGAACTACAAAGAGAAATGTTAGGAATTTTGTCAGAGGGCTATACATAATTTGGTGATATTTTAGTATAGTGGTAAAATGGTGGTACAGCGTGGTTATGGTGATGCCCTATGTGGGGTGACAAGTCTCCTTTTTATACCTGTATTTTATTTAGGGTCAACTCTAAACACAGAACGATGGTTCTCGCACACACAGAAACTCGACAGTACTAACTTTCATTCCAGTCACTTATCTACAAGTCTGGACTACTGTCTTGGACAGATTTGTTTATAAGACACGTTTCATTTTGAATAATTTACCAATCACACATGCAACATACGTTTTTAAACTTACTTGCTAGGACCCCAAACTTTACCTCCTGTTTTGCCACCCATGGTAAAATGTGTTGCCTTTTTTCTTTACACACTGGGGCTCTTCACTGTAATTTCACACCCTCTTTGTCATTGAATGCACTTAGATACAGAAAAACATAACCCCACTGATTCAGTTTTAAAAATGCCTTTTTTTAATATGCAATTTTGTTTGAAAACAGGTCATGTGTATGAACATTAATACATAATATCACCTCTACATTAGATTACATGACCAGCCTGTGTTCATAACAAAACATTTGCATTTCATATCTTACCCAGAACTTGGGTCCCGAGGCAATTGGCAAACTATTCAGTCTAAGAGAAGAAACTAAAACAAAAGCATGACAGTATGCCAACTTTCTTTTCTCTGACTACACTTCAGCAAATGCTAAAAATAAACTGTTCATAAAGTTACCACTTAATCGGCCTGACTGACTGTAAAGATAAACTCAGTTATCTGTACATGCTCCTCAATTTTACCAATACTCACTTGCAGTGTGTGAGACTTCTGCACTGTTATCATGGGAAACCCCTCTCTGAAGTGGATTATCAGCACACAAGAGTATTGTGAATTCTGCAGAGCTCTGCCACGCTGGAAGGACCGCTCAAGGCCCCAGCTTCATGGAAAATCTTGCAGTGCACGATTCTGCTTCCTCTGCCTGCTGCTCTCCCGTCTTTCTCAGAACCACATCTGCATCCACCCCTTCTGTCAGCAAAATGTATACCCTAACCCTGTCAATCTCACTAAGACCTGCCCATTCTCCTGACGTATACACATCATCCGAGCTGGCTTCTCTGGAAGCATAGCTTCACAAAACAAAATTTGCAACAATCATTTCCTCCGGTACAATGGCACTTTTCACCAGAGCACATATTTTCCTTCACAGTTTGTGCGATGAAGTCACAGCCAGCAAACTGCCTGCACGTTAGAATTCTACTGTAAAACAGCACATTATTTTGACATTTCATCTGAAGAATTTTGCACTGCTTTGTTAAGGGTACATTTTTAATTAATGGGAAAATGTTAGTTGTTTAATTGGGTTCATATATGTATACAGTTCAAACTGGACAGATGACCTATTCACCTGAACTGGGTGTTCCCCTCCCTTTAAGGCGAGTAGCAATACCCTGGAGATGGATGGGGATGCAGAATTTTATTCATACACCAATAATCAAAACGACTCAGGTAGTTTGGCAAAGGGTAACTGTTTTATTTTCATGTATCTAAAACAGGGAGTACAACGAACATCAATGCACTTGCTCGATCCTCTTACTCAAAGCATCTCATAAAAAACTGGGTTCTTGTACCCAAAATTTGTCATCAATGAAGTTAAACTGCGTCATCCTACATGGCAAACTACAAAAACCTATGGTCAGTAGGGATTGGTGTTAAGGGAATATCTAAGCATACATTCTATACTAATATGAGTTATGAAGGAAAATGATAGGGTACTTAACATCTGGTGGGGCAACTAAGCCCTCCTCTCAAAATGGCCACTTTGAACGTCACTAAATGTACGACGTCCCATTGGCTACACAAACTCCCTCCCTCCCTCTACATTCCTGTGAACACTTATCCATTAAAATTCAAACCACTCCTAAGAATACTATCACCCTGGAACTTATATACATACCCCCTGGACCCATAGGCTCCTTCGAGGAAGACATAACCTCCCTCATAGCTGAAAAATCTAAACCTTTATCACAGGATATTATTCTAGGTGACTTTAACTTGGGATACAATGATCCTCACGACACTCCAGCATCATCCCTCGCTACTGCACTTTGCGAACACAACTACACTCAACTTAACACCTTACCTACACATCAGAAAGGCATAACCTTAGACTGGCTCACTGCCCACAACTGTAACATTACCTGCAAAGACCCCCAACCACTTATATGGACCGACCACCTCCTACTTCCATTTGACATTAGCACTAACAACCCATACCACATACAGTGCCCACCTGCACCAGCATGTCTGACGAGAAATAAGCGGAACATCACCACTGAAGCCATCATCCCATTGGTTCTACCCATCCTAAACATGATCCCTAACACATCGGACCTTAACTCACTAGTAGAGACCTACAATAAAGCCATGAACAAAGTTATCGACCTTGTTGCCCCTCTAAAACTACGTAAAGGTAAACCTAAAGCACACCTTAACTCCTGGTACACGCCAGAACTTAAAATACTAAGAAATAAAAAGTCCAAAATGGAAACTCTTTGGAAAATGAACCCATCAGAGGAACACAAAATCAATCTCAAAAATGCATCCTCCCTTTATAAAAAAAAGAAATAATTCACACTAAAAAGGAAGCCTACAATACAAGAATAAGTAATGCAAGTTCCAATACCAAAGAATTATTCACCACCCTGAAGGAGTTAGAAACTCCCAATCCACCTACGGACATGTCCGTGAAGGACCAACCCTGGTGCACTAGCATCCAAGATGCCCTTGCAAACAAAATCACTGGCTACAACTCTCTAATAGTAGCCCCACCCCTAGCCCCCCTATCCCTAGCTCACCTACCACCCCTAACACTAACGATGGCTTCAACTTCAAAAAAGTAACCGTACTAGAAGTGCAAAAAATCATAACCTCCCTCAAACCGTCAAATTGCAAAGGGGACAGCTGTCCCGCACAGATTATAAAAGATGCAGCAAGAGACCTCGCCCCTTTCATTTCCAAGCTCATAAACGTGTCATTCTCCACCAATTCGGTACCCAACAATTTGAAACAGTCTTGGGTCCTCCCGCTACTAAAAAAACAGACCTTGGACCCAGCCATCCCCACAAATTACAGGCCTATCACAACCGTTCCCTTCCTGTTAAAAATCCTTGACAGAGTTGCTTACTTGCAAATTCAGCATTACCTAGAGTCCAACCAATTACTTGGATTGCGGCAGTCTGGCTTCCGGCCTCAACATGGAACAGAAACGGCCCTTGTTGATCTTAAAAGTCAGATTGACGAAATCAAAGATAAGGGTAAGGCTGCTATCCTACTCCTTTTAGATCTCTCAGCAGCCTTCGACTTGGTCGACCATAAAATACTCTGCAACCACCTCTTCTCGGCCGCCCACTTTTCCCCCTCTGCTGTCATGTGGATACAGTCATTCCTGGCCAATAGAACTATGAGAGTTTTCTCTCCGGTGGCAGCAGCACACCCCATCCCTATCACCTGCGGTGTCCCACAAGGCTCCTGTGTTTCACCCACCCTATACAATTATCTTTACAAAGCCCCTCTTTGATAAACTGGATTGTCTGGGTGTCACCTACACTAATTACGCGGATGATACCCAGATACTCCTCACCATCTCGTGCAACTACAATACCGATGTAGCCAGGATCAATGAAATCTTCTCTGTCATTCAGGCATGGATGGCCACATATGGCCTCTGCCTGAACGACGAGAAGACTGAACTGCTCATTGTTGGTTCTCCGAACAATCTACAAAAACTTAGTCCCAACTATTCCAACATCACAATTGATGGCAATACCATCCCGGTTGCCAAAAACGTGAAAACCCTTGGCTTCTACCTCGATGCCAATATTAACCTCACTAAGCAAGTCAACTCAACAGCCTCAGCCTCGGCCTATACAGGAAAACTAATTAGAGCTTCTAGACCATTTTTTTCCTCTAACAGCTGCCTCACACTAGCTAGAGCTCTTATACAATCTAAACTAGATTACTGTAATAGCCTCTACTTAGGGGCTGACCAAGCGATAATTAGTAAACTCCAAGTCCTTCAAAATAATGCGCTACGGGCAGCGCTAAACATTCCCAGGCGTGAGCACATCTCTGCCACCAGAACTACATGCAAATGGCTCACTATCCAACACAAAATCGATCTAAAAACCCTCTGCCTCACTTACAAAGCTCTCAATCATCTAGCCCCCCCTATAACTGACTAACAAATTCACCATGAAATCTTCCATCAGAACCACGAGATCTTCTAATACCTTATGCCTCACAGTGCCCAGATTTACCTCTAAAAGAGCCGGAGGCTCGAGCTTCACTGTCCTCGCCTCCCAACTCTGGAACACCCTGCCACTTAATATTAAGTCATCCAAATCTTTCCAGTCGTTCAGGAAACTTGCCATTGGGTGGCTTTTGACAAAAGTCAACCTTTAAGTTAGACTTAGCTTTAAATTGTACATATTGCACATGTCTCATTTTTGTCTTTATTGGTTGCTATCACCTCCACTGTCTGTATATTCTGTATATATCTGTTGCTCTACTATTACTGCTTATTACCATGTATTGTGCCTTGTAACTTGTACTAAGCGCCCTTTTACTCCCGTGTCCGGAGCGCTATAGAAATGAAATAAACAAACAAACAAACAAACAAACAAACTCTAGAACCCTTAAGTATGCGGTCCTCTACAATTGGTTGGCTTCTAACCCCCGTCAGTACTTTACCACCTATGTCTAGCTGCAGGCAGGTTGAACATCCAGGTGCTTGTGAGAGCATGTTTTAACACTTGCTTCCCACCAATTAGCATAATAATCCATCATCACCTGAATGGTTCACTGTCAATTAGGGCTTTGACGCTCGTCCTTGAAAGTGTTCTGTGCTCTGAGAAATTCGGGGAGTGAGGGCACGGACTGCACTTGTGCGTAGGTGTGACCACCTTGTTCGTCCAACTTCATCCTTCCACGTGACTGGAGACCATGGAATCGAGCTTCTAGTGTATCTAGTGTATTTAAAACAGTAATTTCTCTTTCACACATTTTGTATTTAATGTCAGTCTGCTCCGGTTTGATAAGACCATGGCTTTTTGGCTCATCCAACTTTGTCTTCTGAGATCCACTCCTGTAATTCAATTGCTTTCTTAACTGCGACACACTGAAAATGAGGCCTTCTTGTTACTGTTCAGCACTGCTATAATGTATAGTGGAAACGTCCATCCTTTACTTGATCATTTGCACTGAATATACACTTGGCACTCGCCGCAACTATTCACTATAAAGCATAAGGCTAGCTTCATGATTACTATGCTGCTTGTGTTTCTTGCATCTTTCCACGTGTAAAACAACTTGATGTCTTCTTCATTCTGTGGCATAAGCTTCTTCACCTTGATCCCAAGATGTCACTTTTCCTTAATACTTTTTTGATGCCTTATAGAATATCTTCATTTTCTTTATGTCTCTGCATCCTTTATGCGCGTCACTCGACTTAGTGCGATGTCCCCATTCCTCTTCATTGGGCCTCATTACAACCCTGGCGTTGGACCAAGGTGCTATTAGCACCATGGTCCATGCCGGATTTCGCCATTGTGGATGGCGGATTTACTGCCCCATTCCAAGGTTGGTGGGGCGGTAAATCCCCATTCACCATGGCCCCTTCCCCATTCCCATTTCTGGCCCATAGGGCTCAATGGGAATGGGGAAGGCACTAATTACGGCACTGTAAATTACGGTGCCGTAATTAGCACCAAGGTCCCTTAGCGGGTTGGACTTTAACGCCTGAAAAAGCAGGCGTTAAAGTGTGAATCTGGCGTTAAGGGTTTAACGGCGCCGCAGCCTTTTACAGCGCCGTTAACCCCTTAAAACCAGGGTTGTAATGAGGCCCATTGTTTATCTGAGCTGCTTGTTCAGGAATATCATTCAAATGATTGTCATACTTCCGTGGAAGCAAGTATGGCTTCCTCTGGAATTTTGTTTCTAGGATTACTATTCTCAAAGGTACTGCACGTTTTTCATACTCTGCCTTTTGCCGTTTCAACTGCTCTGTGTATGTTCCATACTCTGGTTTAAAATCTATAGGCATTATAGATGACGTGGCTGAGGTGGGGGTACTTGGCTCCTCCTCTACACACCCTGAAGTGGATCATTTTAAAACGTGCTTACTGTGCATTTACATTTGCTGTCAGTATTTTTGTATTCAGTTTACTGCCTCCTCTGAATATAATGTCATGTCCCACACACTGCCCCTCATATACAGTATCCCTACATCTCCATTATCTCTCCCTACACATCTCCAGTATCTCGTCTCATACATCTCCCTCTTTTTTCTCCTGCTGGGATCGCCTGAGACATCACTGCAGGAGAAACTAAAACCATCTTTTATGATAAAAGACGTATTACACTGCCACGATAGTGGCAGTGTAGTTATGGTTAAGTTGGTGTTTCCATAGGAAGAGCACTTTTTGGGCGGCTTATAACTTCGCTCTCCCTGGACGAATCCTCACCAATCTTTGCAAAAAAAGTATTTGGGTCACTCTGATTTTTTTTGCAAAGTTTGGGGAGGATTCGTCCAGGGGGGGCAAAGTTATAGGGGGGGTCCCAAAACTTTTTTTTTTCCCCATAGACTGAATGGGCAAAAAAATTTGCTCGCGGCTACAGCCCAAACCGCTGGATGGATTTTCACCAAATTTGGACCAGGAGCAGCGGCCGAAAGTGTGCTTTTGCAAATTTGGTGAAAATCCGTCCAGTAGTTTTTTTTTTAAATGACCAAAAAGTAGGTAAAAAAAATTAGTGATATCTGTGTTCAGTCCGCGGACACACTTCCCTGTTCGCTCTGCGGACAGTGTCCTGATTGGCCAATCGGCTTGCGTGATGTCCACGGACATGCAACGTGTTTGCTGATTGGACAGCATGGAGCGTGAAGTGCGTCAGATTTTTGGTAGCGCCCGCCATCTTGGATTCGCGGACGTCCGCGGACAGCGCGGTGAAACTTTGTTCAAAATTTGTATTTAGTAGACTGTGTTGGTGTATAGGAGTGTTTGGGGAGGGTGGGAGTGTATGAGATAGGATGAAAGTTGTGTTTTTTTATGTGTTAGACGTTCTTTTTGTGTTCGATTTGTCTGCGGACATCACGGGCGTTCTGAAATGTTCTAAATAAACTGAATGGGGGGTGTTCTGAGGACTCAATATGTGTCCGTTTTGTTCGCAAGCAAGCTGAAACTGTTCTAAGAACACTTGCTGTGTCCTGAAATGTTTGCAAATATAAATGGGGGGTTGTGGCTGGCAAGTTGAATGTGTTCTAAGAACACTCGCGGTGTCCTGAAATGTTCGCAAATAAACAAAATGGGGGTGTTCTGAGGACGCTGTCCGTATTGTTCTCTGTCAAGTTGAATGTGTTCTAAGAACACTCGCGGTGTCCTGAAATGTTCGCAAATAAACAAGATGGTGCTGTTCTGAAGACGCTTCTAAGAACACTCGCGGTGTCCTGAAATGTTCGTAAATTAACAAAATGGGGTGTCCTGAGGACGCTGTCCGTATTGTTCTCTGTCAAGTTGAATGTGCTCTAAGAACACTCGCGGTGTCCTGAAATGTTCTCAAATAAACAAGATGGTGGTGTTCTGAAGACGCTTCTAAGAACACTCGCGGTGTCCTGAAATGTTCGCAAATAAACAAAATGGGGGGGTTCTAAGGACGCTGTCCGTATTGTTCTCTGTCACGTTGAATGTGTTCTAAGAACACTCGCAGTGTCCTGAAATGTTCGTAAATAAACAAAATGGGGGTGTTCTGAAGATGTTTCTAAGAACACTTGCGGTGTCCGGGGAATGTTCGTAGGGGTGTCCTGAGGACGCTGTCCGTATTGTTCTCTGTCAAGTTGAATGTGTTCTAAGAACACTCGCGGTGTCCTGAAATGTTCGCAAATACACAAAATGGGGGTTTCTGAAGACGTTGTCGAACACTCGCTGTGTCCTGAAATGTTCGCAAATATGAACGGGGGGTTGTGGCTGGCAAGTTGAATGTGTTTCTAAGAACACTCGCGGTGTCCTGAAATGTTCGCAAATAAACAAAATGGGGGTATCCTGAGGATGCTGTCCGTATTGTTCTCTGTCAAGTTGAATGTGTTCTAAGAACACTCGCAGTGTCCTGAAATGTTCGCAAATAAACAAGATGGTGGTGTTCTGAAGACGCTTCTAAGAACACTCGCGGTGTCCTGAAATGTTCGCAAATAAACAAAATGGGGGTGTTCTGAAGACGTTTCTAAGAACACTTGCGGTGTCCGGGGAATGTTCGTAGGGGGTGTCCTGAGGACGCTGCCCGTATTGTTCTCTGTCAAGTTGAATGTGTTCTAAGAACACTCGCGGTGTCCTGAAATGTTCGGAAATACACAAAATGGGGGTGTTCTGAAGACGTTGTCGAACACTCGCTGTGTCCTGAAATGTTCGCAAATATGAATGGGGGGTTGTGGCTTGCAAGTTGAATGTGTTCTAAGAACACTCGTGGTGTCCTGAAATGTTCGCAAATACTCAAAATGGGGGTGTTCTGAAGACGTTGTCGAAAACTCGCTGTGTCCTGAAATGTTCGCAAATAAACAAAATGGGGGTGTCCTGAGGACGCTGTCCGTATTGTTCTCTGTCAAGTTGAATGTGTTCTAAGAACACTCGCGGTGTCCTGAAATGTTCCTAAATAAGCAAAAGGGGGGTGTTCTGAAGACGTTTCTAAGAACACTTGCGGTGTCCGGGGAATGTTCATAGGGGGTGTCCTGAGGACGCTGTCCGTATTGTTCTCTGTCAAGTTGAATGTGTTCTAAGAACACTCGCGGTGTCCTGAAATGTTCGCAAATACACAAAATGGAGGTGTTCTGAAGACGTTGTCGAACACTCGCTGTGTCCTGAAATGTTCGCAAAAATGAATGGGGGTTTGTGGCTGGCAAGTTGAATGTGTTCTAAGAACACTCGTTCTTAGAACACTCGTTCTTAGAACACAAGTTGAATGTGTTCTAAGAACAAAATGGGGATGTCCTGAGGACGCTGTCCGTATTGTTCTCTGTCACGTTGAATGTGTTCTAAAAGCACTCGCGGTGTCCTGAAATGTTCACAAATAAACAAAATGGGGGTGTTCTGAAGACGTTTCTAAGAACACTTGCGGTGTCCGGGGAATGTTCATGGGGGTGTCCTGAGGACGCTGTCCGTATTGTTCTCTGTCAAGTTGAATGTGTTCTAAGAACACTCGCGGTGTCCTGAAATGTTCACAAATAAACAAAATGTCCGTATTGTTCTCACGTTGAATGTGTTCTAAGAACACTCGCGATGTCCTGAAATGTTTGCAAATAAACAAAATGGGGGTGTTCTGAAGACGTTTCTAAGAACACTCGCTGTGTCCTGAAATGTTCGCAAATATGAATGGAGGGTTGTGGCTGGCAAGTTGAATGTGTTCTAAGAACACTCGCGGTGTCCTGAAATGTTTGCAAATAAACAAAATGGGGGTGTCCTGCGGACGCTGTCCGTATTGTTCTCTGTCACGTTGAATGTGTTCTAAGAACACTCGCGGTGTCCTGAAATGTTCACAAATAAACAAAATGGGGGTGTTCTGAAGACGTTTCTAAGAACACTTGCGGTGTCCGGGGAATATTCATAGGGGGTGTCCTGAGGACACTGTCCGTATTGTTCTCTGTCAAGTTGAATGTGTTCTAAGAACACTCGCGGTGTCCTGAAATGTTCGCAAATACACAAAATGGGGGTGTTCTGAAGACGTTGTCGAACACGCGCTGTGTCCTGAAATGTTCGCAAATATGAATGGGGGGTTGTGGCTGGCAAGTTGATTGTGTTCTAAGAACACTCGTGGTGTCCTGAAATGTTCGCAAATAAACAAAATGGGGGTGTTCTGAAGACGTTTCTAAGAACACTTGCGCTGTCCGGGGAATGTTCGTAGGGGGTGTCCTGAGGACGCTGTCCGTATTGTTCTCTGTCAAGTTGAATTTGTTCTAAGAACACTTGCGGTGTCCTGAAATGTTTGCAAATACACAAAATGGTGATGTTCTGAAGACGTTGTCGAAAACTCACTGTGTCCTGAAATGTTCGCAAATATGAATGGGGGGTTGTGGCTGGCAAGTTGAATGTGTTCGAAGAACAGTTGCAGTGTCCTGAAATGTTTGCAAATAAGCAAAATGGGGGTGTCCTGAGGACGCTGTCCGTATTGTTCTCTGTCAAGTTGAATGTGTTCTAAGAACACTCGCGGTGTCCTGAAATGTTCGCAAATAAACAGGATGGTGGTGTTCTGAAGTGGCTTCTAAGAACACTCGCGGTGTCCTGAAATGTTCGCAAATAAACAAAATGGGGGTGTCCTGAGGACGCTGTCCGTATTGTTCTGTGTCACATTGAATGTGTTCTAAGAACACTCGCGGTGTCCTGAAATGTTGTCAAATAAACAAAAAGGTGGTGTTCTGAAGACGTTTCTAAGAACACTCGCGGTATCTGGGAAATGTTCGTAGGGGGTGTCCTGAGGACGCTTTCCGTATTGTTCTCTGTCAAGTTGAATGTGTTCTAAGAACACTTGCGGTGTCCTGAAATGTTCGCAAATACACAAAATGGAGGTGTTCTGAAGACGTTGTCGAACACTCGCTGTGTCCTGAAATGTTCGCAAATATGAATGGGAGGTTGTGGCTGGCAAGTTGAATGTGTTCTAAGAACACTCGCGGTGTCCTGAAATGTTTGCAAATAAACAAAATGGGGGTGTTCTGAAGACGTTTCTAAGAACACTCGCGGTGTCCGGGGAATGTTCGTAGGGGGTGTCCTGAGGACGCTGTCCGTATTGTTCTCTGTCAAGTTGAATGTGTTCTAAGAACACTCGCGGTGTCCTGAAATGTTCGCAAATAAACAAAATGGGGGTGTTCTGACGACGTTGTCGAACACTCGCTGTGTCCTGAAATGTTCGCAAATATGAATGGGGGGTTGTGGCTGGCAAGTTGAATGTGTTCTAAGAACTCTTGCGGTGTCCTGAAATGTTCGCAAATAAACAAAATGGGGATGTCCTGAGGACGCTGTCCGTATTGTTCTCTGTCAAGTTGAATGTGTTCTAAGAACTCTCGCGCTGTTCTGAAATTTTCGTAGGGGGTGTCCTGAAGATTCTGTTCGTATTGTTCGATGGCAAGTTGAATGTGTTCTTAGAACACTCGCGGTGTCCTGAAATGTTCGCAAAAAAACGAAATAGGGTGTTCTGAGGACACTGTCCGTATTGTTCGTTGTCAAGTTGACAGTCTTCTAAGAACACTTGCGGTGTCCGGGGAATGTTCATAGGGGGTGTCCTGAGGACGCTGTCCGCATTGTTCTCTGTCAAGTTGAATGTGTTCTAAGAACACTCGCGGTGTCCTGAAATGTTCACAAATACACAAAATGGGGGTGTTCTGAAGACATTGTCGAACACTCGCTGTGTCCTGAAATGTTCGCAAATATGAATGGGGGGTTGTGGCTGGCAAGTTGAATGTGTTCTAAGAACACTCGCGGTGTCCTGAAATGTTCGCAAATAAACAAAATGGGGGTGTTCTGAAGACGTTTCTAAGAACACTCGCGGTGTCCGGGGAATGTTCGTAGGGGGTGTCCTGAGGACGCTGTCCGTATTGTTCTCTGTCAAGTTGAATGTGTTCTAAGAACACTCGCGGTGTCCTGAAATGTTCGCAAATAAACAAAATGGGGGTGTTCTGACGACGTTGTCGAACACTCGCTGTGTCCTGAAATGTTCGCAAATATGAATGGGGGGTTGTGGCTGGCAAGTTGAATGTGTTCTAAGAACTCTCGCGGTGTCCTGAAATGTTCGCAAATAAACAAAATGGGGATGTCCTGAGGACGCTGTCCGTATTGTTCTCTGTCAAGTTGAATGTGTTCTAAGAACTCTCGCGCTGTTCTGAAATTTTCGTAGGGGGTGTCCTGAAGATTCTGTTCGTATTGTTCGATGGCAAGTTGAATGTGTTCTTAGAACACTCGCGGTGTCCTGAAATGTTCGCAAAAAAACTAAATAGGGTGTTCTGAGGACACTGTCCGTATTGTTCGTTGTCAAGTTGACAGTCTTCTAAGAACACTTGCGGTGTCCGGGGAATGTTCATAGGGGGTGTCCTGAGGACGCTGTCCGCATTGTTCTCTGTCAAGTTGAATGTGTTCTAAGAACACTCGCGGTGTCCTGAAATGTTCACAAATACACAAAATGGGGGTGTTCTGAAGACATTGTCGAACACTCGCTGTGTCCTGAAATGTTCGCAAATATGAATGGGGGGTTGTGGCTGGCAAGTTGAATGTGTTCTAAGAACACTCGTGGTGTCCTGAAATGTTCGCAAATAAACAAAATGGGGATGTTCTGAAGACGTTTCTAAGAACACTTTTGCTGTCCAGGGAATGTTCGTAGGGGGTGTCCTGAGGACGCTGTCCGTATTGTTCTCTGTCAAGTTTAATTTGTTCTAAGAACACTCGCGGTGTCCTGAAATGTTCGCAAATACACAAAATGGGGGTGTTCTGAAGACGTTGTCGAAATCTCGCTGTGTCCTGAAATGTTCGCAAATATGAATGGGGGGTTGTGGCTGGCAAGTTGAATGTGTTCGAAGAATACTCGCGGTGTCCTGAAATGTTCGCAAATAAACAAAATGGTGGTGTCCTGAGGACGCTGTCCGTATTGTTCTCTGTCAAGTTGAATGTGTTCTAAGAACACTCGCGGTGTCCTGAAATGTTCGCAAATAAACAGGATGGTGGTGTTCTGAAGACGCTTCTAAGAACACTCGCGGTGTCCTGAAATGTTCGCAAATGAACAAAATGGGGGTGTCCTGAGGATGCTGTCCGTATTGTTCTCTGTCACGTTGAATGTGTTCTAAGAACACTCGCGGTGTCCTGAAATGTTGTCAAATAAACAAAATGGGGGTGTTCTGAAGACGTTTCTAAGAACACTCGCGGTGTCTGGGAAATGTTCGTAGGGGGTGTCCTGAGGACGCTTTCCGTATTGTTCTCTGTCAAGTTGAATGTGTTCTAAGAACACTTGCGGTGTCCTGAAATGTTCGCAAATACACAAAATGGGGGTGTTCTGAAGACGTTGTCGAACACTCGCTGTGTCCTGAAATGTTCGTAAATATAAATGGGGGGTTGTGGCTGGCAAGTTGAATGTGTTCTAAGAATACTTGCGGTGTCCTGAAATGTTCGCAAATAAACAAAATGGGGGTGTTCTGAAGACGTTTCTAAGAACACTCGTGGTGTCCGGGGAATGTTCGTAGGGGGTGTCCTGAGGACGCTGTCCGTATTGTTCTCTGTCAAGTTGAATGTGTTCTAAGAACACTCGCTGTGTCCTGAAATGTTCGCAAATATGAATGGGGGGTTGTGGCTGGCAAGTTGAATGTGTTCTAAGAACTCTCGCGGTGTCCTGAAATGTTCACAAATAAACAAAATGGGGATGTCCTGAGGACGCTGTCCGTATTGTTCTCTGTCAAGTTGAATGTGTTCTAAGAACTCTCGCGTTGTTCTGAAATGTTCGTAGGGGGTGTCCTGAAGATTCTGTTCGTATTGTTCGATGGCAAGTTGAATGTGTTCTTAGAACACTCGCGGTGTCCTGAAATGTTCGCAAATAAACGAAATGGGGGTGTTCTGAGGACACTGTCCGTATTGTTCGTTGTCAAGTTGAAAGTCTTCTAAGAACTATCGCATTGTTCTGAAATGTTCGTAGGGGGTGTCCTGAAAATGCTGTCTGTATTGTTCGCTGGCAAGTTGAAAGTGTTCTAAGAACACTCGTAATGTCCGCTGACATTAAAAGTTTCCATAGTCCGTGGTTGAAATGTTTGACTCTATGAATGTGATATGCTGCGGTGGTTGTGGCCAGGGCATAGAGTCTTGGGTGCCATTTTGCCATGCACCCAAGACTCTATGCCCTGGCCACAACCACCGCAGCATATCACATTCATATTTGCTTATAACTTTGGGTGAAAAAAAAATGTATAAGGAACAAAGGTATTAGATACTATGGATGTGATATGCTGCTATGGTTCTCCTTATTATTGTATACTTACTGTTTGGTCTAGTAAACGGAGTACATGTATTTCTTGTTAATTTCTGTGATAAAAGAAAATAGCATGTTACATTGTATAATCAACATACTTTTTTTTACCTCATATTTGGTAGATTACAAATCAGAGTACTGTGCAATTTGCTCAGTTTCTGTATTTGTTGCTAAAATCATTGGGTCTGTGGGAGAAAAAAAAATCCATGTTGGATTAAAAAAAAAACCTTTTTCTGTTATGCTACAGTTTATTTGTTTGTTTGTTTTCAGTGTTCACCTGTTGTTTCTGGCTAATGCTTTATACTTTGGCTTGTTGCATTTTTTTGGAGCAGTAACATATTATTTATTTGTTTGGATATTATAAAATTTTGGAGCAGTTAGATACCAATTGGCGTATTCTAACTGTCTATTTCTTTTATATATTTTAATGGTATTGATTTATCTATTTGGATATTGTTAAATATTGGGACAGTTAGATACCAATTGGCGTATTCTAACTGTGTATTTTCTGGTCTAATTTAGTGGTATTCATTTATCTGATTAGTTGTTGTAGAATCTTTGAGCAGTTAGATAGCTTTTGGAGTATTCTAACAGTTTATATTTTTTTAACACAAGTTTACTTAGGGTTTAAATACAGTTTAGTTATCAAATTTTGGTTTTAAGAACATCAAATAAGCGTTTGTAAGATTTCCTGGTAATCTCTGCTTTAGAGTAATGGTACTATCATTACATTCAAACCATCCACATTTCTTTTTTATATATGCAGTGTAATGCCCTGAATTGGTTGTGGCTCCTGCGTGGTAGATTATACCTATTGTTGTGAAGGTTTTCTTACCAAGTGATATTTGACCATGTGTGAATCCAGTCAGCTTGCAGTTGTTTTTGGTAGCATCTGCATTGTAACATAGAAGCATTAGTATTATGTATTTACTATGTGTTTGTATTACTAACGTGGACCGATTATCTGAATTGCAGGTAGAGCATAATCTACCATGGTTTGCATTTTGTACAAGTCGCTGAAATGGAATGGATTCACAATTTGGTATTGATATATATATATATATGAAGCGTTCATTGGGGATTTCCTCTTGTGTCACATTGTTGCAGAGAGTGCATGTATGTTTCCACATGTATGAAATCTGAAAGATTTCATTTATAGGTATGTTTTTGTTTTCCAGTACTTGTAGTAAGTACATTAGAAATTCTTGTGGATCTTCCTGTGAGTTTATAGTGAATTTCACCATTCCAGCACAGTAGTCCAATTGTTGTCTTATTCCATAAACACTATACGTGTTTTCAGGATTGTTTGCTGCATTTCTGTGAAGTACTAACATTTGCAAACACAATGGGTCTGTACTGTGTAAGTAAATGTTGTCAACAATTGGTGGTTATTGAAATAGAATATTCATTGCTACATTTGAGTAGCAACTTACACCAACTATATTTGAGAATTTAAATGGTCCAGGTAGTTCTGTATCTAACTGCTTTTTTTGGAGTTTGTCTTCCTTCTTTAAAGACGTACCTGGTTTACTTTCCCTAATTGATTCTTTTTTGCTTGTGGTACTTGATGAAGTATTAGTTTCGTTTACTCTCTTTGGAGGATTTGCAGTGACATCCTGTTGCATTTCTGTTTGATTTATTTTTCTTTTATAACGTTTTACTTTTTGTGGAACAGAATATGTGTTTAAGTGGGGGGTGTATAGTGAGCGGAGTCTATTGTATTCTAAAATGCAAGGAATATCAGCGTTTATTTTACTTGCATCAAAGTTGTTTAGAAATAGACCGTCAAGTGTACGTAAGCGTGAAAGTGCTACTTCTTCATGCCTTCTTTAAAGACTGTGTTACCAATATCTATCATTGCTTTGTCTAGGGTAAGACCTTGTGATTTATGAATCGTGACTGCGTATGCAAGAGTTAGAGAAAATTGTTCTCTGCGTACATACATATCTTTGAAGAGACGGAATCTTGCTGTTGAGCGTCCTATCCTTTTTACTTCTGAAAGTTTGTCAAAGAGTATATTGACAAACTGAATTTTGTTGTTGCTTGGGTATGTTTGAAAGCCAACAACTGTACCCAGTGCTCCATTAACTAGTCCTTGGTCCACGTCAAGGTTACGTTTAAGCATTACTCTGCAATTTAAGGATAATTTTAATATCTTTTCTAAGCCTGCTGTATTTGAGATTGATTTTTCTAAACTATTTAGTCTTGTTGTGGCTTGGTCACACATGGGTAGTGTCATACCATGTACATTTAGTTTGCCTGTGGCGCTAATTTCCATGATTGGTTGCATTTCTTTACTTAGCATGATTTCATTGAATTTGAAACAGCTTGCAAGAGTTGGCATTAAGGCCATACAATTGACATTTTTGTGGGCTAATTGTTCCATAACATCTGTAGCACATGCATTATCGCCATAAAGTGCATTAATGTGCCGGGTTTTAAATATTGCTTCTGCTTCTTTAGAAAGTATACCAAATCTGATACTTTTTAAAATGTTGGCATAAGTGAGATCTGCAGATTGCCGCAAGTTTTCTGTTAATTCTCTGTATTGGAAATGTTGTCAAAGGTTGACATTTCCAATGCTGCCAACAGTTTTACGGCAGAGTTTGTGTCCTAATGTTTTAAAAATAGGCTCACCTTTTACTGGTGTTAATTGAAGCAGATCTCCAAAAACAATCATGTGTTTTCCTGCAAAGAGCTCTTCATAGTCTCTTTTGAGTACTTCTTGTAATCTGAGGTGAATCAAAGCTAACATCAGGTTGCAGACCATGCTCACTTCATCTATCAGTAGCATTTTCATTTGTTTCAATACTCTGCGTAATTCCATTGCAGCTTCTGCAGAAAGTTTGTAATAATCTAATTTGTTCTGGCGTTCTACTGGTAATAGTAGTAATCAGTGTAATGTAACACCACCTATGTTGTAGGCAGCTAAACCTGTGGGGGCAGTGACAACAGCTGACAGTTTGTTGTTTGTCAATTGTTGAAGGAACTTACTAATGATTTTGATTAGGAATGTTTTGCCAGAACCAGCTTCACCACTGACGTACAGTAGTATAGGTTTATAATTATGGCAGGAACATTCTGTATTTTCATGTTTTATACCATGTGCAATTTGTTTTGTTACTTCTTGAAAAATGCTACTTTGCTCATTGTTTAGTTTTGATTGTAGTATAGTTAAGTCTTCTTTATCTTCATACTGACACATGGTGTTTTCTACTTCTATCATAGCTAATTCTGCCTCATTTATTATTAGTGGTTCTCCCAGTGGTTCTTGGCTTCCTGTTACAGAAGGTTAACTACTGTCAGGAGTGTCCTTATCTAGTTGGGCTTGGAGTTCTTCTTCGTGTTGCTGTTTATTGTGCAACATTGTTTTGTACTGTGTAAAGTTTACATCAGTTATAGTGCTTTCATTTGCTTTGAAAGCATCCTCATATGAGTCATAGTTATCTAGTAATTGTTCTTTTTTTCTCCATGGTTTGAAGAGTTGTGGCAGGGACATGTAATATACTTCTTTATGTTGAGGAGTCTTTAATGACAATTTGATATGATTAATTAAATTTGGTTTAGTGAGTTTAACTCTGTCTTTTCTGCTTTAGTTAAGTATGCTGTGACATATCGTGCAACTGCAGTAGAATTGTCTGCAATGTACTGCACATCTATGTTTGCATTCCATAAGTGGGCAATGATTGCATTATAATCATTGATATATTTTTCTTCTTCTTTTCTTTTTATGTAATATGTATTTTTAGGTGACTTACCTTTAACACTATGTCTAACTGAAGACATGAGGTTGTTCACTTGACCTGTATTTGTAACTGGTCTAGGGAAACCAAATCGGCATTTGGTGTAGTATTTCCCTTTGTTTTTGTATTTGCGACGACAATATTTTCCACATTTGTGTATTTGAAATTGTAAAATTTGTGCATGAAGATTACTATTTGTGGCTTCTGATGGAATTTCACAAGTGACATATTTTTCAATCAATGAACTGTAAAACAGTGGCATCACTGTCTTGACCAAATTTAGGAGCATCTTTAATCCATAAAAGCATGTGGATATGTGGTGCTCCTCTGGCTTGGTATTCTTTTCTCCAAAAGAAGTGTTGCACTTCTCCAAGGCGGAGGAACAGTTTTTTTTTTATTATTTTTTTTTTTATTATTACTTGTATTTAAACAAAAATCAGATTTTTACAAGAATTTATTACAAATAAAATGTAGCATAGCAATGAAGCGATGGTGAAAATATCTAGAAACATTAACAGGATCCTGAGAACAAAGTTCTCAAGGTGTTAGTATATCTATGTTTGTTTTGTTTTTATTTGATATGCAGGATATGTAGGAAATCATGTAAATCTTCCCATGCATATTCTGTACAACTTAATGTAACAAACCAAGTGGGTGGGCCAAGGTTTCTGATCATACAACGTACATCTCCATGACGTCAAAACCAGTACTCTTTAGTACCACGCATATTTGCTAATAGATTTGTAATATTTGATTGTAAAAGCTCATCCTTTTGTTGCACTTTTTCTAATAATTGTGTAGCTGTCATATTTTGAAAGTGTGATCCTGATTTTAATATGTGTGCAACTCCGTAACATAAAGTTGCTAGTTCACTTTCAAAGAGTAGGTGGAATATGTATTCCACATTTTGCCTAAATCTGGGATCTTCAGAATACATCCGTAATGAGCGGTATTCTGAAGCTGATATTTGAATAGGTCTATCATCATACCTTCTTCCTTTGCCAGTAGGAAAAGAGTAGAGGAAAAGCACGTGCTTCTATACTTTTTTCCCATATGCTGATTGGCGATCCTTTTGTTTGACGCATTTGGTAAGTTTCCAGTACATCTTCTACGGTGTCATTACAGTGCAAAGGATGAATTGTATAATGGTCTAAAGTATTTGATATTGTAGCAGGATCTAGTAGCTCAAATTGACCAGCTTCTTGTGTTTCTTGAATTATTTCAGTTGTATCTTTCAAGTTTTCTTCAATATTAATTTCTTTGTAATATTAATTATTCTATTTAAGATATTGGAAGGCTTGTCTAACTTTATATAAATCTACCAGCTGTTGTCATATTTTTTTGTCTTTTGTAGGTACTCCATTTACTAGGATAATTAAAGATTGCTGCATTGGACGTTGCACTCCTAGAGTATGCACATTTTCTTTTAGATCTAATGGTAAATAAACTACTTTTCCACGAATGCCTTTTACCAATTCAGAGGGAGGTAATTTTGCTGTTTTTGGTTGAAGACGTATTATTGCTTGAAATGGGTGTACTGTTTGAATTATGATGCTCTCATATAAATTAAGTTGTTGTAGGGGTTTTGGTACTGGGTATAATTCCAAATTATTTGTGATAGCACGTGAAGGAGTTTGGTTGTTGTCAAGTTTTGTAGTGCAGTAACTGCAAAGTATTAAGGGCTCAGTTATTTCGTATTTGTTTTCTGCTACAAGGTAGAGAGCTAATTCAAACCATTTAGAATCTTCATTGTCTTCTATTTTGTATGATAGGTCTACAGTTTTTGTGTTCCTTTCATAAAAAGTTTTACGGCAACATACACATACATGGTTTGGTACTTCAGCTGATGTACTTTTAAATTTTAGTATTTCCTTTTTTGTATGTGTTTAGCAAAAGGTTGCCATATGTAGAATTGTTGCTTAATTGGTTTAAAGCTGTTTCATTCTGTAAATGGCTTTCACTTCCAAAATATTTTTTCTGGATATATTGAATTTCTTCAAGTAGGTATTTTGCTGTACCATGTAGAAGGATGTTATTTAACTTTGCTAGTGGTAAAGCAGGACTTTTAGCATAGTACAGTTTATAGACTAGATTTCTTACAGTTGAATGATGTGTTGATATCCTTTTGATATCACGGAAAGTGGTTTTACAAGTAGGTCCTGTAATGCAGGCCAATGAATGTCCTTGTAGTCCTGTGTACTTGCGCACTGGTCAGGTATCCATATTTTACAGTAATTTAATTTTGATTTTGTCTTTGCTTTTTACATATTTATTGAGGAATTGGCGTAAAGATTTGAAACATTGTTTGGGAATGTTACACATTGACGTGCATGGCCATTTGTACACTAGACGTTCTGATTCAGTTGAATGGAGGGGTAATTCTAAGTTTTCAGGGCATATTTTTGTAAGGAGTACTTCTTGTTCCATTATGGTATTATTCACTTTTTCATAACCTCGACCACTGCTATGTATGGCAATTGTATTTGTTTGCTTTTGTTTGTACGCTTCTTCATTAAATTATGGTTCTGTGCTCGTAGTGTGATTCCATTCACCTCCGCAGATACTTAAGAAGTTCTTTCTGTTGACATTTTGATTATTGAGAAGTCTTTTTTGTAATTTAGTTATTAGTTTTGTTAGTGGTTTCATTTTGTTTAACATTAAAATAAATAACTTTGTTTTGAGAAGAATTGCACTGTCCATCAAAGCTTCTAAGATTAATTTCCTACGATAGGTTTTAAGCATTGAACCTGATTTCTCTCCTGTTTTTATAAGATTTTGAAGGACTTTGTGACGGTACATTTTGGCTAAAATACTTTTCTTGGTATGCTTACTTTGCACTATATTAAAATTTGAAGAAGTAGTTTTATCTGTAGTGATAGCTGATTTTCTGTTAATTGTTTTTTGGTTTGTTTTACATTTTGATAGAGGAGGCAACGCTTTTGTACTTGAAACTTCTTGTGTTTCACTAAATGACTGTATTATCTGTTTAGTTTCAACTTTTTTTACAAATTCTGCTAGAGATGGATGCTTATGTTGGACACTTTTATTTTCATTTGCTCTACTTTTGCGTTGCTTTCTACGGACTTGATTTTTGGTAGGCATTCTTTAGGGTCTGTTGAAAAAAATAAAGAAGATATGGGTTGGGGTGTTCTGGAATGTATGTGTGCTGTGTGCATGAGTGTTTGAGTAAGATGATAAAGATGTATGTAATGGTGTGTGATTGTGCATTGGTAACTACAACTAGTAGGAATAGGTATTCTTGAATTTATGTGTTACTAAACTGGTTTTCAGATGACAAAATAAAGTAAGCTAGTGGTGTGGAAAAGTACAAATAGTAAATCTAATGTATACAATTAAAACAGTTGTTTGTTCTATAATATGAAAATTGTAGCGGTTCAGTTGGGTAATTTGTGTGTCCACAAATAGGAATTTGTGGGCCATTCTGGCTGTAAATCGCTGTTTAAGACATGGAGATTTTTGGACAAAATGGTACACAATCTCTATGTTTAGGCACAGAAATAGCTTGTATCAACGTTATAGTATGTTTGAGTAATAATACAAATATTATGGTGATATTCTTCTTACTTTTTTTCTTAAATTAACAGGTAACTTCTTAGTTATTCTTTGTTCTTCAAATTGGGCTGCTTCTTTTCAGGAGACTGGTCTTCACTGCAATTGTAAAAGCTTCAAATTAGTAACTTTGTTTGCATATAGTGCTGTTTTTAATTTAGATATTGATTTTTTTAATTGAAATCCTCAGTGCCTTCTATAAAACCATTAAACTAATTTATTTACATAAAATACATTGCATCAGTTCAGTACATATTATATGTTCTTAATGAACACATTGTATTGAATGACTAACTGTAGCAAAATAAATATCTTTACTATGCCTTGTGAAATTTATAATATACCAGTGAATACCACTATTTCTGTAACTAAGCTGTTCTAGGTAATAGCGCCTCAATGTCTGGATTTTGGGAGATTCATGGATATATTGGTTAAAGGTGCATGCAGAAAGCTGTGGAGTAGCTGTAGATCTTGGATTCCCACATGTGGAAGTACACTGGCATGGAGTACGTGGAATGAAGTGGTTGGACTTGCTACCTCTCTGTGCTACTTTGGAGACAGAGCAACATCCAGACATAATTGTAATTCATTGTGGAGGGAACAGTTTAGGACATGTGACTGGAATTTATTTGCAATTTGCTATGAAAGAAGGACTTGGGAAGGTTATGGACATGTTTCCTAATTCTCAAGTGATATTTTCACGGATTGCGCAGAGACAAATGTGGCTTCATTCTTCTTCATTTGGTCCACAAATAGAAAAAGCAAGGCGCAATGTTAATAAAGCTGTTTGTGCCTTTCTAAAAGATTTTGGCATGTCTTCTTTTCACAATGAAAATATTCTGTTTCGTAGTACAAACATTTTTCGCAAAGATGGAGTCCATCTTACTTATGGTGGCAATCAGATTTTTCTGAGAAATGTACAAAATGCATTGCAACCTTTTTTGGAATTACAACATCCATTTTGAAGTAGGTGTTAAGCATTTATAATTTTTGACTTACAAACACCTCCCAAAGGCTCTTTTCAGAGCCACCACTTCCTCCCAGAGAAAATTGCAATGTTTGTGATAGGGTAGCAACCCAATTTTTTAAATGTTTGCAAACTGTCTGCGGACTTCTAAAAAATACAAAGGGCCCTGCTTCATTTATTTTCACTTCTATTATTTAACTGTGAAAGGCGGCTCTGAAAAGAGCCTTATTTTTTTGGGGATTTTTGATATTTTGTATTTTTTTGGGTTTTTTATACATGACACACTAGGAGAGGAGGGGAAAGGAAGGTAAATGGGGGACACCAACCACAGGGTAAAGAAAGGGCGAGCTGAGAGAGGAAGATGTAGAGTGGGTTTTATTTGGGTAGTGAGCAGATCTTCTTGTGCTCTGAGACGATAGTCTCAAAAGCACTACGAAGTCGCTCCCTCCTGCAGAGTACTGTGTCACAGTACATACATACAACTGTGACCCTCGAAAGGTAAGGGTCATCAGCATTCTGTATGGCCTGTGAGGCAGCTTGAGGAAGACGCTGTCCCACAGAGGTGGTCCTTGTGGTGACAGGATCAGAAACAGAGGATGAAGTAGAGGAAATCAACCTGCTACATTCTTCGCAAGGTACAACCCTGCGAATAGCCCCAGAGTGAAATGACCTCAGGTATCGCTTCATAGTAGTGGTCCCAAAGCTGTACTTACCGTGCTTCCCGCGACTGAGTATCATTTTGCACTCATTGCAGGTAACACGGTTCGCACAAGCCTTAGGAACATTCCCATGAATGGTAAATAACCGCCACACCCAAGACTCACGCCTAGTGCGGGTAGTAGGGTTTTCCTCTACCTCATTCTCATCATCCTCTTCTTCCTCCTCTGCATCCTCACTCCTATTCCCCTCTTCAGGCCCTTGGGGAGGTGGTGGAGGTGGAGGGGGTGGGGGTGGTGCTGAAGCAGGTGCAGCACCAGGTGGCAGTTCAGCAGCCAGGGATGCCATCTCGATGATGGTGTAATCTGCAGGTGGCAGCAAAAATCGCTGTGTTTTGAAGAATAGCCAGAAACACAATGAGAATAAGCTCTAGGGCGTGGTCTTTTATAGGGGTGCTTGTGCGCGGTCCGCGGACATGCGCGCTGTCCACGGACAGATCGAACACAAAAAAAGTTTGAAAAGTTTCAAAAGGTATGTAGAAACTCAGGATTACTATGTGGGACTTGTGCCATGGTGAGATTTTATTGAAAAATATTATGGATTCATTGAAAATGTACTTTCAATTTGTTCGGTGACCCGAACAGTGTCGGCATTCAGAACACGCGATCAGCTTGGGTGCGGTCATATGATCCGTTCGCGAACAAGTCCGCGAAGGAAGCGCATGTCCGCAGGACACCAAATGCACAGAGATTGGGTAGCGCATGCGCGTTGATGTTCTATGGACACTGTTCGGGTCCTGAACTAATTTAAATTGCGTCACACGTGAAACGACCATTTCAGAACACTGCATGTGTTCTTAGAACAGTTTAAACTTGCTAGCGAACAGTAAGGACAGATATAGTGTTCTTCAGGACACGTTCAATTTCGTTTATGTATGAACATTTAAGGACACCAATTGTGTTCTTAGAACATTTTCAACTTGCTAGCGAACGGTACAGACAGGTATAGAGTTCTTTAAGACACCTCCATTTTCATTTAATTATGAACAATTCAGGACACCGCGTGTGTTCTTAGAACAGTTTGAACTTGCTAGCGAACACTACGAACAGGTATAGTGTTCTTCAGGACACCTCCATTTTCGTTTACGTACGAACATTTCAGGACAACAATTGTGTTCTTAGAAGAGTTTAAACTTGATAGCGAACACTACAGACAGATATAGGCCCTCATTACAACCTTGGCGGAGGACCATGGTGCTATTAGCACCATGGTCCATGCCGCTAAGGTTACGATTCCGCCATGGTGGATGGCAGAATTACCGCCCCATTCCAAGGTGAGAGGGGCGGTAATTCCCCATTCGCCATTTGCCCTTCCCCATTCCCATTTTTGCCCCCATAGGGCATAATGGGAATGGGGAAGGCGCTAATTACGGCACCGTAAATTACGGTGCCGTAATTAGCTCCAAAGTCCCTTTGCGGGTTGGATTTTTAACGCCTGCTAAAAGCAGGCGTTAAACACCAACCCGCAAAGGGACACTTGTAATCAGGCGTTAAGGGTTAACGGCGCCTATGGCGCCATTAAACCCTTAACACCTGAGTTGTAATGAGGGCCATAGTGTTCTTTAGCACACTTTAATTTTTTTTTTTTACGAACATTTCAGGACACCGCGTGTGTTCTTAGAATAGTTTCATCTTGCTAGCGAACAGTACAAACACGTATAGTGTTCTTCAGGACACCTCCATTTTCGTTTATTTACGAACATTTCAGAACACCTGCACTGTCTGCGGACACCTACATTGTTTTTTAAAAAAAACGAAACTATTTACAACACAATTTAAACATTAAACTTTATTTAACATATATTAATCATTTATGACAGAGAATGTGAGGCAGAAACAGAAACAAAAACAGGAGAATTAGGGGTTTCAACATGATTGTTATTAGGTGAAGAAGGGATGGAAGTCTCATCAAAACGTTTTGGGTTATGGAGAGGGTTTGGGGATAATTGACTGGGATATGGTGAGGAGGGACAAGTACATGTGGGGCAATGGTACGAGGTTTTTGGTTTAAAATGATCTTCCACAAAAGTTTTCAAATTATTAAAATTAGTCAACAATAAATCCATTTCTTCTTCTATACTGTGAAAAGTGTTATCCATAACAGGTTTTTCTGAAGTATTTTCTATTTTGGTATGCTCTGTACAAAGAAAAATATATATATGTTAAATGTATACAAAATAATAATAATTAAATGGTTTATATTATAAAGTGTTTACCATTAGTTTCACTATCTTGTGACATTTCTTCATGTGGGAAATGCTCCTCTGGCCATTCTAGAATACTAGACATTTCTGTGAGAGAAAAAAAAAAAGATAATATATTTTTTTTATCTAATACAGAAAGTTTATAAATATATGAATAAAATTAAGTACACTTACTATTTCAGGTAAGATATGTCCTATGCACTCAGTGGGTCTGCTCTTGTTCTCAGTTCTGTCGTGTTTGTGAGGTAATTATGTTGGAAGCCAATTTATTTTCTTGTGGTATATTCCATTTTAGAACATAGTGCATTTAAATGAATGGTTAGTGTGTTGTATATATGGGTTACATTTCTTATGTATTAGTACATATAATGTGTTTGTGTGCTTCTTTTTGAATTTGTTAAATGTTCCTATGTTATGATATAACAATCAAACATACCCCCCCAGAGTTTTTAGGTAGTGGTACTGTACTTCGAACATGTCCGCGAACATTAAATGAGTTCGCGGACATCAAGTACAGTGGAAAAGATTCAGTCAGTTCCATATGATATGTATATAAAGTCAAACAGGGTAATTCATAGAATTTCGCACAAAAGTGGCGCACGCGGCTGGCACACAGTGTCCCCGTGCGATACACTGCGCCAGCCGCGTGCGATAAAATCCATTTCATCGCACAGCGCATTCATGGATTCCAGCCTCCAAAACCAGCCGTGGCACAGAGTGGCGCAGCGATCCTGCAGCAGTGCCAGTTACACCCCCAAGAACGCCCTCGCGCAAGGAAAAGCCTTCAAAATTCCCAATTCATCGCAAAGGGCTGCGCTAACCCTGGACCAGTTCACAGGGCTGCCAAACAGCAAACGCCAAGCGGGGAACGTGTATTTCAGTGGTTCGCGGGAAGTATCACACGGGATTGTCCTGGGTACGTGTACATCAGGGGTGCGCGTGAAGTAACACACGCGATTCCATCAGGGCACATGTATTCCAGGGGTGCGTGGGAAGTATCACGCACAAAATCAGCAGGGTACGTGTATTCCAGGGGTGCGCAGGAAGTATCACACACTATTCCATCAGGGTACGTGTATTCCAGGGGTGCGCGGGAAGTATCAAACACGATTCCATCAGGGCACATGTATTCCAGGGGTGCGCGGGAAGTATCACACGCGATTCCATCAGGGCACGTGTATTCCAGGGGTGCGCGGGAAGGATCACATGCAAAATGAGCAGGGTACGTGTATTTCAGGGGTGCACGGGAAGTATCACACGCGATTCCATCAGGGTACGTGTATTCCAGGGGTGCGCGGGAAGTATCACACGCGATTCCATCAGGGCACGTGTATTTCAGGGGTGCGCAGGGAGCACTACACGTAAATTGGCCGTGTGGGTCCTCCCAGGTGTTCCCTCTACACCCTCCACAGCCCCTGCAGCAAGCCCACACCACAGGGGACCACCCTGCACCCCTGCCCATGTCCCGCAGGCAGCCCATCCACCATGGCCATGCCCCCCAGCCAAGCCACATGTCACCTTGCACTACTGATCAACAACGCATGTCTCCCAGCACCCTCACCCCCCAGCACTGTGGGGCACCTGCCAGCAGGCCCCCACACATGTCCAACTCATGTCCCCCTGCACCCCCACCCCCCAGCACTGTGGGGCACCCTCCACCAGGCCCACACTCATATCTCCCAGCACCCCCACACCCCAGCATCCAGGGGCACCCTCCACCAGGCCCCCACTCATGTCTCCCTGCACCCCCACCCCCCACCAGTCAGGGGCACCCTCCACCAGGCCCCCACTCATGTCTCCCAGCACCCCCACCCCCAGCACTGTGGGACACCCTCCACCAGGCCCCCACTCATGTCCCCCTGCACCCCCACCCGCCTGCATCCAGGGGCACCCTCCACCAGGCCCCCACTCCTGTCTCCCTGCACCCCCACCCCCCAGCACTGTGGTGCACCCTCCACCAGGCCCCCACTCATGTCTCCCTGCACCCCCACCCCCCACCAGTCAGGGCCACCCTCCACCAGGCCCCCACTCATGTCCAACTCATGTCTCCCTGCACCCCCACCCCCCAGCATGCAGGGGCACCCTCCACCAGGCCCCCACTCATGTCTCCCTGCACCCCCACCCCCCAGCACTGTGGGGCACCCTCCACCAGGCCCCCACTCATGTCCCCCTGCACCCCCAGACCCCTGCATCCAGGGGCACCCTCCACCAGGCCCCCACTCATGTTTCCCAGCACCCCCACCCCCCAGCACTGTGGGGCACCCTCCAACAGGCCCCCACTCATGTCCCCCTGCACCCCCACCCCCCTGCATACAGGGGCACCCTCCACCAGGCCCCCACTCATGTCTCCCTGCACCCCCAGCCCCCAGCACTGTGGTGCACCCTCCACCAGGCCCCCACTCATGTCTCCCTGCACCCCCACCCCCCACCAGTCAGGGCCACCCTCCACCAGGCCCCCACTCATGTCCAACTCATGTCGCCCTGCACCCCCACCCCCCAGCATCCAGGGGCACCTTCCACCAGGCCCCCACTCATGTCTCCCTGCACCCCCACCCCCTACCAGTCAGGGGCACCCTCCACCAGGCCCCCACTCATGTCTCCCAGCACCCCCACCCCCCATCATCCAGGGGCACCCTCCACCAGGCCCCCACTCATGTCTCCCTGCACCCCCACCCCCCCAGCACTGTGGTGCACCCTCCACCAGGCCCCCACTCATGTCTCTCTGCACCCCCACCCCCCACCATTCAGGGCCACCCTCCACCAGGCCCCCACTCATGTCCAACTCATGTCTCCCTGCACCTCCACCCCCGAGGATTGTGGTGCACCCTCCACCAGGCCCCCACTCATGTCCAACTCATGTCTCCCTGCACCCTCACCCCCCAGCATCCAGGGGAACCCTCCACCAGGCCCCCACACATGTCTCCCAGCACCCCCACCCCCCTGCATCCAGGGGCACCCTCCACCAGGCCCCCACTCATGTCTCCCTGCACCCCTAGCCCCCAGCACTGTGGGGCCCCCTCCACCAGGCCCCCACTCATGTCCCCCTGCACCCCAACACCCCTGCATCCAGGGGCACCCTCCACCAAGCCCCCACACATGTCCCCCTGCACCCCCACCCCCCTGCATCCAGGGGCACCGTCCACCAGGCTCCCACTCATGTCTCCCTGCACCCCCACCCCCCAGCACTGTGGGGCACCCTCCCCCAGGCCCCCACTCATGTCCCCCTCCACCCCCCTGCATCCAGGGGCACCCTCCACCAGGCCCCCACTCATGTCTCCCAGCAACCCCACCCCCCTGCATCCAGTGGCACCCTCCACCAAGCCCCCACTCATGTCTCCCAGCACCCCCACCCCCCAGCATCCATGGGCACCCTCCAACAGGCCCCCACTCCTTCCTACCACCCCCCACCCCCCAGCAGTGCGATTCGCCTGTGTACGTGTATATCAGGGTTGCGCGTGTAGTCTGACATGCGATATCAGCAGGGTACGTGTATTACGGGGTTCGCGGGAAGTTCCACACGTGATTGCCCTGGGTACGTGTATTTCGGGGTGCGTGGGAAGTTCCACATGTGATTTCAGCAGGGTACGTGTACTCCAAGGTGCGCGGGAAGTTCCACACACGATTTCAGCAGGGTACGTGTATTCCAAGGTGCGCGGGAAGTTCCACACGCGAATGCAGCAGCCTACGTGGATTCGGGGGTGCCGAGCCGTCCTACACGTGAATCCGCCATGTGGGTCCTCCCAGCTGTTCAACCGACACCCTCCACGGCCCCTGCAGGCTGCCCACACCACAGGGGACTACGCTGCACATGTCCCGAAGGCAGCCGATCCACCATGCCCATGCCCCCCAGACAACCCACATGTCACCTTGCACTACTGCCCACCAACGCCTATCTCCCAGCACCCCCACCCCCCAGCACTGTGGGGTACCTGCCAGCAGACCCGACACATGTCCAACTCATGTCCCCCTGCACCCCCACCCCCAGCACTGTGGGGCACCCTCCACCAGGCCCACACTCATGTATCCCAGCATCCCCACCCTCCAGCATTCAGGGGAACCCTCCACCAGGCCGCCACTCATGTCTCCCTGCACCCCCACCCCCCACCAGTCAGGGGCACCCTCCACCAGGGCCCCATTCATGTCTCCCAGCACCCCCACCCCCCTGCATCCAGAGGCACCCTCCACCAGGCCCCCACTCATGTCTCCCTGCAACCCCACGCCCCAGCACTGTGGGGCACCCTCCACCAGGCCCCCACTCATGTCCCCCTGCACCCCCACCCCCCTGCTTCCAGGGGCACCCTCCACCAGGCCCCCACTCATGTCTCCCAGCACACACCCCCCTGCATCCAGGGGCACCCTCCACCAGGCCCCCACTCATGTCTCCCAGCACCCCCACCCCCCAGCACTGTGGGGCACCCTCCACCAGGCCCCCACTCATGTCCCCCTGCACCCCACCCCCCTGCATCCAGGGGCACCCTCCACCAGGCCCCCACTCATGTCTCCCTGCACCCCCACCCCCCAGCACTGTGGTGCACCCTCCACCAGGCCCCCACTCATGTCTCCCCGCACCCCTACCCCCCACCAGTCAGGGCCACCCTCCACCAGGCCCTCACTCATGTCCAACTCATGTCTCCCTGCACCCCCACCCCCCAGCATCCGGGGGCACCCTCCACCAGGCCCCCACTCATGTCTCGCAGCACCCCCACCCCCCTGCATCCATGGCACCCTCCACCAGGCCCCCACTCATGTCTCCCTGCACCCCCACCCCCCAGCACTGTGGTGCACCCTCCACCAGGCCCCCACTCATGACTCCCTGCACCCCCACCCCCCACCAGTCAGGGCCACCCTCCACCAGGCCCCCACTCATGTCCAACTCATGTCTCCCTGCACCTCCACCCCCCAGAACTGTGGTGCACCCTCCACCAGGCCCCCACTCATGTCAAATACATGTCTCCCTGCACCCTCACCCCCCAGCATCCAGGGGCACCCTCCACCAGGCCCCCACTCATGTCTCCCAGCACCCCCACCCCCCTGCATCCAGGGGCACCCTCCACCAGGCCCCCAACCATGTCTCCCTGCACCCCTACCCCCCAGCACTGTGGGGCACCCTCCACCAGGCCCCCATTCATGTCCCCCTGCACCCCCACCCCCCTGCATCCAGGGGCACCCTCCACCAAGCCCCCATTCATGTCTCCTAGCACCCCCACCCCACTGCATCCAGGGGCACCGTCCACCAGGCTCCTACTCATGTCTCCCTGCACCCCCACCCCCCAGCACTGTGGGGCACCCTCCCCCAGGCCCCCACTCATGTCCCCCTCCACCCCCCTGCATCCAGGGGCACCCTCCACCAGGCCCCCACTCATGTCTCCCAGCAACCCCACCCCCCTGCATCCAGTGGCACGCTCCACAGGCCCCCACTCATGTCTCCCAGCACCCCCACCCCCCAGCATCCAGGGACACCCTCCACCAGGCCCCCACTCATGTCTCCCTGCATCCCCAACCCCCACCAGTCAGGGGCACCCTACCACCCCCCCACCCCCCAGCAGTGCGATTTGCCTGTGTACGTGTATATCAGGGTTGCATGTGTAGTCTGACACGCGATATCAGCAGGGTACGTGTATTACGGGGTTCGCGGGAAGTTCCACACGCGATTGCCCTGGGTACGTGTATTCCAAGGTGCGCAGGAAGTTCCACACGCGATTTCAGCAGGGTATGTGTATTCCAAGGTGCAAGTGAAATTCCACACGCGAATCCAGAAGCCTACGTGGATTCGGGGGTGCCGAGCCGTCCTACATGTGAATCCGCCGTGTGGGTCCTCCCAGCTGTTCAACCGACACCCTCCACGGTCCCTGCAGGCGGCCCACACCACAGGGGACTACCCTGCACATGTCCCGAAGGCAGCCGATCCACCATGCCCATGCCCCCCAGCCAACCCACATGTCACCTTGCACTACTGCCCACCAACGCATATCTCCCAGCACCCCCACCCCCCAGCACTGTGGGGCACCTGCCAGCAGACCCCACACATGTCCAACTCATGTCCCCCTGCACCCTCACCCCCAGCACTGTGGGGCACCCTCCACCAGGCCCCCACTCATGTCTCCCAGCACCCCCACCCCCCTGCATCCAGGGGCACCCTCCACCAGGCCCCCACTCATGTCTCCCAGCACCCCCACCCCCCTGCATCCAGGGGCACCCTTCACCAGGCCCCCACTCATGTCTCCCAGCACCCCCACCCCCCTGCATCCAGGGGCACCCTCCACCAAGCCCCCACTCATGTCTCCCTGCACCCCCACGCCCCAGCACTGTGGGGCACCCTCCACTAGGCCCCCACTCATGTCCCCCTGCACCCCCACCGCTATGCATCCAGGGGCACCCTCCACCAGGCCCCCACTCATGTCTCCCAGCACCCCCACCCCCCTGCATCCAGGGGCACCCTTCACCAGGCCCCCACTCATGTCTCCCAGCACCCCCACCCCGCAGCACTGTGGGGCACCCTCCACCAGGCCCCCACTCATGTCCCCCTGCACCCCCACCCCCCTGCATCCAGGGGCACCCTCCACCAGGCCCCCACTCATGTTTCCCTGCACCCCCACCCCCCAGCACTGTGGGGCACCCTCCACCAGCCCCCCACTCATGTCCCCCTGCACCCCTACCCCCCTGCATCCAGGGGCACCCTCCACCAGGCCCCCACTCATGTCTCCCTGCACCCCCAACACCCAGCACTGTGGGGCACCCTCCACCAGGCCCCCACTCATGTCTCCCTGCACCCCCACCCCCCAGCACTGTGGGGCACCCTCCACCAGGCCCCTACTCATGTCCCCCTGCACCCCCACCCCCACTGCATCCAGGGGCACCCTCCACCAGACCCCCACTCATGTCTCCCTGCACCCCCACCCCCAGCACTGTGGTGCACCCTCCACCAGGCCCCCACTCATGTCTCCCTGCACCCCCACCCCCCACCAGTCAGGGGCACCCTCCACCAGGCCCCCACTCATGTCTCCCAGCACCCCCACCCCCCTGCATCCAGGGGCACCCTCCACCAGGCCCCCACTCATGTCCCCCTGCACCCCACCCCCCAGCATCCAGGGGCACCCTCCACCAGGCCCCCACTCATGTCTCCCTGCACCCCCACCCCCCACGAGTCAGGGGCTCCCTCCACCAGGCCCCCACTCATGTCTCCCAGCACCCCCACCCCCCTGCATTCAGGGGCACCCTCCACCAGGCCCCCACTCATGTCTCCCAGCACCCCCACCCCCCTGCATCCAGGGGCACCCTCCACCAGGCCCCCACTCATGTCTCCCAGCACCCCCACCCCCCCTGCATCCAGGTGCACCCTCCACCAGGCCCCCACTCATGTCTCCCAGCACCCCCACCCCTCTGCATCCAGGGGCACCCTCCACCAGGCCACCACTCATGTCCCCCTGCACTCCCACTCCCCAGCACTGTGGGGCACCCTCCACCAGGCCCCCACTCATGTCCGCCTGCACCCCCACCCCCAGCATCCAGGGGCATCCTCCACCAGGCCCCCACTCATGTCCCCCTGCACCCCCACCTCTCAGCACTGTGGGGCACCCTCCACCAGGCCCCCACTCATGTCTCCCTGCACCCCCTCCCCCCAGCACTGTGGGGCACCCTCCACCAGGCCCCCACACATGTCCCCCAGCCAACATGTCATCACAATCTAGATCCCTGGCCCTTATGGTCAGCCTCCAAATGCCAAACACCCACCCGAGTATTGCATCCACCCACTTAGAAATGGCAATTACATGATAGAACCCCAATTGCAAGTTTGTTAATGAACACATGTCCCTCACATACACACAATGGGTGTCAGTGAATGTCAAAACCCATATCATGATATGCATGAACCAATGAGATGATACTACACATTGAAGTTTGAAGAAAAAATATGTATTAAAAGCAACATAAATTGAATCAAAAATAAACAACAAAAATGGGAATTTAAAAAAAAAAAGCAGCATGTCCGTGAAATAATGTAAAACCACAAATCATGATCCAAAGGAAAGCTGTCCAAAGTCACAGTCCACAAAAGTAAATCCAATGGAAAATTAAAATCGAAAACCATTGCTCCATGGGTAAATCATAAAAAAAAAAAATGAAAATCCAACAGTCAACTATATACAGATAAACAATCCAGGGTCCATGATCCCAACAGAAGAAATGAAACCTATCTAATAACACTACCTAATAAAAAAAACTATATACAAAAATGTGGCCCATTGTCCAAAAGGTCCAAAAAAAATGGGCAGCGGGCTAGTCCGACGGCTCACTTCGGGATGTTCTGGGCCAGGGCATCATCGAACTCCTGCTCAATGTCCCGGAGGCGGTCCTCCTCCATGGTCCCGAGGGTCTGCAGGGCCGTCGACATGTTCACCTCCAATTCCCTGCGGATTGCCTCGAGGCACTCGGCCCGCCTCAGGGCCCTCCGCATGGAGTTGTCTGCCCTGACCATCGTGAGCCGTGCCTCTTCCGCTCGCTGCGGCTCCGCATCTATGGCGTGGCCCAACCGCTGCCACACGGAAGACACTTCCCGTCCTGGGTCCTCCTGCCCTCCGGCCGATGCCTGCCCCTCCGATGTCGATGGCCCCGAGCCATCATGGCTCCCACCTCGTTGCTGCTGCTGCTGTGCCTCTGCCTGTGCCCTGCCTCCTGCTGCCTGCACATCCTCCACTGGCTGGGGTGCAGTTGTTGATGTGGCCACCCCTGCTGGACGTCTGACTCCCGACTGTGGCAGGGATGCCTCCTCCACCAGCCTGGCCGCACCGTCAGAGGCAGCTCCACAGGGCACCCAGGTGACTAAAGGGTGGGAAGATGGCACGGAGGACGACTGGCGCATAGGGGGTTCAGTTGAGGAGAGGGTCTGAGCAAGCCCCATTAAACGGAGGAATCCGGCCTGGGTGACCTGTCACACTAGGCCGACGCGGTCAACGAGCCATTCGAGATGATGTGCAGTCTCCTCATGAGAAGACTGTAGGTCACCTCGCATGGCCCTTTGACGCAACGCCACACCAGTCAGGACAGGCTCAACCCGGACCCGGATAGCCACGTCTGCAGGCAGAGGAAGGCCAGTTGTTGTGAGCTCATCCCCTGCCTGAAAACGGGTCTGGACGTAGGCATCCCTGCTGGTGCAAGATGATGCAGTGACAGGATCAGGGACAGGATTGCACACAGGCACCTCCGCGGCGGCCTATGCTGCCTCCTGTCCCTGGTCCTGCACTGCACCACTAGCACCAGTGGAATCCCCACCTCCAGACCCCGTCTCTGTTGCTTGAACGGCCTCGTCCTCCACCAAACCCCCCACCAACCTGGATGACTCTGTGCCATCTTCCCCCGTTGGGCCCTGTGGGGTCCCAGCTGCCCCTTCTGCTGCCAAGGAGTCCAACTCCGACCTCCGCCTCTTGGACCTCAACCCGGCAGCTGTGGCCTGGGATGCAGCACCGGACTCCTCACTCCCCGACGAGATCACAACCTGGGAGGGGAGCCGGGCGTTGCGTCTCCGGCTGGCGGTGCGATCCCCGCCGCTGTGCTCCACAGCACCTTCTGCGCCCTCTTCATCAGTTGACGCTGCAGACAGGTAAAAATAAAACACAGGCATCAGGGCACTGTACAATGGACACATACACACATGACAGTTGTACATAAGTGGCATTGGCAAACCTCAGACATGGCATCACAATCGCCAACACACATGTCATTTCAACTTGCACACATGAGCCATACCACAGCCATATCGCAACTGCCAGCACCATCCATACACATACAACAGCATGAGCAGGCAAAGGTGAGCCAGACATCACATGCAACACAGGGAGTGCACTACACATGCACGCACACCACCACACTTGCATGCATGTGTACACCTCTTCCAACTGTCGCAGTGTTCAGATGGGCATCCATGTCACATCTGCCAATCAGGCTTCCACATCCCGCTGTCACATGCATCCATGTTGCATCACTGTTGCACCCTTGTCAAATACACACACATGCACATGTACACAGTGCTGATACATGCAGCTGAAAACAACATCCATGTGTGACATCACGAACATGCCTACTTACATACACATTCATCCAAACATGTGTGTCCACACAACTGCATTTGGCATGCAAGCCTACACACACAAGCACCATCCATGTCTCACACATGACAGCCCTCGCATGTATTAGCCTCACGGCCCTGTACACCCCCACCCATACTCGGCCCCATACAAACAGATGTGCAACCTGCACACTACTGGCACATCACCACACACACAGCTTACAATCATGATGCATGTACACTTACCGCTCGACTCCAGACGAGTCTGCCTCTCAAGGACCTGGACGTGGAGCGCTGGGGATATGGGTTCCAGGACCCTCATCTGATCGTCCGACAAGTGGCCCCGGCGCCCCTTAGCATCCGCTGCCTTCAAGAGGCACCAGGCCTTGTTGAGGGTCCTGGACCTGAAGTCCTCCCAGCGCTTCTTGACATGTTGGAAGTCGTGGACTGCCACCCCCTCTGCGTTGATGGCAGTCATGATGTCCGTCCAGATCCGAGTCCATCCTTCCTTGTCGGCGCGCAAACTTCCAAAGAGGGCATCATACTGCCCCAGGACTTGCTCCACCAGGACATCAACTTCGGTGGCAGTGAAGCTGGTGCCCCTCTGCCTCTCTGGCCGGGGGTTGTCAGTGGTGTCATATGTTGCAGTGCCCGGCATGACAACCCCAGAGGCATCAGTGGGTGGGCAACTGGGTCCTGGGGCTGGGCTGTGGAGCGATGGAATCCCAGTCGGGAGTCTTCGGTTCCAGCAGGGGTGGTCACAGCAACAGCACCCCTGGCTGATGTGCAGGCAGCAAATGACAGGGCACGTGGGCAGCAGGCAATCAGGCAGCAGCAGATGGCAGGTGGGAGCGTGCTCGGGGCTCTGGGGGGCAGTAATTCGGCCTTCTGGGCAGGAGCGTGGTCTTCCGAGTGCTTACGCGTGGCCAGCTTGATACGGAGTGATTTGGCACGTGAAAATCCAGCACGTCTGCGTGTAATTCGAGGAAAGGGCCTTAGCGCGTAAGCGCGTCAGCACACATACGCGAATTCATTGGCCCAAAGGCCAACAGCGCATATGCGCGTCTGTGACGTGCGTGCGCGGGCGTTTCCCTGTACACGGGTGCATGTTACACGTCCAATGACTGCACGTCAGAGTGTCAGCGTGAGTAATTGGAGGATGGGGCCTTAGCGCTTACACGCAGAAGTGACGCTGGACGTGTGGGCATGTTTAAAAGGTACGTGTAGAACTCCATTTCCTTGTACATGCTTTTCGTGGAGAGCGAGTGGGTGAAATCTGTACTTCTTGTCGGTTCACACGCGATTTACTTCACGGCGTTTCAAGTTCGTACTCCCTGTTACCTCTGACAGCTTTTTCTCTTCTTGTCTTTTTCCTGGGCCTGTTTCCTCAAACAGCGTTTACTTCTCCTGTTGTCCTGTCTCCTCAGACAGCGTACAATTCTTCTTTTGGCGGGGGGTGTTGCATACGCGCACATGTGCGTATTTTACGCACAATTTTTCCTGGCAGACGGTGAGTTGCGCACGTATTTGACATCTGTGCTTGCCCCGTGTGTTGCCTACCCCTTCAGAGGTCACTCTAGGCTGCGTGTGACATGCATACGTTCATTTTTGTGTTTCTGGGTGCCACAGCGTAGTGCAGGTTTTTTTTTTCCACGCACGTGGTCTAGGAGGGGTTGCGTGCACAATATCTCCCTTTTTCGGGGTGCCTGTGCGTTGCGTGACCCGTCATCTTCCCCCAGGGGTCACATACAGCCTTGCTAGAGCACTAGGGTATGAATTCCATCTAGTACCCTTCCCCTTTCACCCCCAATTGCCCAGGACAATAGTTTACTGCAACTCCCATACGCACAACTACATCAGTGCCATGGTTGGGAGGCGAGCACGTGGTAAGGGTGGCAAAGGTGGGTGAGCCACAAGAGGTGGCCGTGGTGGATACGGTAGGGGACCCTAGCCCCCATGTGTGGGTGACCAGTCAGGGACACCCATGCCCCCCCCGGTTGAGGGTAACGTGGCTGACACCATCCCTGCTCAGCCCTTGTTGGACCAGCCCATTGTGGCACCAGACCTGGCACTGGGTGACTCCATGGTGAACTTCCAGGTCAGCAGGTCTAGGCCACGTGTGGCGGTGCACGTTGGTGTCACCAGCCCACGTGGATCAGGGGCAGCTATGTCATCTGCTGCCCCGAGTAGGCAGGGTGGGGAGGCTGCAGGGGCAGCTGCGGCTCCATCCACCCCAGCTCTGAGTGTCCCAGCCAGGACAGTTTTGGTCCTAGTCCATCCTGCTGACGTTCCCCCTGACTACATCACACTTCAGCTAATGCCTGCACCAAGTCCCATGATGAGTGTTCATTCCCACACTCCTGCCCCTAGTGTCCAGAGCGGCGTAGGACACTCAGTATCACCACCTTCCAAGCGGAAGAGGAAGAGTGCTCGTCCAGTACAGGCTGATGCCCCAGACATGGCTACACAGTCCGGCCCACCAAGGAAGCCCAGCTTCAATCGGGTCGAACTTGATGCACTTATGGAGTATGTGTCCGCACATGACAGCGAAATGGTGATTACTGCAGGATGCAAGACCACACCTGAACAACGTCAGGCACACTGGCAGACCATTGCAGAACTCATAAGTGCCCTTGGATTCGTGAGGCGCACAGCTAATGATTGCTACAAGCGCTGGAATGACCTGGCCTCAAGTCATGCCGCAACTCTAGCGACTGGAGGTGGGTCTCCGGCAGAGGACATAGAACTCACTCCACATGAGTATGTTGCTGGGACCTACGTCACGGAGAAACAGATCCAAGGCGTGGGAGGACCTGCCAGATTACGAGGCATTGTCCGGTGAGTGCACATGCATGTGTGTGTCATCCATGTGCATGGCGTGTGTGTGAGTGCTTCTGATTGAGTGCCAGATGAGGGGGTGTGTGCCTTAGTGGTTTGGGTCACCCATGTGCTTCATCCAATACATTCTGCGCACCAGGATTTGGGTGTTGCAGTATCCCTTCTGGCAACACTAGACATTCAGCCCAACCTCACGCCAGTTGCCCTTGAATTGTCATCTTGCCACAACATAGTTGCATGTTATTCTGTGTTCATTCAGGCTGATTGTCTGCATTCCACCACTTTCACTAGGCATTTCTCAGTCCTATTGTCACATGTGTGACATGGCTAGGGTACATGCCATCTGTCTGATGACATGTGTCATGTATGTGTATTGGACATGCCAATCACAGGCCAATGTGTGATGGCACTGCTAGGCAGCATGCAGCAAATTTGTTGGTCTTCCATCTTGGTGTCATCAATGTGTGCCATTTTCCTCGCCTTCATACGCCGTGACAGTGCATGCATGGGAGGGTTATAGTCATGTGGTACATGTGTCAATGAAGTACTGTTTCTGTTGTTTCTCAGCCCTAATTGTGTTCCATGTTGCTAATGCCTCTTCCCATTTCTTTTCTTTCATGTCTTTGCAGGGGATGACGCACTTGATACTGCTGGGGTTGTGGAGATGGTGCAGACCCAGGAGGGGTCTCAGGCCCGACCGGGCACCAGTGAGGGACGTGGTGTGGTGGTGGGTGAGAACCTACACTTGCGGCAGGCTGTCATCTCAAGGGGTGTCTCTGGGTGCACCTCCCCCGAGCTCTATTCAGGTGTCGATTCGGATGATGAGATCTATGTTGCGTCGCAGTTAAGTGTCTCTGGGAGGGATTCTGTACTGTCCAACCCACCTGCACCAGGGGTAAAACCCTCAATGGGGATGTCAGTGTTGGTAGGTCAGCCTTTGGTGGTTACGGATGCAGGGTCACACTCTGCTACATCTGATCCTGTTCCTGGGCCAGCAGATCAGAGGGGGGATGCAGTTCTGCAGCCTCAGGCAGTGCTGGCACAGCAAGGCGCAGTTCGCCTTGCCCCAGACAGGTGTGGTGCCCGCCGACGCGGTGGCCGTACGCCACCTGGCAATACCGCATGGGAGAAATCCATATACGGTATGGCAAACCAACAGGCAGCATCAACTGAGATGATGGCTCAGGCTATGGATAGGGTGGCCACTTCCATTGTCCCCCAAGAAAGGTTAATTGAACAACTACAGCAGGCAACAGACTCCATTAGCCAGTCACACAGGGAGGACATGTTGGCGTCCAACAGGGACAGGCAGGCGGCACTGGAGACTCTGCGGGAAGCCATTTCCATTGAGTCCCAGGGCCATAGGTAAGCCCTGAGGGTGGAACTCCGTCAGCTCAGGGCAACTCTGGTTGAGCTTGAGGCTTCAGCTAACACGAGGACAGAACAGCAGCTGGAGCGGCTCACACATACTCTCTCAGCTGAGATGCAGGCAACTAGGGCGGAGGTCCGGGCATCCCGTGAGTTGTTGCATGAGGACCTCCGCACAATTATCCTCCAGAACCAGACCTCCCACACCCGCATGCTTGCTGCCATGGAGGACCAGACTAGGGCTTTGCGTGGGCTGCCTCCCATAGTGCCACCACCTCCTGATGCAGCTGCAGAGGGTGAGGAGAGCGACAGCAGCGATTCTCCCACAATAGGGTAGCCGTGCAGGCCATGAGCCCATGGAGGTGTTTTCTTTCCCGCAAGATCCACACAGGTGGGTTTTGGTGTGCACCCTGTCCTCGGACCTCCTGGGTGGCCTCCCCCACCCTCCTGGGCCCATTCATGGCCATTTTTGATTTTTTTTTTTTTTTTTTGATTTTTGATTTTTTGGACAGTGTGTTGCCTTGTGTGGCTCCCGTGGGCATACGCTGTATTGTGGCTGGGCACATGCAGGCTTGTCCTGAATTTGGGTCAGATGCTTGGGTTTGTGTGACACATACCCCTCCTGCTTCCCGTTTCCATGGGCTTGCAAAGGGTGTGCCTAAGTGACATTGACTTACACGGTGACGTTGGACTCCCATTTGATGTGTGGGCAGTCTGTAGTCAATACTGTGTATACATTCCTAGTGCATATTGTTGTATTGTACACTGCATGGTGTATTGTTATGTGCCTCTGCATCCATCTCATCTTCCTAATTTTCAGGTCCATTTCTCATGTCTTCACAAGGTGGTCTACTTTGGGACTGGAGTCCATGTTGTAAGCAGTGCACATACACTCTTGCGTGGCGCTAACACTGTATACTTGGAAGTGTTCGAAGTGCTGCCATTATCAGGTAGTGAGGCTACCAATTTTTTAAGTCCGTACTGTCATGTTTATGGTAGGTTGGAGGTTGTGTAGGTGGTTAGTATTCTTGGTAAGTATTTGGTAATGTGTGTTGTTGGTCCTGCATAACTGTGAGCATTTCATGTGTGGCCAGTTTCCATTAGGGACACTGTAGTTGGTGACACTTGGGGCATGTTGTGGGGATTAGTTTGTTTGCTCTCACATTGCATGACATGCCATGGTGTGTTGTGTGGCCGTGCCGGGGAGGGGTTGGGTGACATGCCACTGTTCTCATGTTGTATTTTGCAAGTGGGTATTCATTTTTGCTGCATGGAAGTGTGTCTTTTGATGACACTGCAATGATTGTGTTTGTGTAGGTAGGGATGCACAGATTGTGACACTTCCAGACAAACAATCTCAGGCTGCTATGGTTCTGACAGTTGACTGTTCCTTTGTTCATCGTAATTGTCAGATTGAGTCATCATTGATTGTCAGATGGTATGTGCCAGGGCTGTGTGCACTCCACAGGGGTGTGCTTTCTATGTGAAGTAATTAGCCACCAGCTGCATACGGGCTGCCTCACCCCGTGCCCTTTCCCCTCCCATGCGCAGCGGGCTTGCATGTGGTTGGGGATGTGGGGGCACCACCATGTCCACAGCCAGGCCCCGGCGTGTTGCAACATTGTGCAGGACACATGCTGCCACTATGATCCTGCACACTACTGGCGGAGCGTATAACAACTGCCCGCCAGAACGGTCAAGGGAGCGAAAGCGTGGCTTGAGCACTCCGAATGTGCGCTCCACTATGCCCCGTGTTGCAATATGAGCTGTGTTGTATCTTACCTCGGGAGGCGTGATGGGGTTCCGAATTGGCGTCATCATGTGTGTGCTCAGAGGGTAGGCACTGTCCCCTGGGGAGGTGGTGATGGGGATCATTAGTGGGGTATTGGCATTACTCTGTATCTGTCATGCATGCGTGTGCTGTGGCATTTCTACTCACCAAGCAGCCATGCATCGTCATGCCGCCCAGCTTCCATGTCCCGGTTTAGGGTTGACATTCTGTAAATGAAGCTGTCGTGGGTGGACCCTGGATAGTTGGCATATACTGAGGTGATGATTCCCTTGGCATCACATACTACCTGGACGTTGATGACATGCCAGTGCTTGCAGTTTCTATAGATGTGCTCAGATGCCCTGGGGGGAGGTAGAGCCACATGGGTGCAATCAATGGCACCTAGCACTTTGGGGAATTGTGCCACCCTGTAGAAATCCTGGCTGACAGCATGCCTTTCTGCAGGTGTTCTGGGCAGGTATATGTGCCTGCGGACTGATGGGCGTGCAGTGATGATGGCCAAAACCTGGTGTAGGCACCGTGACTGCATGGCCTGTGACACCCCCCCCCCGACTATGGCACTTGTCCGCTGAAATGTTCCGGTAGCCAAGAAGTGCAGTACATTGAGGACCTTCTCCAGGGGGCTGAGTGCTTGGGAGCACAGGGTGGGTGATGTGAGGTCATCCTCCCACTCACTGACCAGGTCGAGTATTATGTGTGGTGGAAACCTGTACCTCCCATACACCTGGTCATCTGGCATACCAAATAGGCTGGTTCTGGGTGTGAAGATTCTGGCCCTGACTATCCTTCTCCTCCTCTTGCGGTATCCCACGGCCACTGCTGCTAGGAACGGTATATTCATCCTGGCGTCTGAGCTTGTTTGTTGTTTGCGCTCTTTTTTATGCTGCGCGGGACGTGCACCTGCTTCATGTTGGCGTACGTGTTTCAGGATTGGTCCATTTATTTTTTGGCGCGTTGTAGGCGAGCGGTTAAATCTTCCCGCCCACCCCAGGAATACACGTAACACGCTCTCCCAGGCCCAGTCGCGAGTAAATAATCCCGCCCACCCCTGGAATACACATACCCCACTCTCACAGGCACAGTCGCGTGTGGAACTTCACGCGCACACACCGAAATACACGTACCCTGCTGTTATCGCGTATGGAAGTTCACGCGGACCCATGATACACATACCCTGATGTAATCGCGTGTGAGACTACCCACGCACCCCTGGAGTACACGTACCCAGGCAAATCGCACGGCTGGGGGGTGGGGGTGCTGGGAGACATGAGTGGGGGCCTGGTGGAGGGTGCCCACAGTGCTGGGGGGTGGGGGTGCTGGGAGACATGAGTGGGGGCCTGGTGGAGGGTGCCCCTGACTGGTGGGTGTGGGGATGCAGGGAGACATGAGTGGGGGCCTGGTGAAGGGTGCCCCACAGTGCTGGGGGGTGGGGGTGCTGGGAGACAGGAGTGGGGGCCTGATGGAGGGTGCCCCTGACTGGCGGGGGGTGGGGGTGCAGGGGGACATGAGTGGGGGCCTGGTGGAGGGTGCCCCTGGATGCTGGGGGCTGGGGGTGCAGGGGGACATGCGTGGGGGCCTGGTGGAGGATGCCCCACAGTGCTGGGGGGTGGGGGTGCTGGGAGACATGCGTGGGGGCCTGGTGGAGGGTGCCCCTGGATGCTGATGGGTGGGGGTGCAGGGGGACATGAGTGGGGGCTTGGTGGAGGGTGCCCCACAGTGCTGGGGGGTGGGGGTGCTGGGACACAGGAGTGGGTGCCTGGTGGAGGGTGCCCCTGACTGGTGGGGGGTGGGGGTGCAGGGGGACATGAGTGGGGGCCTGGTGGAGGGTGCCCCACAGTGCTGGGGGGTGGGGGTGCTGGGAGACATGAGTGGGGTCCTGGTGGAGGGTGCCCCACAGTGCTGGGGGGTGGGGGTGCTGGGAGACATGAGTGGGGGCCTGGTGGAGGGTGCCCCTGGATGCTGGGGGGTGCGGGTGCAGGGGGACATGAGTGGGGGCCTGGTGGAGGGTGCCCCACAGTGCTGGGGGTGGGGGTGCTGGGAGACATGAGTGGGGGCCTGGTGGAGGGTGCCCCACAGTGCTGGGGGGTGGGGGTGCAGGGGAACATGAGTGGGGGCCTGTTGGAGGGTGCCCCACAGTGCTGGGGGTGGGGGTGCTGGGAGACATGAGTGGGGGCCTGGTGGAGGGTGCCCCTGGATGCTGGGGGGTAGGGGTGCAGAGTCCATGAGTGGGGGCCTGGTGGAGGGTGCCCCTGGATGCTGGGGGGTGGGGGTGCTGGGAGACATGAGTGGGGGCCTGGTGGAGGGTGCCCCTGGATGCAGGGGTGTGGGGGTGCTGGGAGACATGTGTGGGGGCCTGGTGGAGGGTGCCCCTGACTGGTGGGGGCCTGGTGATGCAGGGAGATATGAGTGGGGGCCTGGTGGAGGGTGCCCCACAGTGCTGGGGGTGGGGGTGCTGGGAGGCAGGAGTGGGGGCCTGGTGGAGGGTGCCCCTGGATGCTGGGGGGTGGGGGTGCAGGAGGACATGAGTGGGTGCCTGGTGGAGGGTACCCCACAGTGCTGGGGGGTGCGGGTGCTGGGAGACAGGAGTGGGGGCCTGGTGGAGGGTGCCCCTGACTGGTGGGAGGTGGGGGTACAGGGGGACATGAGTGGGGGCCTGGTGGAGGGTGCCCCTGGATGCTGGGGGGTGGGGGTGCAGGGGAACATGAGGGGGCCTGGTGGAGGGTGCCCCTGGATGCAGGGGGGTGCTGGGAGACATGAGTGGGGGCCTGGTGGAGAGTGCCCCTGACTGGTGGGGGGTGGGGAGATAGGGAGACATGAGTGGGGGCCTGGTGGAGGGTGCCCCTGGATGCAGGGGGGTGGGGGTGCAGGGAGACATGAGTGGGGGCCTGGTGGAGGGTGCCCCACAGTGCTGGGGTGTGGGGATGCAGGGAGACATGAGTGGGGGCATGGTGGAGGGTGCCCCTGACTGGTGGGGTTTGGGGGTGCTGGGAGACATGCGTTGGTGGGCAGTAGTGCAAGGTGACATGTGAGTTGGCTGAGGGGCATGGCCATGATGGATGGGCTGCCTGCGGGGCATGTGCAGGGGTACAGGGTAGTCCCCTGTGGTGTGGGCCGCCTGCAGGGGCTGTGGAGGGTGTAGAGGGAACAGCTGGGAGAACCCACAAAGCCAATTCACGTGTGGGACTCCCCGGCACCCCCGAAATACACGTAGGCTGCTGGATTCGAGTGTGGAATTTGCCGCGCACCCGGAGTACACGTACCCTGCTGAAATTGCGTATGGAACTTCACGCGCACACCGAAATACACGTACCCTGCTAATTTGCATATGAAACTTCCCCCGCACACCGAAATACACGGAGCCTGCTGGTATCGCGTGTGGAAGTTCACACAGACCCATGATACACGTACCCTGATGGAATCGCGTGTGAGACTACTCGCGCACCCCTGGAGTACACGTACCCAGGCAAATCGCACGGCTGGGGGGTGGGGGTGCTGGGAGACATGAGTGGGGGCCTGGTGGAGGGTGCCCCTGGATGCAGGGGGGTGCTGGGAGACAGGAGTGGGGGCCTGGTGGAGGGTGCCCCTGGATGCTGGGGGGTGGGGGTGCAGGGGGACATGAGTGGGGGCCTGGTGGAGGGTGACCCACAGTGTTGGGGGGTGGGGGTGCTGGGAGACATGAGTGGGGGCCTGGTGGAGGGTGCCCCTGGATGCTGGGGGGTGGGGGTGCAGGGGGACATGAGTGGGGGCCTGGTGGAGGGTGCCCTACAGTGCTGGGGGTGGGAGTGCTGGGAGACATGAGTGGGGGCCTGGTGGAGGGTGCCCCTGACTGGTGGGGGTGGGGATGCAGGGAGACATGAGTGGGGGCCTGGTGGAGAGTGCCCCTGGATGCAGGGGGGTGGGGGTGCTGGGAGACATGAGTGGGGGCCTGGTGGAGGGTGCACCTGGATGCAGGGGGGTGGGGGTGCAGGGAGACATGAGTGGGGGCCTGGTGGAGGGTGCCCCACAGTGCTGGGGGGTGGGGGTGCAGGGGGACATGAGTGGGGGCCTGGTGGAGGGTGCCCCACAGTGCAGGGGGGTGGGGGTGCTGGGAGACAGGAGTGGGGGCCTGGTGGAGGGTGCCCCTGGATGCTGGGGGGTGGGGGTTGTTAGGCGGAAACCTGTGCAGTTCCCTCTGGGACCACTGCAAAAGATTTAGGACTACAGGTGTTTGGCAGTAAACCCACTTGGTAGCAGTCCGTACCACACAGATTCACTTGGTAGCTGTGGCTGAGCTGTCAGACTTCCCTCAAGAAGAGTTAGACAGTATGTGGAGTATACAAAATAGGGCAATTTTACACAGTAAGACAAGCAAACACACAACAAGCCTTCGGTGTAAAGATATAAAGGTATTTATTTATAACGACACATCTATGTAAAACACTCTGGCACTAATATGGCAAACAACTTCAATCGCAATTACTATCAAAAAAAGATCAATCCCCCTAACAATAGTTCGACAAGTCTAGGTTCAACGGCATCACTTATTTGCAGACAGAGGTGTATGCTTTAACCTAGATGGCACTCTAGTATACGTTAGGAGGGGAGAGAAAAGGCGGGTTAAGAAATCAACTTGATACCAATACTTGTAAGAACAAAGGTGCAAGGCAAGAAGACAAGAACCACTGTAGATTCCAAAAGTTCAGAGGCCAGGCCCACTCGGAGAGAGGCAAGGCGAAATATGTCCCAAAAAGTATCTTAGTGGAAATGCGTTCGAATCTTTGTAGCAAAATGTTATCGGCAGATTGGATCAGTTCAGAACAACACGCTAGAGAAAGCTTGGATGCGACCCTATGGAGAGGCGAGGATTAAGACACCTCACTCTATCCGGCAACAAGGGAAGCCAGGCGGACACAGTACCTTGTTTTTGGAGAGACAGCTCCAGCGGGGGCAGTTGTTCCTGGTGGTGGATGCACGTCCGTCTTTGCCAAGAGAAGAGAGGATCTCGTCGTCGAAGGAAAGTTGAAGATCGTTGCACCACCAGGGAAGAGACCAGCCGCGGAGTGCTCCGTCACAAGGCACCACCTTTTGGTCACGGTACAGGGGTAGTGGCTATTCGGTCGCCGAGGGCTCTGCCCAGGCAATTCGACCACTGTGCCTGGAGCGAAGAAAAAGCAAAGGGGACTGGTTGTTCCCACCAGTCAGGGGAAGAGACTCTCCGGCAGGGAGATCTCCTCTGTCATCGGGAAGTGGTGAGTCGGTTCAGCAGGGCTCCACCGGAGGTGTCGTCGTTGCAGGTCGGCTCAGCTTTACCCTCGTCGGATTCTTAGGTCCTGTGGCGACTTCTGAAGATCCAGTCCCAAAAGCCCTGCTTTTATGCAGAAAACCCCCATTCATTCAGCCTAGCTGTCACTCAAAACATGCTAAGTGGTGAGCGGGGAGGCTCACCACTTGGGCCAATCACACCAGAGTGCGACCGGAGTTGGCAAGGCAACTCGGTCTAGGGTGCCTAAACCCCTCCCACACCCCTGTGGTAACCCAGACAGAATGGCACCACTTTGGAGGGTCTCTGTACAGAAGCCCGCCAAAAGTGGAACAAAGGGCTCAACCTTTGGTTTAGGAGTCACAGAGACGAACACAGACGCCATTTTAAAAACCAAGTTCTGGCAGCAAATACCATCCGATAGACTTATTTAAGATAAGTAAACCGGTGGTATGTTAGAGATTAATAAGGAAAAAGGTATCAATCTCCAACAATGGGAAGAATCCCATAGGGTTATATTCGGGGTCAAATATAACAAGTAGTTTCCACTGCCACCAGCCAAAACTCTACGAGGGGGGACGGGACAGTGCCCCCTCGAATAACAGACCCAGGAGTAATCGAATTACCCCTACTAGTACGTCCACAATAGGATGGTATGTACTAGTTCTGTTAGTAAATTTAGGTTTAGTAAAGCCAATGGTGACTTTACATGCCCGGGGAGACAGTAGTCAGTCCCCGGGTATGGAGTCTATGATGGAGGTCCGCTAGGACGCCCCAGTGTTACGGCACGTAGGGTGCGGGGTAGCACACATAGAAAAACATATGAGACCCTATGGAGTAAAAGACCCCATAGCCCATAGAACACATTGGGCCTCATTACGAACCAGGCGGTAAGGGGTTTACGGCGGCGTAAACAGCGCTGACCCTTACCGCCTGATTCCGAGGTCCCTTAGCGCCATGGAGGATTTAACACCTGCTTTTAGCAGGTGTTAAAATCCATGGCGCTAAGGGACCTTGTTGTTAATTACGCCACCGTAATTTACGGTGGCGTAATTAACGCCTTCCCCACTGTGAGGTCATTAACGTCTCCCAGCACCCCCACTGTGAGGTCATCTTTGAAGTCCTGGGTGTTAGTCTTAGCAGTGCACGGTGGTGGCGTGAGTTATGGTTGCTTAGCTTACCATAACTGGCGAATTTCAAGGGTTTTTCGGTTTTACTTGGAACCATAACGTCCCTTTGACAAAGTTTTTGCACTGAATTTCATAGGTTTTTATCAGCGCAACTTAACCATAACGTCCCTTTAAGAAAGTTTTTTCACTGAATTTGAAAGGTTTTTAGCAGCGCAACTTAACCATAACGTCCCTTTAACAAAGTTTTTTCCCTGAATATATATATATATATATATATATATATATATATATATATATATATATATATATATATATATATATATTTTAATCTGTAGACTCGTGCCTACATCAGCAGGGTTGGCATGTACGTTACTTAGCTACACTATATCTTCACCAAATAAAAAACATGCCAACCCTCCCGATTTAGGTGGGAGACATACAGTTCGTTTAATAACAATGTTGCTATTATTTACTTTCTCCCTCCTAAAATAATTCATACCCAATTGGAAAAAAGCATTCTCCTGATTTTTTTGAGAAAATGTCCCTGCCAGGTGCCGCATAATGTTGTTATGTATTTCAGATATGTGAAAGAAATGATTCCCTTCACGTTCGCAAAACTTTCTTTGAGGTCAAGCCACTCAAGAGTTGTATTATGAGTGTCTCTTGTTAGAGCATTACCTCCAAGTTCCTCTTCCTCGTCCCAATACTTACCTTTGAGTATGTCCATGCTCACTGGAACTCATTTCTACAAGCTGGCCTCTTCTGGCCCCTCCCACCCAGGAGGTATAACCTCCCACTTACCCAATCCAAGGCAGTTCTTTTGTTCCTGCCGGAACTGTTGTATCCTCTCCTTGTGGGGCTCGTGAGCACAATACCTGGCAACCCTAGTTCAGTTGCTCCTTTGCGGGGCTTGGAGTGTTACTGGGTGCATGGATGCCCATTGGATCCACTGCAGGGTTGTGGGGTCCTGCAGAGGTCTCCAGTGCCCTCCGCCTGCCGGGTGTTGTGGTTGGCCTCCCGGTGTGTCATCGCTTCTGGGGCTGGGATGGGGAGGTTACATGCCTTGCCTCGGGTCAATAGTGAGTGTGGGCGGGGAGGAAGTTGCGGGGCTTCTGACCCCTCCCAGACTTTATTTTCAAATGGATTGCTTGCCTCGGGAGGTGTTTCCTTCTTTCCACGGCTGCATTCTAAGATGAGGAATCACAATTCTAAGCGGCACCATTCTGAGGAGGCTTCTTCTTCTGCGTCCAGGCCTTTTAAGAAGAGAAAGGTGGATGCCCCTGGTGTTTCCAATGCAGGTCTCCAAAGCTTGCCCCGGATGCTTCATCTTCCTGTTCTTCTGCCTCTACTGCCTCCCCTTTCTCTGAGGACGAGGAGACCACTGGGAAATACTTGGACCAGGAAGAGGTCCAACTGGTAATGGACCAGATCTAAGTCTCCATGTGTTCTCAGGCGCCATCTGTGGTGGAACGGGCTGCAGAGGCCTTCTGTCGTCAGTACAAACATTCTCCTAAACTGGGCCTTCCCTTAATTTCGGAAATTAGGGACAAGATCCTGTGTGAGTGGGCCCGTCTGGAACAAATATCCATGCCCCGGTGCCTTGATCAGTCCTCACCTCTTTGCTTCTGGAATCCTTTGGTGTGAAGAGCTAAGGCCTGTCCTTACAGGTAGCCACTGTGCACCCTGGTTAGTAGAATACAGGTAAGTACGGTGGCTGCCCCGAGAGCCAGGTCCCAGGGAAAAAAGAAGGGTGAAAAAAATTAAACAAGTTGCAGAGTAGAGAGTCCAAGTGGCACAATCCCAGGAAGAGTCTTTGAGGATGTGAAAGAAGGCCAAGTAACAGAACTAACAGAAGGAATCTGCTGCGCAAGTATGAGGAGGGAAGAATGAATCTCCAATGGCGGTGACAGAATAGGTCCTACGAGGCTCTGAAGCGCAGAGCAAGAGGACCAGCTACCAGGGACTTGAAGGAAGCAGCAAAAGCAGTCCATATCAGCTGTAGTAGTCCCCGATTCCTGGTCACACCAGTCACCCTCCTCCTCACCTGAAGTCTCGGAGTCCACTGGGCGCACAAACTTCTTTTTTCCACAGAGCCTTTTTTTTGGTTAGGAGATAAGGTCTGCCCCGAAAGGAAGCCACTCTGACCTTAAGACAGAGAAGTCTGGGGGACCCTCTTCCGGAACAAACAATTTGGGGGAAAAAGCCTGACGGCACAAAAAAACACTCTCTGGGCAAAACAAGAAAAGGTTCCAGAGGCTGTTACTTTTCAAACTGAAGGTGGAGCCAGGAATCCAAATACAAGTAGCACACGTGCTGAAGAAAAGGTCTGCAGAGGTTGCGGACCAAAAAGCAAACTGAATAATAAAAAAAAGAAAGGAAAAATGGAAACAGTAAGGAGAAATACAAGGATCAATCAAATTGCAGTAGAGGCGGAACCGAGCTGAACAAGCACAAGAAATAACAAGTAAGAGGAAGAGGAAGGAAAAAAAGTCACATCAGAAATGCGATAGACAGAGAAAAGGAAAATAACCAAGAAAAGCGAGGAGGGAGCACAAAAGAGCAAGGCACAGAATGCCCAGGAAAGGAGAGCAAATTGAAGCGAAGACACAACACAGCGGAGCGAGGAAAACAATGTCAGCGTTTCACCCGGAGCCTAACGCGAATGGGTTGCAACGCGTAGGCTTCCAGTCGCGGCTGACGGAAAAAGGCGTCTCGCGCCCGGGGCTGTAGACCGTCACAATGCAACGTGGGAAACAACGTGGTGGGGAGAATAATGGCCGTCCAAGCGCCACTTGGTCCACACACGCCAGTTCCTTCGGCGTGTGACAAAAGCAGGCAGGAGAGTACGCGGGAGAAGGGAAGAAAAAGGGAAAACATTATGAAGTCCAGGAATAAAGGAGAAAGAGTGGCGGCCTGGCCGCAAGAGGTGCCAAGCGCAACCAGGATTAAACGCGAGGCACGGGAAACCAGGACAAAATGAGTTCAAGGAAAGGCAGAAGCACAGAGGATAAGAGCGCAACACAGTGTAGAGCAATGTAGGGCAACTGCAATGTGCGGCTCTTACCGTCTGTTACTGTTTTATTTCCGGATAACGGGCGGTCACTGCACGCACACGTGATGACATAAGAGCGTGTTTGAGGTATCCAGATGCCATCTTGGATCAGGGCAAGAAATGGAAGTGCCATGATAAGGAAACCATGTCACACAAGCGCCAGCTGATCACCCTCATGACATCATGCCCCCTTCTGTACCTGGTTTCTCCTGGTTTTCACAGGTTTCGCTGATGGAACCGGTGAATCAATCGCAAGGCATATATATTCTTTGAAGATTCCCAAGACCGTTCAGAACTGGGATAATCTTTCCAGTCAAACAAATACTGTAAAGTTCCATGATAGTACCTGGAGTCACAGATCTTGTTCAGTTCATATTCCTCGGTTTTGTCTTCATAAGGAGGAATTATATCCTTGTGGAGTCTCCCCTGGAATGTCTTTAGCAACGAAATGTGGAATACAGGGTGTATTCGACTCCACGTAGAGGACAACCTTAGTTCGTAGGCCACGTGATTAATGCATCTGAGAATCTTGTAGGGACTGAAATATCTTGGAGAGAACTTCCGGGTTTAAGTCTTCTAGGAAGATGATTGGAAGAAAGCTGTACCAGTTCCCCTGCTTGGTAACTGCCTATGTCTCTTCTTTTACAGTTGGCAAATTTTGTCACGCTGCTTTGGGCATAGTGTAGGGCCTGAAGGGTCCCTTGTTGAACCACATGGAGGTGTTCCAAATGCTGTTCCACGGAAGGGACGGAGTGAACCCTGGAACGATCCTAGCAAACCAAGTGGGATGGTATCCATAGTAGCAAAAGAAAGGTGATTTGCTAAGAGCAGTATGAACTGCGTTGTATGAGAATTCTGCAAGGGGCAGCAACGAACACCAGTTATCCTGGGAGAGGTTGGTGAAACACCTCAAATACTGCTCCAGGGTTTGGTTCAGGTGCTCAGTTTGGCCGTTGATCTAGGGATGACAACCTGATGACATAACCCTAGCAATACCTCGTTTTTTACACGTCAGCCCAGAACTTTGAGGTGTATTGAAAACAGCGGTCGGAAAGTATCACCTCTGGGAGATAGTGCAAACGAAATATGTCTTTGAGAAAAACAGCACTCATGCCTTCTGCCATAGGAATCTATTGTAAACCAGAAAAATGTGCCAACTTGGTGTATGTATCCGCCGTAACCATGATCACAGTGCATCCTTGGGACTCTGGGAGATCCACAATAAAGTCTGTCAATATCTTCTGCCAGGTACGAGCTGGTGAACAGGGAGAACAAAGTCGTCAATGGGCAACTGGTGGGGTGTCTTGTTCTGGGCACAGGTCACACAGGTTCTGACATATTCCTTAACGTCTTTGGAGAAAGCAGGCCACCATAAATAATGTCCTATCAGTTGTAAGGTAGCCTTGTGGCTTCGATGACCAGCTACCAAAGAATTGTGACCTAATTCCAGGATTTTGAGATGAAATGCACAAGATGGCACAAAGACAGCAGATTGGTGGTCGAACAAGCCATTTTGGAGGTTAAGTATCTTCCTGGGTTCTGCCGCTAGGGGCTCCCCGACTGTCTCTCTTTTTAATTGTTGTAACCAGGTCTCAATAAAACATACAAAGGATATGGTAGGAAACATCTTCCCATGAGGCACCCTTTCAGTATTGTTGTAGCCATTCTGGGATAGGAGATCTGCAATTACATTTCTGGTTCCAGGGATGTAAGTCATCACCAGGAGATAATGTGAGAAGGAATGTGCCCACCGTGCCTGCCTGCTATTCTGGCATGCATAGTTCTGTAATGTCATTAGGTTCCGATGATCAGTCCATACTTCGGTGGGTGTCCGGGCACCAAGGAGTAGGTGTCTCCATTCAGCACAAGCTCATTTAATAGCGATCAGCTCTTTCTCCAATACTGAGTAGTTGCACTCCTCCCCTGAGAGGGTCTTGGAAAAAAAGGCAACCGGGTGTTCTTTGTGGTTCTTGAATTCTTGTTTGAGGATGGCTCCGACAGCCAAGTCGGAAGCATCAGAATCTAGTATGAAAGGGCACCTGTAATCAGGCTGTTTCAACAAGGGCACTGACGTGAATAAATGCTTAAGTTCCTCAAAGGTCTTTTGGGCTGAAGACGGCCAAATGAATCTGACATTCTTCTTGAGTAGAGATGTCAAGGGGAGCACAGTACTTGAGAAGTTCTGAATAAACTTCCTATAGAAATTTGCCATGCCAAGAAATCACGGAAGCTCCTTGATTGAACGAGGGGAAGGCATCTGCAAGATTGCCAGTACTTTCCGTTGATCCATGGAAACACCATCCTTGGAAAGAATGTACCCCAGGTAATAATAATAATAATAATAATTAGGCTTTTATATAGCGCTACAAACCCTCAGGTATCTGAGCGCTGCTTATTATTACCCACGGTGTGTGGTGCTCATTTATCGACCTCGGAAGGATGAAAGGCTGAGTTTGGCCCCGCCGGGATTCGAACCTGCGTTAACAGGCTCTGCAAAAGGTACATCAAATTGGCATTTCTCAAGTTTCACCTTCAGTCGCTGGGCCTGTAGTCTCTCCAAGACCTGACAGACATGATTTTTGCATTCTTCGGGGGATTTAGAAAACGGAAGGATATCATCTAACTAAACTGAACCATGACTGAATGCATCAGTAAATCGGCCAAGATGAGGTCCATGTATCTCTGGAAGACCGCCGGAGCGTTGGCCAGGCCGATTGCCATCAACTGATACTGGAAAAGGCCAAAAGGTGTTCGGAAAGCGGTCTTGCACTCCTCCCCACTCTTAATCCGGATTGAATAATAGGCGCCACAAAAGTCCAGCTTGGTGAATATCTTGGCACCACAGACGGCCTCCAGGATGTCTGGGATGAGTGGCAGGAGGCACTTGTCTTTCTTTGTGATTTTATTCAAGCCATGGTAGTCAAGGCGCGGTCTTAGTTCAGTTGACTCCTTTTTAAGCACAGAAAACATAGATGCCCCTCCTGGGGATTTGGAAGGTTCTGTAAATGCTCATCGAGATACTGCCACAAGGCTTCTTTTCTTTTTTTAAATGTGTGTTTGGTGCTTATTGCACCTTTACAAACAATAAAAGAAAACTTTACAAATTTGTACAAGCCTTGCCATATTTACATGAAACTATAAAGTATAAAAATCATCATAACTAAATAAATTCTAATATCCTGTGATCAACTAAAAGTGTGACTCTAATAAATCCATCGTATACATAATTCTAAAAATGGCCTCATTACAGAAAATAACAGTGGCGGTAAACCCGCCGCCACTGTTATTTCTGGACCGCCGATCCCGACTCCTGCAGGCGGGAGGTGATGTTCCCGCCAGGTCTGACCTGGCGGGTTTAACACCGCCCGCCTGCAGGCGGACGTGGAAACACCAGCACCATCACGAGATGGTGCCTATGTTTCCACTTCCCCATTCCCATTGAGTCCTATCAGACTGGGAATGGGGATTTACCGAATTCCACCTCCGGAATTCCCAGGACACCAGGGTCGTAATACCCTGGTGTTTCCGGGAATCACGGAGGCTGAATGGTAATACGAGTCCGGCGGTAACCAGGCAGTTTTACCGCCTCGGTTACCGCCGGACTCATAATGAGGCCCAATGTTTCTTAAAATACAGCTCTTTTCTCCATACGACTATCTTAAAATAGAACAGAGTTAGTGTCCTTTTCATATTGTAATCAATTCCAACTCATATTGTCAAAGGACAAAATGACAGTATACAGAGGTTTTTTTTCATATACAAGATAAAGCCCCATTCAAATTTCACAACTCATGGTTATACGTCCAACATATCCATCAATCTGACAATATTTCTTAAGGATCATCACTTTCCGCTTCATGTATCTTCATCATGTATCTTCATCATATGTTATCTTCATCATATGTTATACATTTCCAATTCATATTGACAAGGGCCAAATAACGATATGCATACTTATTTTTTCACATATCAACAAAGGCCCCGATCATATATTGGATCTCGTTATTAAAGTTGGCCTATATAACATGAGAATTGCTTAACGTTTGTCTAATCCGGATTACCTGAATGTCTAATAGAGATGGTAGTCCTGGCCTACTGGTAGCAATGACATACACTTTTCAAGTTCACTCCAAAAAATTCATCACTCTAAAGCACTATGTCATGACCCTTGCCCCTGGCCCTCACTGTTAAGTCAACCTTCCAGTTAGGGCCAGGTCAAAGGCCTTAAAACCTCATCCAAGACTCTCTTGGAGTCAGTCCTGGCGCTTTTGGCACCAGGCTCATAACCATCATGCAGACCAGCATTAGAATGGGAATATTTACTTGGGACTATTTAACTTGGGGGGGTTCAGCCAACATGGAGGCACACACATAGCTCAGTTACAAGGAACTGAGCTATGCGGTCTAGTCTTTTGGGTGTGGCAGGCCTGGGACTACTTTACCTGGACTACTTTGGGTGTGGCATGCCTGGGACTATTTTACCTGGACTACTTTACCTGAGACTATTTAAACCGCACCCAAACAGCAGAACATGCTTTGCGTTATTCTGCTGTGGGCAGCGTAACGCTCACCTTGTCCAGTTCTTTGATGCCAGCTTACCTGAAACCAAGGACGTGCAGAGAGAGAAAGAACACTACGAAACTTACCTGGATCAGTATCCTGTCTTCAATCCATCGCCGACTTCATTTCCACTCACCTGAAGGTACAAACTCCATCATCCGGCACCGCATGCATCCTGGAATACCATAACCTGGAAAGAGGAGAAAGAAAGACAGCATTAGTAAGCGTTTACTCATGTTTCCTCCCGAATGAAGAAAGCCGCAAAATTCTTACCTGGGTAGTCATCTCCTGGTCAGTATCATTGCTGGAACATTACGGCACTCGGCGAGGAACATTGCAACCTGCTAGGAGAGAAAAGACACAGGTTAGCAATATAAAAGGCGAAACAGCACTGCGCATCGTACATTAGTCACCGGACAGCATCGCGCACACCGTGCTTTCGCCTACCGGCCAATGCTCATCTTCAAACTGCATGACAACACCAAAATACCTTTCCATACCTAAAAGGAAAGAAGCAAGACATTATTATTCAAACTAAGAGGAACATAAGAACTGCATTTAAAGACTGTAAAGAAGCAAATCTACGGAGTCGCAGCAGGCCTGGATTCCCACAGGATGGCTAGCACCAGTGAAGTAACTTGGTCGCTGCTCGCCCCCACAGATACGCGCCCCTGCCACGAGGCGCAGGACGGAGAATCCACCTTTTACAATATTAAGGTGAGGAGAGGGCCCAAGAGGGAGGAAGGAGTAGAGGCCAAGGGTGGTGGGAAAACATAAAGACAATCTGGTATTGAATCCAGCTCTCCTATATTGCAGACCCATCTTTAACCAGAGGCCTTACCAAGGGACCGGGAGAGGGTTCGAGAGTGCACATCATCCAACCAGGGCTGGGTGGTGTCCCCGTGGATACCAGGTGAGCGTAACAGAACGCAAAGCCTCAATAATATTATCCACCTGGGCGTCATGGAGACTTCAGAGACTGACCAGTTAGTTCAGTTGTTGGGACAATTACGCGCTGAAGTGCATTCAGCCAGGCAAGAAACCAGCGCTCTTAGGAGGGATTTGATTGTTACTAAGGATCGTAGCGATGAAATAAGTAGACAATTGCTCCAATCACAGGCAGGACAGACCCCATTGCCTGGTAACATACCGCCAGCACCTGTACCAACTTCTTCCACCAATCCAGTACAAATAACCCTTCCTGGGGCAGTTCCTTTAGCTCCCCCTGAACGATTTACAGTAGACCCCAAGAAGTATGCAACGTTCTTGAACCAGTGTCGTCTCATTTCCTTTGCAGACCTGGGGCTTTTCCTAACGACCAAGCGCGGGTTGCTTTTGTCTTGTCATATCTGAGTGGCAGTGCTGCGGATTGGTCGGTTCCATTGGTAAATCAGGATAACCTGTTATTACATGACTTTTTGGGTTTCCAGATGGAAATGGAAAAACTCTTTGCTCGTCATACCCAAGGCCAAGCATTAGACAACAACCTTTTGTCACTCCGTCAAGGAAGTCAAGACTTGCTTACATATATAGCAACATTTAACAGACTAGTCGTTGAAGCTGGGTGGCCTGAGGAAAAAAAGGACCACACTATTTCATCGGGGTCTACGAGGGGAACTAAAGGATGTACTTGCTCAAGTGGTTAACCCACCTAAAGACTGTGGAGAATTCATCAACCTTGTAGTGCAATTAGATCACAGATTACAAGACCGAAAAGCGGACCGGATAAGGGTAGACACTCGAGCTGTGTATGTCTGGTCAAAGGATAATGTTCCACGTACATTGGAAAACACGGTAGAACCCATGCAAATCGGAGGTGTATGACCCCCTTTAACTAAAACTGAAAGAGACAAGAGAAGGCAACAGCAATTATGCTTATATTGCGGAACATCAGGCGACTTCCTCAAAGAATGTCCAGTGAAACCACCAAGGAGAACTATTGGAGCCACAGTAAAGGAAGATAATAACAAGGAGTCAGAAAACTACCAAGCCCGGCAAGCATAGAGGTCCGCTTGTCGAGCGAGAAGGATGAGCCACAGACCTCACACTTTGCATTACCAGTAATTTTGATCAATCATCAACAACCGTCTCAGATGCATGCTGTCGAAGCATACATAGACAGCGGAGCAGTTTCGAATTATGTAGACCAAGATCTGGCAGCAGAGATGGGGCTACCCTTATGCTCTAAATCGACTACTGAAAAAGTTACTACAGTTGATGGGACAGAAATAGCTTCGGGACCAGTAACCCAATGCACAGCAGCACTAACCCTACTGTGCCAGGATGGACACCGAGAATCTATTGCATTCAAACTCATCAAAGCTCCTCAGTTTCGACTAATCTTAGTGATGCCATGGTTGGTAGCTCACAACACTCTAATAGATTGGCTTGCCAAGAAGTTGGCCTTTTCCGATGATTGTGCTCGCACCTGTTATTACCAAGAAAAGGGGAAAACAGACTTATGTACATCTGCTACTCCCAGTACTGTGGCGATTGTACTAGGTGTGACTAGTACTCTACCAAATGAATACCAAGATTTTCAGGACGTGTTCCAGAAAGAACAAGCCAATACTCTACCACCGCACAGGCCCTACGATTGTAAGATCGACCTCATGCCTGGTGCGCAAATTCCTTGTGGTCGAATCTATGCACTTACGGAACCAGAAAACCTCCATTTGAAATCTTATCTTGATCAGTACCTGGCAAATGAATGTATCCGCCCATCTAAATCACCGGCAGCCAGTCCCTTATTCTTCTTACCAAAGAAGGAAGGAGATTTGAGGACTTGCATCGACTATCGCGCATTAAACCAGATCACAGTAAAAAAACGTTATCCACTGCCCCTTATTCCTGAATTATTGGATCAAGTCAAAGACGCCCAAATCTATACCAAACTGGACCTTAGGGGGCTGTACCATCTTGTTTGAGTGAAGAAAGGAGGCAAATGGAAAACCGCCTTTTGTAACAAATACAGCTTGTATGAATACCAGGTAATGCCTTTTGGACTTTGCAATGCTCCTGCTGCATTCCAGTAGTTAATGAATGATGTTTTGCGGGAGTTAATCGACGTTTGCGCCCTGGTTTACATTGATGACATCTTAGTGTATTTTGCTACAAAAGAAGACCATGTCAGGCATGTCCGCTCTGTCCTTACTAAACTCTGCCAACATAAACTGTATGCTAAACTTGAAAAATGCTCTTTTCATGTCACCGAAGTGGAGTTCCTCAGTTTTATCCTCACAACAAAAGGTATCAGAATGGATAGGCACAAGGTAGATGCCATTCTTAACTGGCCGTCACCAACTTCATTTAAAGGAATCCAGAGTATGTTGGGCTTTGCAAACTTTTACCGCCGATTCATCCCAGATTTTCCCCAAATAGTGCATCCAATTACATCACGATTGAGAAAAAAAACAATAAAAAGTTCCATTGGACTGAAGAAGCAGAGAAGGCCTTTCAAGAACTTAAGAAAAAATACACTTCTGCTCCAGTTCTATGGCAACCTCACCCAGATCTCCCTTAAATAGTTGGAACAGATGCCTCTAGCATGGCTATGGGAGCTGTTCTCTCACAAAGGGACCCAGGAACTGGCCAGTTACACCCTGTGGCCTTCTGGTCATGAAAAGTTTCACCTCCCAAACTCAACTATGCTATCACAGACAAAGAACTCTTGGCTATAAAATCAGCTTTCAAGGCATGGCGACACTATCTCCTTGGTGCTAGACATACTGTCACGGTCATAACTGATCATTGAAACCTGCAATAACTAAAAACATCAAAGTCTCCATCATCCCGTCAACTGCGGTGGGGTCTTTTCTTTGCTGAATGTTAAGCAGAAACCTGTGCAGTTCCCTCTGGGACCACTGCAAAAGATTTAAGATTACAGGTGTTGGCAGTAAACCCACTTGGTAGCAGTCTGTACCACACAGATTCACTGTGGTAGCTGTGGCTGAGCAGTCAGACTTCCCTCAAGAAGAGTTAGGCAGTATATAGAGGATACAGGATAGGTACAGAGGCGCAGTAGTACAAGCAAACACTGACCAGAGCTAGGTGTAAAAGTATATACTTATTTATTTTAAAGGCACACTCATAAATTACACTAGCACAGAAAAAGGTAAGTAAGTCAAAACACAGTCACTATTACTTATATGTACATCCCTAGTCATTTGTTGGACACGTCTAAGTTAACACCACTTATTTCCAAACAGAGGTGAGCGCTTAACGTCAGATGGCACTCTAACAAGTTATTAGAAAAGGGAGGGAAAAAGCAGAAGTAATGAAAGCAGCAAGGTAAAACACTTTTCACATAAGGTTAGAAAAGGCAGTCAATTGTGGAACAAGGAGAATTGGTTTGTGGCCCGCTTTAGAGAGAGCCAGGCGAAAATATGCCCAAGATCACACAATGTCACAAGTCTTTGCAGGTGAGTAGAAAAGGTTTTACTGAATTTAGAAAAAGTTTAGTTAGGGTGTCCCAGGCTTACCCAGGTGCGAGAGCCGAGGGCTAAATCTACCCCGTACAATCGGGCGGAACACAGTACCTTTAAAAGTGGGAAGGATCCTCCAGCGGTGGTAGTTGTTCCTGGTAGTGGGTGCAAGTTGTGGCGTCGTCCAGAGGAAGAGGTGATCTCGACGTGGAGGAAAGCTGAAGGTCGTTGCACTACCAGGGATGAGACCAGCCATGGAGTTTTCCGGTCACAAAGGATTTTACCCCTCTTTCGCGGTTGAGGTAAAAAGTGGTATCCCGGTTGCCGGGGTGCTTGGCACAGGCAAGGCGGCCACGAGATGCTTCGGGACGGCGAAAAGAAGGCAGCAACTGGTTGTCCCCACCAGTTAAGGGAAGGAGACTCTCCGGCAGAAGATCTCCTCTGTCGTCGGAAAAAGTGGTGAGACGGTTCGGCAGGGCTCCACCGGTGGTGTCGTCTTGGCAGGTCGGCTCGGCTTCTCCCTCTTCGGCTTCTTAGGTCCTGTGGCGACTTCTGAAGAACCAGTCCCAAAAACCCTGCTTTTATGCAGCAAACCCCCATTCATACAGCCTAGCTGTCACTCAAACATGCTAAGTGGTGAGCGGGGTGGCTCACCACTTGGGCCAATCACACCAGAGTGCGACATGAGTTGGCAAGGCAACTCAGTCCAGGGTGCCTAAACCCCCTCCCACACCCCCTGTGGTACCCAGACAGAATGGCACCACTGTGGAGGGCTTCTGTGCAGAAGCACGCCAAAAGTGGAACAAAGGCTCGACTCGGGTTCAGGGTTACTGAAGTGAACCTAGACGCCATTTTGGCGGCGAGTTCTGGCAAAAAATCCCAACCGGTGAATTTATATTAAATAAATAAACCGGCGGTATCTTTAACATTGCACCAAAAAGTGGTGCATTAAAAACAATGGGAAATCCCATTGGGAAATATTCCGGTGGAATATTTCCGTGGTATCCACTGCCACCAGCCAGAACTCGGCGAGGGGGGACGGGACAGTACCCCCTCGACAACAGACCCAGGGGCAATCTAATTGCCCCTACCAGTACTTCCACAGTAAGATGGTTTGTACTGGTTAAGTTCCTAAGTTAAGACTAGTAAAGTCAATGGTGACTTTACAGACCCAGGGAGACAGTAGTCAGTCCCGGGGTGTGGAGTCTATGTTTGGGGGTCTCTATGACACCCCAGTGTTACTGCACTGAGGGTGCTGTGTAACACACATTCAAAAACCAATGATAGCCTATGGGGAAAAAATACCCCCTAGCCCATAAGCACATAGCAAGTCACAGAAACACTCTCAAGTCATGTCCAAGAGTGAGGGTAAAAGAGTCTCACTCTTGGCAGGAGAAAAAATAAACCCCAAAAATCCAGCAAAGCTGCTGGGGGACTCACTAGGTTAGGAAATTCAGCCTAAACAGAGAATTCTCCCTAACACTGAATATGACTATGTGATCACCTACCGGCCAGGAGTCCAAAACAGAAAGGCTGATGCCTTGTCCCGCATGGGTGTTGATGAGAAGGTATACATAACTCCAGATCCAGTAGCCATCATTCCAGAAGACAAACTCCTGGGTCTTACGACAACATTGACACAGGGTGAACTCCAAAACAAAATCCACTCTTAATGGATCCCACTTTCTCACAAGAGTGGTGTACTCAAGGAAAACATTACACCATTAAAGACCAGTTACCATATTTTAGGAACCGTCTATACTTGCCAAGTAAAGATTTACAAGAGCAGGTTATTTCGGATTATCACAACTCCCTGATTGAAGGACATCCTGGAATTGCCAAAACTCTAGCTAAAGTCAAACTAAACTATTGGTGGCCCACATGGCGTAAAGACATCATACAATTTATCCAATCTTGCACTGTGTGTGCACAAAACAAGTCCCAAAAGCAGAAACCAGCTGGTCTTCTCCAACCATTGGAAATTCCTCCCGCACCATGGCACACACTGTCCCTTGATTTCATTACAGATCTACCTCCCAGTCAAGGATTCAACACCATTTTAGTAGTTGTAGACTTGTTCTCTAAAATGGCACACTTTATTCCTTTTAAGGGTCTTTCAAATGCATCCAATTTAGCAAAAGTATTCCTGGAGGAAATCGTACAGCTACATGGCTTTCCATCGGTCTTGATCTCAGATTAAGGTAGTCAGTTTGTATCTGACTTCTGGAGGAAATTCTGTTCAATGGCCCAAATTGACATTCGACTATCTACAAGTCACCATCCTCAAACAGATGGCCAAACATATAGAACAAACCAAACCCTCGAACAATACTTACGTTGCATGTTACATCAAGTGGAAAGAAATTGGAAGGACTTGTTATAGATAGCAGAATATCATCGTACATCTAGTCACATCGTACATTAGTCACCGGACAGCATCGCGCACACCACGCATCTTCAAACTGCATGTCAACACCAAAATACCTTTCCATACCTAAAAGGAAAGAAGCAAGACATTATTATTCAAAATAAGAGGAACATAAGAACTGCATTTAAAGACTGTAAAGAAGCAAATCTACGGAGTCGCAGCAGGCCTGGATTACCACAGGGGGGCTTGCACCAGTGAAGTAACTTGGTTGCTGCCCGCCCCCCACATCTACGCGCCCCTGCCACGAGGAGCAGGATGGATAATCCACCTTTTACAATATTAAGGTCAGGAGAGGGCCTAAGGGGAGGAAGGAGTGGAGGCCAAGGGAGGTGGGAAAACATAAAGACAATCTGGTATTGAATCCAGCTCTCCTATATTGCAGACCCATCTTTAACCAGAGGCCTTAACAAGTGACCGGGAGACAGTTCGAGAGTGCAAATCATCCACCATGGGCTGGGTGGCGTCCCCTTGGATACCAGGTGAGCGTAACACACTATAACCATTCCACTCGGTTCAAAAAGTCTAATTCATTGAGTTTGGACTGGATATGAGCCAATAATCAAAACTATTACTCCTTCACCACATACATTTCAACCATAACATTTCAGAAGAACATAATGTTCTATCTCCCAATTGCTTTCCCAAGGTTACATTTCTTCGATCTTTGAAAAATGGACAAACCAGAATCAGATGTTTCAAGGTCTCAGACTCAATATTATTATGGCAAAATCGACATGAACCATAATTAATGATCTACTTGGAATTCTTCCAGAGTTTAATTCGGGCATACGTATGAAATAAATTCAATCTATATGTCAGGTAGAGATTCCTAGCCTGGTACAGGGAAAACAAATAATATACGGTAATCTAGGCCGTGTTTATGTCTAAATTTTGCGTATTCAGTGAAAGCACTGCATGTCCCAATCTGATCTGATATTGATGCCCAATAATACTGATACATTTTCTTTTTTACCACATTAGGACGCCAAATTAAATCATCCGGTTCCATGGCTATGAGTTTTAACAAGTCCAGCATTTGATTCTTAAATGCTAGAATAGATGGAGGTGAAGATTTTTCTATCATTAAAGTTAGATCTTCATAAAGACAGTTTGGTGGAGGATTTAACATGTTGCCAAAGTTACTGAGCCTTCTCCATTGCATCTTAGATCCCCAGTGAGTTTAGACCCAGTGCATGCAGAATGATGACATTAGGCAAACTTTTAGGTGGACTAAGAACAGTCTTCCAGATATTACCTTGGATCTTATTAGGAATTGCCACAATTTCAGCCAGACAGAGATCCAGACCATATAAAATGGTTGCTCCCACTTTTAGCAAGTAGAAGTCAATTATTGGCATTAAGGAGAATTTACAATATTTGTTTTAAATAATCTTCATTTGTGCCATAAATGGAGCCGTTTTAATGGTTATGGTATTTTTCCACATAGTTAACGAGTTTGTATTTATAAGATTGTATCCCAAATACGTCACTCCCATTGTGTAGTGGATTGGACTATTCTCTATACTCCATTGAAAATTAGTCATTTTTTTCCTATTAGAAAATACAAGGAGGTTCGATTTAGTTGTATTCGTCGACAAATTATGTAATTTGCAAAATTCAGAGAATAGCTGGAGTTTCATTTGCAAACCAAATGGTGTGTAATCTAATAAAATCACATCATCTGCAAAGGCGATCTAGTTTATTCGCAGATCGCCTAATCTGACCAGAAAACTGTCAAAATGTAACCGTAGTTCATCAATATCCGCAAGGTATAAATTAAAGAGCACGGCTGCAAGATTGCAGCCCTGTTTTACCCCTACGTCTGTCGGAATTCTGTCAGATAGGAGACCAGATTCATCAATTCGTACTTGATAATTTGTTTTGTCATGAAATAGAGCAATAGTTGCTATGATGTTTTGAGGAATGTTGAACCGTTGCATTTTTTGCCATAATAACCCTCTAACCACACTATCAAACGCTGATGAAAGATCTATACAAGCCATATAAATGGTATTGTTTTTATCATTTTTTTACAGATGCCAGTAGGGGCGCCAAAATCGTGGCATTTAGGGGTGTGTCCATCAATTTTCTAAAGCCTGTTTGATACCGTGATAGAGTCTGGTGTGTCGCCAAAAAGGTGTTTAAATCTTTGAGTACTAATATAGCGAACACTTTGGCGGCAATATCGATTAGAGCGATTGGACGGAAGTTCTCAGGTCTTTCAATTGATCCCTTCTTATGTAAAGGGATAATTATGATGTTAACCATGAGGGCGGGATTACTTTGGATTGAAAGATAATATCATAGCGCATTTTTAGGATTCTAGCCCAAATATGGGGATCATCCTTTAATACACACGGGGGAATCCCGTCCGGCCCCGATGCCTTAGAATAGTTACGTTTATTCAATTCCCATATTATATCCATGAAATCCCATGGACATGCTGCTGAAATTGCATCCGTTATCTTCTCCACAGGATATAAATCAAAACCACATGGTAGCTGATATTTGTAATAAGAGAACCACATGTCACCTGAAATAGCTGACTACAATATTAGTTTATTTCTACCAAGGGGATGAATAATTCTTAGATTTTTCTTTAAATAATTCTCAAATTGAATTGCTTTCAGCCTTGATTTATAGCTAGACATAATCTTTTTTTTACAAGTAATTCATATTGATGACATGTGCTGCTTTTCTTAATTGTTGAAGGTCAATATTTTTTTGTCGTTTAAGCATTTTAATTTCACTTACAAATATGTTGGGATGTACACCTTCATTGAATGTATTTGTTTCCCTTGCCAGGGCAAGCAGCTGATCCTGGATCACTGCTATGTTCCAGGCATCTGCTTCCTCATAGCAAGAGTTAGCTCCTTGTTGGTCTTTTACAATCCATAGTTCCTGATTGATCCTTGCAGTCAGAAGCCTGCATAGCTTGGGGTTCCACCATATAGAGAGATTATATCTGTCATATTCTATAAGAGCTAGAACAGGGTTGGCTTGTCGATCCAGAAAAACAGACACCCCTTGATCGTAAGGCTATGCATTATGTTGGCTGAAGACCAACCGTCTCATGCATTTAGTATTAGAAATATATAGCCATAAGCTTGACTAAGGTGCGGCCATTTTAAAGCGACTGAAATCGCCATTTTGTTTTCTCTAACGTTTGCTTTTTGCTTTCTGCTAAAATGCTTAGCTGAAATAATATTCTGCTTTAGTAGTGCACAATGCAAGGCCAAGGGAGATATGTTGAAATATAACGTAGTAACCCAGATAGAAATGCAGCGAGGCATCCTAATCAGCCCGCAGGTGCCAGCAAGTCCCGAAAACACAGTAGAAATGTTAGAAACTAACATTAAATGACTTGAATTATGCTCTTCTTTGCGCCCCCCCTTTCCCAAGCCCTGTAGAGTCCTGGAGAGCGAGTTGACCCCCAGGATCCAAATAGAAACTAGGAGATAGGAAGGCCTGGAATGTGGCTCCCCCCCCCACATGCAGCTTGCTAGCGAGAACAGAAGCATGATGTTCTTTTCAACAAAGACTCATGTCTGCAGTCTCACAAAACTGCAAACAGTTGCTAAATAAATGTTTAAGGTGTCATACTCGTCACCATTGTCAATCATCGTGCTCAATTCAAAGGAAATGTACACGGGGCGGTATTTGATGTGACACTACTGATTGCAAGATGTTTGTTTTATATATATGTAACTGATGTACGTTTTTCTCTCTCTTGCATCCTCCAAGGTCTGGTAACACACACGTCGCGGGGCGTGGGACCCAGTTGGCCAACTGACACTATTTTCTTTGCAATAAACTCTAGATTTTGGGAATACAACCTTGTGTCTGGCGTTTCAGTTTTTGTGTGGCGATTGTGCCTTGTTTCCTCACGCAAGGGTCCCCCAGGGGCCCCTTCAAGATGGCGCCCGAATAGGGACCCTCCCCCACTTGTTCCATCGTGTACGTTGTAAAATAAGGAAGGCAGAGAGAACGGATAGGACGGGACGATCGAGCCAGGATAAAGAGGTGTTCGGGCGCCCCTGCGTAAGCGATGAGACTCCTATGCAGATCTGCACACATCTGATCCCTGATCGACATGCCCAGCCAGAGAACAAGGAGGCGAGGGTCCCGAAACGAGGCAGAGTGAGCCAAGATACGCAGACATGACGTCATTGGTTGCGTCAGTATACGGACAAATTGTGTCTTGGAAGTCAACTTGACTAATCAGGTGAGTTGTACCCTGATTCGAAATAGTCCTGATATTGGTTGAGAGTTGATTTTGCAAAATCAAACACCCAGTGTAAGGTTAATTAGCCAAGGGAAAGGTTAAAACATGCCTGGGGTATTGTCCACGTTAGCAGGATTTTTCCGCTGCGGCGGACAATCTTTGGAAACTGGCCAGGTCGCGCCACCTGGCGTAGAAGATGTATGTGAACTATGGTGTGGGAGCGATAATGTTTTGTGAGATTTGGCATAGGCAAACCAGAAAACAGGAGGACCTTCAGTGGCCGAATCATGGGAGTTTTGAGATGAATAGGATAGACAATTTGGAAAATGTGTTAATACAAAAGAAAACGCCCTGGGGCATTGGATATTATTAGGGACTGGAGAAGGGAAGCTATGCTTCGTTATAGAAGTAGAGAGAAACATGCGCGCAGGCATAAATCGAAATCAGAAAGAGAGGAAGAAAAAGAGGAGGAGGAGTGGAGTGATAGTTTGAGAAAGTCAAATAGACGCGATCAGTTGAGTATAGAAAAATATATCCACAAAGAGAATTGCATGGATCAGATGAATTGATAGAAAGAATATTGACTGACACAAAGCAAGGCCCAAGGCAAGAAACTCAAAAGTCCGCGTCAGTAGCTGTTACTCAACCTCCTCCGGTTGCTCAGCCCCTCCCAACTGTTCAAATCCTAGCACAGCCACAGACTGCACACTCAGCGCCTCCTGTTAGCCAATCTGCACCGCAACAGATACTGCCCTTTCCCATTGTCCCATCTGCACCTCAATCCCTAGAGATTGTTTCTGTCCCAACTGCCACTACAGTAATTGAACTTGAATTTGTTGAAACAAGAGACGGGACCGGACTAAGTGGATGCGCGAGAGTGACTCGTAGCGCGATTAGCAAGGAGAGAAAACGTGAATTGCAAGAGCAGGCAGAAATGTATATAAATGGAAAGTCAGCATTGGCCTCAATGTATGATTTCAGAAGGAGCAACGGAAGACAGGTAGTGTTGGAATGCATGGGAGAATATTGACAGGGTAATTCATAGAAATTCGCACAAAAAAGGCGCACGCGGCTGGCCCAAAGTGTCCCCGTGCGATACACTGCGCCAGCCGCGTGCGAAAAAATCCTTTTCATCGCACAGCATATTCATGGATTTTAGCCTCCGAAACCAGCCGTGGCGCAGAGTGGTGCAGCGACCCTGCAGCAGCACCAGTTTCGCCCCCAAGAACGCCCTCGCGCCAGGAAAAGCCTTCAAAATCCCCTAATCATTGCAAAGGGCTGCACTAACCCTGGACCAGTTCACAGGGCTGGCAAACAACAAACGCCAAGCAAGGAACGTGTATTTCAGTGGTTGGCGGGAAGTTCCACACGCGATTGTCCTGTGTACGTGTACATCAGGGGTGCGTGGGAAGTAACGCACGCAAAAACAGCAGGGTACGTGTATTCCAGGGGTGCGCGGGAAGTATCACACGCAAAAGCAGCAGGGTACGTGTATTCCAGGGGTGCACAGGAACTATCACACGCAAAAGCAGCAGGGTACGTGTATTTCAGGGGTGCGCGGGAAGTATCACACGCAAAATCAGCAGGGTACGTGTATTTCAGGGGTGAGCGGGAAGTATCACACGCGATTCCATCAGGGTATGTATATTCCAGGGGTCCGCGGGAAGTATCACACGCAAAAGCAGAAGGGTACGTGTATTCCAGGGGTGCGCGGGAATTATCACACGCAAAAGCAGCAGGGTACGTGTATTACAGGGGTGCGCGGGGAGCACCACACATGAATTGCATGTGTGGGTCCTCCCAGGTGTTCCCTCTACACCCTCCACGGCCGCTGCAGGTGGCCCACACCACAGGGGCCTACCCTGCACATGCCCTGCAGGCACCCCATCTACCATGGCCATGCCCCCCAGCCAACCCACATGTCACCTTGCACTACTGCCCACCAACGCATGTCCCCCTGCACCCCCACCCTCCACCAGGCCCCCACCCATGTCTCCCATCACCCCCACCCCCCAGCAGTGCAGGGGCAGCCTCCACCAGGCCCCCACTCATGTCCCCTATCACCCCAATCCCCCAGCCACCAGGGGCAGCCTCCACCAGGCCCCCACTCATGTCCCCTATCACCCCCACCCCCCAGCAGTGCAGGGGCAGCCTCCACCAGGCCCCCACTCATGTCTACCATTACCCCCACCCCCCAGCAGTGCAGGGGCAGCCTCCACCAGGCCCCCACTCATGTCTCCCACCACCCCCACCTCCCGCAGTGCAGGGGCAGCCTCCACCAGGCCCCCACTCATGTCTCCCACCACCCCACCCCCCGATGTGCAGGGGCAGCCTCCACCAGGCCCACACTCATGTCCAACTCATGTCTCCCTGCACCCCCACCCCCCAGCCACCAGGGGCAGCCTCCACCAGGCCCCCACTCATGTCTCCCATCACCCCCACCCCCCAGCAGTGCAGGGGCAGCCTCCACCAGGCCCCCACTCATGTCCCATATCACCCCCACCCCCCAGCCATCAAGTGCAACCTCCACCATTCCCCACTCATGTCTCCCTCCACCCCCACCCCCCAGCAGTGCAGGGGAACCCTCCACCAGGACCCCACACATGTCCCCCTGCACCGCCACCCCCAGCCACCAGGGGCAGTCTCCACCAGGACCCCACTCATGTCTCCCATCACCCCCACCCCACAGCAGGGCAGGGGGCAGCCTCCAACAGGCCCCCACTCATGTCCCCTATCACCCCGACCCCCCAGAGCAGTGCAGGGGCAGCCTCCAACAGGCCCCTTCTCATGTCTCCCACCACCCTCACCCCCCAGCCACCAGGGGCAGCCTCCACCAGGCCCCCACTCATGTCCCCTATCACCCCCACGCACCAGCAGTGCAGGGGCAGCCTCCACCAGGCCCCCACTCATGTCCAACTCATGTCTCCCACCACCCCCACCCCCCAGCCACCAGGGGCAGCCTCCACCAGGCCCCCACTCAAGTCTCCCACCACCCCCACCCCCCAGCAGTGCAGGGACAGCCTCCATCAGGCCCCCACTCATGTCCCCCATCACCCCCACCCCCCAGCAGTGCAGGGGCAGCCTCCACCAGGCCCACACTCATGTCCAACTCATTTCTCCCTGCACCCCCACCCCCCAGCCACCAGGGGCAGCCTCCACCAGGCCCCCACTCATGTCTCCCATCACCCCCACCCCCCAGCAGTGCAGGGGCAGCCTCCACCAGGCCCCCACTCATGTCCCCTATCACCCCCATCCCCCAGCAGTGCTGGGGCAGCCTCCACCAGGCCCCCACTCATGTCTCCCATCACCCCCACCCCCCAGCAGTGCAGGGGCAGCCTCCACCAGGCCCCCACTCATGTCTCCCATCACCCCCACCCCCCAGCAGTGCAGGGGCAGCCTCCACCAGGCCCCCACTCATGTCTCCCATCACCCCCACCCCCCAGCAGTGCAGGGGCAGCCTCCACCAGGCCCCCACTCATGTCTCCCACCACCCCACCCCCCAGCAGTGCAGGGGCACCCTCCACCAGGACCCCACACATGTCCCCCTGCACCCCCACCCCCCAGCCACCAGGGGCAGCCTCCACCAGGCCCCCACTCATGTCTCCCATCACCCCCACCCCCCAGCAGTGCAGGGGCAGCCTCCACCAGGCCCCCACTCATGTCTCCCACCACCCCACCCCCCAGCAGTGCAGGGGCAGCCTCCACCAGGCACCCACTCATGTCTCCCATCACCCCCACCCCCCAGCCACCAGGGGCAGCCTCCACCAGGCCCCCACTCATGTCCCCTATCACCCCCACCCCCGAGCAGTGCAGGGGGACCCTCCACCAGGCCCACACTCATGTCCCCCAGCCAACATGTCAACACAATCTAGATCCCTGGCCCTTATTGTCAGCCTCCAAATGCCAAACACCCACCTGAGTATTGCATCCACCCACTTAGAAATGGCAAAAACATGATAGAAGCCCAATTGCAAGTTTGGAAATGAACACATGTCCCTCACATACACCCAATGGGTGTCAGTGAATGTCAAAACACATATCATGATATGCATGAAACCAATGAGATGATACTACACATTGAAGAAAAATATGTATTAAACGCAACATAAATTGAACCCAAAATAAACAAACAATAATGGAAATTATTTTAAAAAAAACAAGCAGGTACATGAAATAATGCAAAACCACAAATCATGATCCAAAGGAAAGGTGTCCAAAGTCACAGTCCACAAAAGTAAATCCAATGGAAAAATAAAATCGAAAACCATTGCTCCATGGGGAAATCATTAAAAAAAATGAAAATCCAAAAGTCAACTATATACAGATAAACAATCCAGGGTCCATGATACCAACAGAAGAAGTGAAACCTATCTAATAACACTACCTAAAAAAATAATATATAAAAAATGTGGCCCATTGTCCAAAAGGTCCAAAAAAAATGCTAAACCAAACCTAACTCTAACTACAGAACTATTTACAAGGGCAGCGGGCTAGTCCGACGGCTCACTTCGGGATGTTCCGGGCCAGGGCATCATCGAACTCCTGGTCAATGTCCCGGAGGTGCTCCTCCTCCATGGCCCCGAGGGTCCGCAGGGCCGTCCATATGTTCCCCCCAAACTCCCTGCGGAATGACTCGAGGCACTCGGCCCGCCTCAGGGCCCTCCGCATGGAGTTCTCCGCCCTGACCATCGTGAGCCGTGCCTCTTCCGCCCGCTGCCGCTCCGCATCTATGGTGTGGCCCAACCGCTGCCACGCGGAAGACACTTCCCGTCCTGGGTCCTCTTGCCCTCCGGCCAATGCCTGTCCCTCCGATGTCAAAGGCCCCTAGCCATCATGGCTCCCACCACGTTGCTGCTGCTCCGCCTCTGCCCATGCACTGCCTCCTGCTGCCTGCACATCCTCCGCTGGCTGGGGTGCAGTCGTTGATGTGGCCACCCCTGCTGGATGTCCGACTCCCGACTGTGGCAGGGATGCCTCCTCCACCAGCCTGGCCGCACCGTTAGAGGCAGCTCCACAGGGCACCCAGGTGACTGATGGGTGGGAAGATGGCACGAGGACGACTGGCGCATAGGGGGTTCAGTTGAGGAGGGGGTCTGAGCAAGCCCCATCAAACGGAGGAATCCGGCCTGGGTGACCTGTCCCAGTAGGCCGACGGGGTCAACGAGCCATTCAAGATGCCGTGCAGTCTCCTCATGAAAAGACTGCAGGTCACCTCGCATGGCCCGTTGACGCAACGCCACACCAGTCAGGACAGGCTCAACCCGGACCCAGATAGCCACGTCCGCAGGCAGAGGAAGGCCAGTTGTCGTGAGCTCATCCCCTGCCTGAAAACAGGTCTGGACGTAGGCATCCCTGCTGGTGCAAGATGATGCAGTGACAGGATCAGGGACAGGATTGCACACAGGCACCTCCGCGGTGGCCTGTGCTGCCTCCTGTCCCTGGTCCTCCACTGCACCACTAGCACCAGTGGAATACCCACCTCCAGACCCCACCTCTGTCGCTTGCACGGCCTCCTCCTCCACCAAACCCCCCACCAACCTGGATGACCCCGTGCCATCTTCCCCCGTTGGGCCCTGTGGGGTCCCAGCTGCCCCTTCTGCTGCTGAGGAGTTCAACTCCGACCTCCGCCTCTTGGACCTCCCCCCGGCAGCTGCAGCCTGGGACGCGGCACCGGACTCCTCTGCCCTCCACAGCACCTTCTCTGCCCTCTTTATCAGTTGACGCTGCAGACAGGGACAAATAAAACACAGGCATCAGGGCACTGTACAATGGACACATACACACATGACAGTTGCACATGATTGGCATTGGCAAACCTCAGACATGGCATCACAATTGGCAACACACATGTCATTTCTACATGCACACATGAGCCATACCACAACCACATCGCAACTGCCAGCACCATCCATACACATACAACAGCATGAGCAGGCAAAGAAGAGCCAGACATCACATGCAACACAGGGAGTGCACTACACATGCACGCACACCACCACACTTGCATGCATGTGTACACCTCAGCCAACTGTCGCAGTGTTCCGATGGGCATCCATGTCACATCTGCCAATCAGGCTTCCACATCCCGCTGTCACATGCATCCATTTTGCATCACTGTTGCACACTTGTCAAATACACACACATGCACATGTACACAGTGCTGATACATGCAGCTGAAAACAACATACATGCGTGACATCACGAACATGCCTACTTACATACACATTCATACAAACATGTGTGCCCACACAACTGCATTTGGCATGCAAGCCTACACACACAAGCACCATCCATGTCTCACACATGACAGCGCTCGCATGTGTTAGCCTCACGGTCCTGTACACCCCCCACCCATAGTCGGCCCCATACAAACAGATGTGCAACCGGCACACTACTGGCACATCACCACACGCCCAGCTTACAATCATGATGCATGTACACTTACCGCTCGACTCCAGACGGGTCTGCCTCTCAAGGACCTGGACGTGGAGCGCTGGGGCTATGCGTTCCAGGACCCTCATCTGATCTTCCGACAAGTGGCCCCGGCGCCCTTTAGCATCCGCTGCCTTCAAGAGGCGCCGGGCCTTGTTCAGGGTCCTAGACCTGAAGTCCTCCCAGCGCTTCTTGATATGTTGGAAGTCGCGGACTGCCACCCCCTCCGCGTTAATGGCAGTCACGATGTCCGTCCAGATCCGAATCTGTCCTTCCTTGTCGGCGCGCACACTTCCGTAGAGGGCATCATACTGCCCCAGGACTTGCTCCACCAGGACACCAACTTCCCTGGCACTGAAGCTGGTGCCCCTCTGCCTTTCTATCCGGGGGTTGTCAGTGGTGCCAGATGTTGCAGTGCCCGACATGACAACGCCAGAGGCAGGAGTGGGTGGGCAACTGGGTCCTGGGGCTGGGCTGTGGAGCGATGGAATCCCAGTCGGGAGTCTTCGGTTCCAGCAGGGGTGGTCACAGCAACAGCACCCCTGGCTGATGTGCAGGCAGCAAATAGCAGGGCACGTGGGCAGCAGGCAGCTAGGCAGCAGCAGATGGCAGGTGGGAGCGTGCTCGGGGCTCTGGGGGGCAGTAAATCGGCTTTCTGGGCAGGAGCGTGGTCTTCCGTGTGCTTACGCGTGGCCAGCTTGATACGGAGTGATTTGGCACGTGAAAAGTCCTGCACGTCTGCGTGTAATTCGAGGAAAGGCCCTTAGCGCGTAAGCGCGTCTGCGCACATACGCAATTTCATTGGCCCAAAGGCCCCCATGTGCAGCTGTGACGTCACGCGCATGGCCGTAGAGAATGGCGCGTGTAAAAAAAAAAGAGATACACGTCCGAGTGTCAAAGCGTGTAATTGGTGGAAATGGCCTCATCGGGTATGCGCACTGTGACGTGTGTATAAAAGGTACGTGTAGAACGCCATTTCCTTGTACGTGCTTTTCGTGGAGAGCGAGTGGGTGAAATCTGTACTTCTTGTCGGTTCACACGTGATTTACTTCACGGCGTTTCCAGTTCGTACTCCCTGTTACCTCTGACAGCTCTTTTTCTTTTCCTCTTTTTCCTGGGCCTGTTTCCTCAAACAGCATTCCATTCTACTGTTGTCCTGTCTCCTCAGACAGCGTACTATTCTTCTTTTGGCAGGGGTGCTGCCAACGCACACACGCGCATATTTTTCACGCTTTTGTTCCTGGCAGACGGTGAGTCGCGCACGTATTTAACATCTGTGCTTGCCCCGTGTGTCGCGTACCCCTTCAGAGGTCATTCTAGGCTGCGTGTGACATGCATACGTTCATTCTTGTGTTTCTCGGTGCCACAGCGTAGTGCAGGTTTATTTTTCCGCGCACGTGATCTAGGAGGGGTTGCGTGCACCTTACTTCCCTTTTTTGGGGTGCCTGTGCGTTGCGTAACCCATCATCTTTCCCCAGGGGTGACATACAGCCTTGCTAGAGCACTAGGGTACGATTACCATCTGGTACCCAATCCCTTTGACCCCCAATTGCCCAGGACAATAGTTCACATCGACTCCCATACGCACAATAACATCAGTGCCATGGCTGGGAGGCAAACAAGCTGTAAGGGTGGCAAAAGTGGCCGAGCCCCAAGTGGTGGCCGTGGTGGATCCGGTAGGGGAATTGGCCGTGACTTGCAGGGTGCCCCTAGCCCCCCATGTGTGGAGGAGCAGTCAGGGACACCCATGCCCCCCCCCCCTCGTTGAGGTTAACGTGGCTGACACCATCCATGCTCAGCCCTTGTTGGACCAGCCCACTGTGGAACCAGACCTGGCACAGGGTGACTCAATGGCTGACTTCCAGGTCAGCAGGTCTAGGCCACATGCGCAGGTGAACGTTGGTGTCATCAGGCCACGTGGATCAGGGGAAGCTAGGTCATCTGCTGCCCCGCGTAGGCAGGCTGGGGAGGCTGCAGGGGCAGCTGCAGCTCCATCCATCCCACATCTCACACACCCAGCCAGGACAGTGTCGGTCCAATCCCATCATGCTGACATTGCCCCTGACACCATCACACTTGAGCTAATGCCTGCACCAGCTCCCATGCTGAGTGTGCAATCCCACACTCCTAGTACAGAGTCCACCGGGGCTCCTGCCCCTAGTGTCCAGAGCGGCGTAGGACACTCAGGATCCCCACCACCTTCCAAGCGGAAGAGGAAGAGTGCTCGTCCAGTAGAGGCTGATGCCCCAGACACGGCTACACAGTCTGGCCCGTCAAGGAAGCCCAGCTTCAATGAGGCCGAACTGAATGCACTTGTAGAGTATGTGTCCGCACATGACCGCGAAATGGTGATTGTTGCAGGATCCAAGATCACACCTGCACAACGTCAGGCACACTGGCAGACCATTGCGGACATCATAAGTGCCCTTGGAATCGTGAGGCGCACAGCTACTGAATGCTACAAGCGCTGGAATGACCTGAAGCGTAGGGCAAAGAATAAGCTGGCCTCAAGTCATGCCACAACTCTAGTGACTGGAGGTGGGTCTCCAGCAGACGACATAGAACTCACTCCACATGAGCAGGTTGCTGGGACCTACGTCACGGAGGAACAGATCCAAGGTGTGGGAGAACTGGCATATTACGAGGCATTGTCTGGTGAGTGCACATGCATGTGTGTGGCATCCATGTGCATGGTGTGTGTGGGAGGGCTTCTATTTGGGTGCCAGGTGAGGGTGTGTGTGCCTGAGTGGTTTGGGTCACCCATGTGCCTCTTCCTATACATTTTGCGCACCGGAATTTTGGGTATAGCAGCATCCCTTCTGCCAACATTAGACATCCAGCCCAACACCACGCCAGTTGCCCTTGGAGTGTCATCTTGCCACAACATTGTTGCTTATTTACCTCTGTTTATTCAGGCAGATTGTTTGCATACCACCACTTTTACTCGGGATTTCTCAGTCCTATTGTCACATGTCTGACATGACTATGGTACAGTGGACTGGCTTTGTTTCCTGGGCATGATTTGTTTAGCCATGTCCCTGTGCTATAGGACCATTTTGGACTGGCAGCTGCAGGTTAAACATTTGAACCTTTTCAATTAAAAAATCAATTTCATAAGCAAACTGGACTGAATGAACAATTGGTGACCTCCTCTCCCTCTTCACTTCATGGATAGGGTACATGCCATCTGTGTGATGGCATGTGTATTTGACCTGCCAATCACTGGCCAATGTGTGATTCCACTGCTAGGCAGCAAGCAGCAAATGTGTTCATCTTCCATCTTGGTGTCATCAATGTGTGCTATCTGCCTACCCTTCACACGCAGTGACGGTGCATGCATGGGAGGGTTTTAGTCATGTGGGACATGTGTCAATCAAGTACTGTTTCTGTAGCCTCTCAGCCCTAATTGTGTGCCATAGTGCTAATGCCTGTTTCCATTTGTTTTCTTTTATGTCTTTGCAGGGGATGACGCACTTGATACTGCTGGGGTTGTGGAGATGGTGCAGACCCAGAAGGGGTCTGAGGGCCGACCGACCACCAGTGAGGGGCGTGGTGTGGTGGTGGGTGAGAACCCACAACTGCTGCAGGTCGTGCTCTCAAGGGGTGTCTCTGGCTGCACCTCCCCCGAGCTGTATTCAGGTGTCGATTCGGATGATGAGACCTATGTGCCGTCGCAGGTGAGTGTTCCTGGGAGGGATTCTGTTCTGTCCGACCCACCTGCACCAGGTTAGAACCCTCAATGGGGATGTCAGTGTTGGCAGGTATGCCTTTGGTGGTTACGGATGCAGGGTCACACTCTGCGACATCTGATCCTGTTCCTGGGCCAGCAGATCAGAGGAGGAATACAGTCCTGCAGCCTCAGGCAGTGCCGGCACAGCAAGGCGCAGTTCGCCTTGCCCCAGACAGGTGTGGTGCCCGCCGACGTGGTGGCCGTCAGCCACCTGGCAATACCTCATGGGAGCAATTCATATACGGTATGGCAACCCAACAGGCAGCATCATCAGAGATGATGGCTCAGGCCATGGATAGGGTGGCCACTTCCATTGTTCCCCCCCCCGAAATGCTGATGGAGCGACTACAGCAGGCAACAGACTCCATCTGCCAGTCACACAGGGAGGACATGTTGGCGTCTGACAGGGACAGGCGGGCGGCACTGGCGACTCTGCAGGAAGCCATTTCCATAGAGTCCCAGGGCCACAGGGAAGCCCTGAGGGTGGTACTCCTTCACCTCAGGACGACTCTTGTTGAGCTTGAGGCTTCAACAAACAGAAGGACAGAACAGCAGCTGGAGCATCTCACACGTACGCTCTCAGCTGAGATGCAGGCAACTAGGGCGGAGGTCTGGGCATCCCGTGAGTTGTTGCATGGGGACCTCCGCACAATTATCCTCCAGAACGAGACCTACCACACCCGCATGCTTGGAGCCATGGAGGAACAGACTAGGGCTTTGCGTGGGCTGCCTCCCATAGTGCCACCACCTCCTGATGCAGCTGCAGAGGGTGAGGAGAGCGACAGCAGTGATTCTCCCACAATAGGGTAGCCGTGTAGGCCATGAGCCCATGGAGGTGTTTTTTTTTCGCAAGATCCACACAGGTGGGTTTTGGTGTGCACCCTGTCCTCGGACCTCCTGGGTGGCCTCCCCCACCCCCAGGCCCATTAATGGCCATTTTTGATTTTTATTTATTTATTTATATTTTTTTGGGACAGTGTGTTGCCTTGTGTGGCTCCCGTGGGCATACGCTGCATTGCGGCTGGGCACATACAGGCTTGTCATGAATTTGGTTCAGATGCTTGGGTTTTTGTGACACACACCCCTCCTGCTTCTCGTTTCCATGGGCTTGCAAAGGGTGTGCCCAAGTGACATTGACGTACATGGTGACATTGGACTCCCATTCGATGTGTGGGCAGTCTGTAGTCAATACTGTGTATACATTCATAGTGCATATTGTTGTTGTATTGTACACTGCATGGTGTATTGATATGTGCCTCTGCATCCATCTCATCCTCCTAATATGCAGGTCCATTTCTCATGTCTTCACAAGGCGGTCCACCTTGGAACTGGAGTCCCTGTTGTAAGCAGTGCACCTACACTCTTGCCTGGCGCTAACACTGTATACTTGGAAGTGTTTGAAGTGCTGGCATCATCAGGTAGTGAGGCTAGCAAAGTGTTAAGTCTGTAATGTCATGTTTAAGGTAGGTTGGAGGTTGTGTAGGTGATTGGTATACTTGGTAAGTATTTGGTAATGTGTGTTGTAGGTCCTGCATTACTGTGAGCATTTCATGTGTGGCCATGTTTCCATTAGGGACACTGTAGCTGGTGACACTTAGGGCATGTTGTGGGGATTAATTTGTTTGCTCTCACATTGCATGACATGCCATGTTGTGTTGTGTGGCCGTGCCGGGGAGGGGTTGGGTGACATGGCACTGTTTTCATGTAGTATTTTGCAAGTGGGTATTCATTCCTGCAGCATGGAAGTGTGTCTTTTGATGACACTGAATTGGTGGTGTTTGTGTAGGTAGGGATGCACACATTGTGACACTTCCACATGCACAATCTCAGGCTGCTATGGTTCTGACAGTTGACTGTCCCTTTGTTCATCATAATTGTCAGGTCGAGTCATCATTGCTTATCAGATGATATGTGCCAGGGCTGTGTGCACTCCACAGGGGTGTGATTTCTATGTGAAGTATTTAGCCACCAGCTGTGTATGGGCTGCCTCACCCCGTGCCCTCTCCCCTCCCATGCGCAGAGGGCGTGCATGTGGTTGGGGATGTGGGGGCACCACCATGTCAACAGCCAGGCCCCGGCGTGTTGCAGCATTGTGCAGGACACATGCTGCCACTATGATCCTGCACACTACTGGGGGCGCATATAACAGCTGCCCGCCAGAACGGTCAAGGGAGCGAAAGCGTGACTTGAGCACTCCGAATGTGCGCTCGACTATGCCCCGGGTTGCAATATGGGCTGTGTTTTATCTTACCTCTGGAGGCGTGATGGGGTTCCGAACTGGCGTCATCATGTGGGTGCTCAGAGGGTAGGCACTGTCCCCTGGTGAGGAGGTGATGGGTATCATTAGTGGGGTAGTGACATAACTCTGCATCTGACATGCATGCATGTGCAGTGGCATTCATACTCACCAAGCAGCCATTTATCGCCATGCCGCCCAGCTTCTAGGTCGCGGTTTAGGGTAGACATTCGGTAAATGAAGCTGTCGTGGATGGACCCTGGATAGTTGGCATATACTGAGGTGATGATTCCCTTGGCATTACATACTACCTGCACGTTGATGGCATGCCAGTGCTTGCGGATCCTATAGATGTGCTCAGATGCCCTGGGGGGACGTAGTGCCACATGGGTGCAGTCAATGGCACCTAGCACTTTGGGGAATTGTGCCACACCGTAGAAATCGAGGGCGGCAGCCTGCCTTTCTGCAGGTGTCCTGGGCAGGTATATGTGCCTACGGACTGATGGGCGTGCAGTGATGATGTTCAAGACCTGGTGTAGGCAGCGTGTCTGCGTGGTCTGTGACACCCCACCCACTATGGCACTTGTCCGCTGAAATGATCCTGTGGCCAAGAAGTGCAGTACATTGAGGACCTTCTCCAGGGGGCTGAGTGCTTGGGAGCACAGGGTGGGTGATGTGAGGTCATCCTCCCACTCACTGACCAGGTCCAGTATTATGTGTGGTGGAAACCTGTACCTCCCATACACCTGGTCATCAGGCATCCCAAAAAGGCTGGTTCTAGGACTGAAAATTCGGGCCCTCACTATCCTCCTCCTCCTCCTTTGGTAACCCACGGCCACTGCTGCTAGGAACGGTATATTCATCCTGGCGTCTGAGCTTGTTTGTTGTTTGCGCGCACTTTTATGCTGCGCGGGTCCACGTACGCCTGCTTCATGCTGGCGTACATGTTTCAGGATTGGACCATTTATTTTTCGGCGCGTCGTAGGCGAACGTGTGAATCTTCCCGGCCACCCCAGGAATACACGTAACACGCTCTCCCAGGCCCAGTCGCGAGTATATATTCCCACCCACCCCTGTAATACACGTACCCCACTCTCACAGGCCCAGTCGCGTGTGGAACTTCCCGCGCACCCTGAAATACACGTACCCAGGGCAATCAGTGTGGAACTTCCCCCGCACCCCGTAGTACACGTACCCAGGCCAATCGCGTGTGGAACTTCCCGCGCACCCCGAAACACACGTAGCCAGGCCAATCGCGAGTGGAACTTCCCGCGAACCCCGTAAAACACGTAGCCTGCTGGTATCGCGTGTGGAAGTTCACGCGGACCCATAATACATGTACCCTGATGGTATTGCATGGGAGACTACCCGCGCACCCCAGGAATACACGTACCCAGGCGAATCACACTGCTGGGGGGTCGGGGTAATGGTAGACATGAGTGGGGGCCTGGTGGAGGCTGCCCCTGCACTGCTGGGGGGTGGGGGTGATAGGGGACATGAGTGGGGGCCTGGTGGAGGCTGCCCCTGGTGGCTGGGGGTGGTGGGAGACATGAGTGGGGGCCTGGTGGAGGCTGCCCCTGCACTGCTGGGGGGTGGGGGTGCAGGGGGACATGTGTGGGGTCCTGATGGAGGGTGCCCCTGCACTGCTGGTGGGTGGGGGTGATGGGAGACATGAGTGGGAGCCTGGTGGAGGCTGCCCCTGGTGGCTGGGGGGTGGGGGTGCAGGGAGACATGAGTTGGACATGAGTGGGGGCCTGGTGGAGGCTGCCCCTGCACTGCTGGGGGTGGGGGTGATAGGGGACATGAGTGGGGGCCTGGTGGAGCTTCCCCTGGTTGCTGGGGGGTGGGGGTGGTGGGAGACATGAGTGGGGGCCTGGTGGAGGCTGCCCCTGCACTGCTGGGGGGTGGGGGTGATAGGGGACATGAGTGGGGGCCTGGTGGAGGCTGCCCCTGGTGGCTGGGGCGTGGGGGTGGTGGGAGACATGAGTGGGGGCCTGGTGGAGGCTTCCCCTGTACTGCTCTGGGGGGTCGGGTGATAGGGGACATGAGTGGGGGCCTGGTGGAGGCTGCCCCCTGCACTGCTGGGGGGTGGGGGTGATCGGAGACATGAGTGGGGGCCTGGTGGAGGCTGCCCCTGGTGGCTGGGGGGTGGGGGTGCAGGGAGACATGAGTTGGACATGAGTGTGGGCCTGGTGGAGGCTGCCCCTGCACTGCTGGGGGGTGGGGGTGATAGGGGACATGAGTGGGGGCCTGGTGGAGGCTGCCCCTGGTGGCTGGGGGGTGGGGGTGGTGGGAGACATTAGTGGGGGCCTGGTGGAGGCTGCCCCTGGTGGCTGGGGGGTGGGGGTGATAGGGGACATGAGTGGGGGCCTGGTGGAGGCTGCCCCTGCACTGCTGCGGGGTGGGGGTGATAGGGGACATGCGTGGGGGCCTGGTGGAGGATGCCCCTGGTGGCTGGGGGGTGGGGGTGGAGGTTGACATGAGTGGGGGCCTGGTGGAGGCTGCCCCTGCACTGCTGGGGGGTGGGGGTAATGGTAGACATGAGTGGGGGGCTGGTGGAGGCTGCCCCTGCACTGCTGGGGGATGGGGGTGATAGGGGACATGAGTGGGGGCCTGGTGGAGGCTGCCCCTGGTGGCTGGGGGGTGGGGGTGATAGAGGACATGAGTGGGGGCCTGGTAGAGGCTGCCCCTGCACTGCTGGGGGGTGGGGGTGGAGGGGGACATGTGTGGGGTCCTGGTGGAGGGTGCCCCTGCACTGCTGGGGGGTGGGGATAATGGTAGACATGAGTGGGGGCCTGGTGGAGGCTGCCCCTTCACTGCTGGGGGGTGGGGATAATGGTAGACATGAGTGGGGGCCTGGTGGAGGGTGCCCCTGCACTGCTGGGGGGTGGGGGTGATGGGAGACATGAGTGGGGGCCTGGTGGATGCTGCCCTGGTGGCTGGGGGTGCAGGGAGACATGAGTTGGAAATGAGTGGGGGCCTGGTGGAGGCTGCCCCTGCACTGCTGGTGGGTGGGGGTGATAGGGGACATGAGTGGGGGCCTGGTGGAGGCTGCCCCTGCACTGCTGGGGGGTGGGGGTGGTGGGAGACATGAGTGGGGGCCTGGTGGAGGCTGCCACTGCACTGCTGGGGTGGGGGTGATGGGAGACATGAGTGGGGGCCTGGTGGAGGCTGCCCCTGCACTGCTGGGGGGTGGGGGTGATAGGGGACATGAGTGGGGGCCTGGTGGAGGCTGCCCCTGCACTGCTGGGGGGTGGGGGTGATGGGAGACATGAGTGGGGGCCTGGTGGAGGCTGCCCCTGCACTGCTGGGGGGTGGGGGTGATGGGAGACATGAGTGGGGGCCTGGTGGAGGCTGCCCCTGCACTGCTGGGGGGTGGGGGTGATAGGGGACATGTGTGGGGGCCTGGTGGAGGCTGCCCCTGCACTGCTGGGGGGTGGGGGTGATGGGAGACATGAGTGGGGGCCTGGTGGAGGCTGCCCCTGGTGGCTGGGGTTTGGGGGTGCAGGGAGACATGAGTTGGACATGGTTGTGGGCCTGGTGGAGGCTGCCCCTGCACTGCTGGGGGGTGGGGGTGGTGGGAGACATGAGTGGGGGCCTGGTGGAGGCTGCCCCTGCACTGCTGGGGGGTGGGGGTGCAGGGGGACATGTGTGGGGTCCTGGTGGAGGGTGCCCCTGCACTGCTGGGGGGTGGGGGTAATGGTAGACATGAGTGGGGGCCTGGTGGAGGCTGCCCCTGCACTGCTGGGGGATGGGGGTAATAGGGGACATGAGTGGGGGCCTGGTGGAGGCTGCCCCTGGTGGCTGGGGGGTGGGGGTGATAGAGGGCATGAGTGGGGGCCTGGTGGAGGCTGCCCCTGCACTGCTGGGGGGTGGGGCTGATAGGGGACATGAGTGGGGGCCTGGTGGAGGCTGCCCCTGGTGGCTGGGGGGTGGTGGGAGACATGAGCGGGGGCCTGGTGGAGGCTGCCCCTGCACTGCTGGGGGGTGGGGGTGCAGGGGGACATGTGTGGGGTCCTGGTGGAGGGTGCCCCTGCACTGCTGGGGGGTGGGGGTAATGGTAGACATGAGTGGGGGCCTGGTGGAGGCTGCCCCTGCACTGCTGGGGGATGGGGGTGATAGGGGACATGAGTGGGGCCCTGGTGAAGGCTGCCCCTGGTGGCTGGGGGGTGGGGGTGATAGAGGACATGAGTGGGGGCCTGGTGGAGGCTGCCCCTGCACTGCTGGGGGGTGGGGGTGATAGGGGACATGAGTGGTGGCCTGGTGGAGGCTGCCCCTGGTGGCTGGGGGGTGGGGGTGGTGGGAGACATGAGTGGGGGCCTGGTGGAGGCTGCCCCTGCACTGCTGGGGGGTGGGGTGATAGGGGTCATGAGTGGGGGCCTGGTGGAGGCTGCCCTTAGTGGCTGGGGGATGGGGGTGGTGGGAGACATGAGTGGGGGCCTGGTGGATGCTGCCCCTGGTGGCTGGGGGGTGGGGGTTCAGGGGGACATGTGTGGGGTCCTGGTGGAGGGTGCCCCTGCACTGCTGGGGGGTGGGGGTGGTGGGAGACATGAGTGGGGGCCTGGTGGAGGCTGCCCCTGGTGGCTGGGTGGTGGGGGTGGTGGTAGACATGTTTGGGGCCTGGTGGAGGGTGCCCCTGCACTGCTGGAGGGTGGGGGTGCTGGGAGACATGTGTTGGTGATCAGTAGTGCAAGGTGACATGTGGGTTGGCTGGTTGACATGGCCATGGTGGATGGGTTGCCTGTGGGACATGAGCAGGGGTGCAGGGTAGTCCCCTGTGGTGTGGGCTGCCTGCAGGGGCCGTGGAGGGTGTAGAGGGAACACCTGGGAGGACCCACATGGCCAAATCACGTGTAGCATTCCCCGGCACCACCGAAATACACATACCCTGCTGAAATTGCGTGTGGAACTTCCCACGCACCCCGAACCACACGTACCCAGGCTAATCGCTTGTGGAACTTTCCGCGCAGCCCGTAGTACACGTACCCAGGCTAAGCGCGTGTGGAACTTCCCGCGCACCCCGAAGTACACGTACCCAGGCCAATCATGTGTGGAACTTCCCGCGCACCCCATAGTACACGTACCCAGGCTAATCGCGTGTGGAACTTCCCGCGCACCCCGTAGTACACGTACCCAGGCTAATCGCGTGTGGAACTTCCCGCGCACCCCAAAAGTCCACATACCCACGCCGATCGCGTGTGGAACTTCCCGCGCACCCAGGAACACACGCACACGCTATTTTTCACACAGCGGGTGTCCGTGTTTGTCGGTACCCCTTTGCACCTCATTTGTCCTAGAGGGCCACTGTATGGCCCATTCATCATGGCTGTATATGGCTGCTTTTTGTTAGCGCACATTTTGGCGCACATTTTTTTCAGGCGCAGGGGCGCTACCGCCTGCTTTCTTGTGGCGTACTTGTTTGGCCCTGTGCGCCTCTTTGACCGTGCGCTGGTTTGCCCTATTTGATTCCATGAATACGGGTTGTAGGCGAGCGTGTGGGCGTTCCGTGCACTTGCCTCCTGTACTTCCCCCGTGACGCCCATATTTTCACGCGTTGTTCCCCATCCCGAGTGTTACGCCCCGTTTTACGCCTACTTTTGTGATGTGTGCCGCTCTATGTGCGATTTCGCAGTGGCCGTGGCGCACACTGTTGGATGATCTGTACGCCGGCGTGCGCGGCGCACATTTTTAGTGCACATCCAATGTTTTTCTCACGCACGGACTTCCATGAATCGATGTGCGCTGGTTTCCCTGCGATTTTCGCACTTGCACTGCGATTTTCGCACTTTTACTGCGATTTGCACGTTTTGGCACCTCTGCGTGGGAATTTTCGGCGCACATTATTTCCATGAATCGACCCCTTAGTGTCTAGATGGAAACAGATAATTGCGAAGTTACCGCCCCAACGATTGTTAGACTTGAATGCATTAGCACGTTGTAGAGATAGAGATGAAGAAATAAGGGAACATGTGAACAGGTTATTTGAGCTGAAGAATGACCTAGATAATGAATATGCTGAAATGTTTGCCATGCCTGGGTATAGGAGTAGAGATATTAGAAGAGACAGGAAGGAAGCGGTAGAGCCATATATACAGCAGCGATATTTACCGCCCTCAACACAGACAGGCGATAAACTAAAAGTTTGTATACGAGAAGCGCTAAAATGGATGGCAGATCCTAGTATTCCCGCAATGGAAATACATGAAATATTTGATGAATACCCCTTACCCATGAAAAGAAAAGCATTGCAGGCGATGGCTGAACATTTAATAGATAAAGATATAAATGACAAGAAAACCAGCCCCCCCCAAAATAATGGCAGTATATAAGAGAGCACTAGAACGTGGGACGGGGGAAACGGCCTTGTCACTTGACTTGGGAATACTCTTACATATGAGAGAAGGGGGAGGAACAGTGAGTGCGGTATTTCCAATGGGAGAAGTCCCACCTACCTTTGTGCCAAAAGTAGAGATTGCTGGTGTTGCTGGTGTTAATGGGGGTGCTGCGCAGGTAACACCAGCCCATTATACCGCCCAATATGTACATGTCCCCTTTTCCAGACAGGAAGTGAATAACATAAAACAGACAATTCCCGATATAAGAAAGAATCCCGCGGGATTTTATAAAGAAGTAGAGTCCTGCCTGCAATCATCCGTGCTTACTACGGGTGACATACATTTAATATTCCCAGTAATCCTGCCAACAGACATATGGAAACAGATAAGAAAGGTAGATGATATAACGGCCTATGGTGGCACGTGGGCGGATTTAATACTGGAGGATAGGAATAAAGAGGTAGGGGGAAAGCCGGGGACAAATATGGTAGCATTACCAGCACGAATAATACAGAAATTGAAAGAAATTGTTCCGAAGAAGAGAATTCAATGGGACAAGTTGACTGCATGTGTGCATGTTAGGCGGAAACCTGTGCAGTTCCCTCTGGGACCACTGCAAAAGATTTAGGACTACAGGAGTTTGGCAGTAAACCCACTTGGTAGCAGTCTGTACCACACAGATTCACTTGGTAGCTGTGGCTGAGCAGTCAGACTTCCCTCAAGAAGAGTTAGGCAGTATGTGGAGTATACAAAATAGGGCAATCTACACAGTAAGACAAGCAAACATGCAACAAGGCTTTGGTGTAAAGATATATAGTTATTTATTTATAAGAACACATCTAGAGAAAACATTCTGGCACTAATACTGCAAACGATTTCAATCACAATTACTATACGAAGAAAATATCAATCCCCCTAACAATAGTTCGACAAGTCTAGGTTCAATGGCATAACTTATTTGCAGACAGTGGTGTATGCTTTAACCTAGATGGCACTCTAGTATTCATTAGGACGGGAGAGAAAAGGCGGGTTAAGAAATCAACTCGATACCAATATTTTTTAAGAACAAATGCAAGGCAAGAAGACAGGAACCACTGTAGATTCCAAAGTTCAGAGGCCAGGCCCACTCGGAGAGAGGCAAGGCGATGTGTCCCAAAAAGTATCTTAGTGGAAATGCGCTTCGAGTCTTTATGGCAAATTGTTATGGAAAGATTGGACCAGTTCAGAACAACAAGTTAAAGAAAGCTTGGAGGCGACCCAATGGAAAGGCGAGGATTAAGACACCTCACTCTATCCGGCAGAAAGGGAAGCCAGGTGGACACGGTACCTTGTTTGTGGAGAGACAGCTCCTGCGGGGGCAGTTGTTCCTGGTGGTGGATGCACGTCGGGTCTTTGCCAAGAGTAGAGATGATCTCGTCGTCGAAGAAAAGTGAAGTCCGGTGCACCACCAGGGAAGAGGCCAGCCGCGGAGTGCTCCGTTACAAGGCACCGCCTTTTGGTCGCGGTACAGGGGTTTTGGCTATCCTGTTGCCGAGGTGCTCTGCACGGGCAATTCGACCACTGCGTCCTGGAGCGAAGAAAAAGCAAAGGGGACTGGTTGTTCCCACCAGTCAGGGGAAGAGACACTCCGGCTGGGAGATCTCCTCTGTCGTCGGGAAGTGGTGAGTCGGTTCCGCAGGGCTCCACCGGAGGTGTCGTCGTTGCAGGTCAGCTCAGCTTTACCCTAGTCGGATTCTTAGGTCCTGTGGCGACTTCTGAAGATCCAGTCCCAAAAGCCCTGCTTTTATGCAGAAAACCCCCATTCATTCAGCCTAGCTGTCAATCAAAACACGCTAAGTGGTGAGCGCGGTGGCTCACCACTTGGGCCAATCACACCAGAGTGCGACCGGAGTTGGCAAGGCAACTCAGTCCAGGGTGCCTAAACCCCCTCCCACACACCTGTGGTAACCCAGACAGAATGGCACCACTTTGGAGGGTCTCTGTACAGAAGCCCGCCAAAAGTGGAACAAAGGGCTCAACCTTTGGTTTAGGAGTCACAGAGACGAACACAGACACCATTTTAAAAACCGAGTTCTGGCAGAAAATACCATCCGATAGACTTATTTAAGATAAGTAAACCGGTGGTATGTTAGAGATTAACGAGAAAAGGTATCAATCTCCAACAATGGGAAGAATCCCATAGGATTACATTCGGGGTCGAATATAACAAGTAGTTTCCCCTACTAGTACGTCCACAATAGGATGGTTTGTACTAGTTCTGTTAGTAAATTTAGGTCTAGTAAAGCCAATGGTGACTTTACATGCCCGGGGAGACAGTAGTCAGTCCCCGGATATGAAGTCTATGATGGAGGTCCGCTAGGACGCCCCAGTGCTACGGCACAGAGGGTGCAGTGTAACACACATAGCAAAACATATGAGACCCTATGGAGTAAAAGACCCCATAGCCCATAGAACACATTGGCATTCAAAGGAATTACACACATTCATGTCCAAGAGTGGGAGAAAAAGAGTCTCACTCTTGGCAGGATGGAAAAAAACAAACTCCAGAAATCCAGCAAAGCTGCTGGGGGACTCACTAGGTTAGGAAATTCAGCCTAAACAGAGAATTCTCCCTAACAGTGCAGGGCAAGGACGAGTTAGCTACAGATTATTTTAATACATTTGAGGAAGTATTCACGGACATTAGTGGACAGGATGTAAGCACGGAAGTAGGGAAAGATTATTTGTTGACAAGTATGTGAAAGGGTTAGTACTTCCAATTCAAAATGTAATAATGACATCAGAAAGCCCATGTGTAACGCTCACCTGATTCTCGCAGAGGCGCCGGTCTTGACTGGGCGACTACCGTATCTTCAAAGGTGATGTGTAGCACCCGGTTGGCTCTTTGGGCTGGACCTCTGTGCACTGTATGCCTGACGTGTAGAGTAAGATGTCTGCAGATAGAAAATAAGGGGTTAATGAACTGGGGTTATTGGGGTGTCCCTATCTCTTTCCTCTTCTCCTCTCCTGTAGACCCCCAAAGGTTAACGCTCTCACCTTAGGGAAGTGAATGCCGAGCTCTCCATCTGCCTCGGGGCAGGGTGCTGTAACCAGTTTCTTCACTGGATAGGTAGCGCAGGTCTCTTGACTTCAGAGGACTGCTGTCCGTCGTTTACTGCACGAACGGTAAGTTTCGAGTCATTCAAATGTCTGTAAAGTCTTTAGTAATGATGTCTATTGTTTTGCAGGGTTCCGGCGATGGCGGATGACGGGCTGAAGTGAGTTGAAGATGGAGCCCGTGTGATGAATAGAAGCGCCTGGAAGCACGTAAGTAAGCGCTTGTTGCCTGCTTCACGATGCACTCTAACTGTCTTTTTATTTTGCAGGTACGAGTTCGGAGCGGCTGCAGGGTGCCGGAATACCCACTGGATTAGATGTGGAAAGGAGTAATGGCACGTGAGTATTAAAGTTCCCCAATGTCTTAAACGCACCTTGTTTTGTCTTTCAGATGCGGGATGCAGCGCCGAAGGCCTCCGGAGCGTGCAAAGAGTTGGTAAGCTTTTGTCTTTCAGATGCCGGAATGCAGTGTGAAGACCTCCGGAGCGCACAAAGAGTAGGTAAGCCTTTGCCTTTCAGATGCCGGAATGCTAACCTGTTCTTCCTTGTCTTTATAGGTGTTGCTGAAGACTGGATTCAGGATGGTAAGCCTTTGCCTTTCAGATGCCGGAATGCTAACCTGTTCTTCCTTGTCTTTATAGGTGTTGCTGAAGACTGGATTCAGGATGGTAAGCCTTTTTCCTTAGGCCCAGGACCGGATGCAGAAGACACGATGAGCGTTCTGCTGCAGAGGTTGCAGAATAACGCAAAGCAAGATTCATCCACCGGGTGTGGTTTAAATAGCCTCCTGTAGTGCTTCGGTGTCTCCTTCCACAGCCACGCCTAGGTAAGAAAAGAGTTCCTGCTTTCCAGAAGAGTTCCAGTGTTCTGAATCTAGGGAGTGGTTCCAGCCCCACCCAACAGGAAAAGTAGTCCCAAACAGAAGGGGATCAGAGGCTCAACTGGCAGACAAGTAAGCAGCATGGTCTGCTGCAGGTAAGTCCACCCAAACATTATGAGCCCGGCGCTTCCAGCGCTGGGACTGGGCATATTTATGAGCCTGGTGCCACTGGCGCCAGGACTGGGTCCAAAAGGTCCCAATTGGGACTGGTTGGCACTCGGAACCTGGGTTATGGATCTGCTTCCAAGGGAGTTGGGAAAACCCTGACCTTTTGGAAGCAGAGATCATGACAGTACCCCCCCTCAAGGCCCCTCCCAAACCGGGCTTCTCCGGGGGTTTTGGCTTGTCAGGAAATGTTCGGTGAAATCTTTTGATTAGGCGAGGAGCGTGGACATATTCAGCAGGTTCCCAGGATCTCTCTTGGGGGCCGTAGCCTTTCCAGTCAATTAGGTAGAATAGTTTAGATTTGGAGATCTTGGAGTCCAGAATGCTTTTGACTTCAAACTCGAGTTCTCCATCAACTAGGATAGGTTTTGGAGATTTGGTTAGTCGGGTTTGAGGTTGCACGGGTTTTAATAGAGAGACGTGGAAGACCGGATGTATCTTCATGTGCGGGGGCAAGTCCAACTTGACCGCTACTGGGTTTACTATGGTAGTGATGGCATAGGGACCAAGGTATCTTGGGTTGAATGTGCGTGGCCCTTTTAGAGATAGATATTTGGTGGATAACCAGACTTGATCCCCTACTTGATAGTGAGGGGCTTTCTTCCGATGTTGATCTGCTCCTTTCTTGTATTGTTCTTTAGCCCTTTGAAGGTGAGAAACAGCTTCCTTAAAGGCTTGGGTGATTGTAGAATGCAGGTAGTCTACTGAAGGTGTTTCAAGATCTTGGAGGGGATCCAACTCCGAGGTTCGAGGGTGACTGCCGTACAAAAGAAAAAACGGGGTTTTCCCAGTTCCCGAATGGACAGAGTTATTGTAGGCATATTCGGCTATCCAAAGGATATCTTTCCAAGTTTTTTCAGTTTGTTGCAGCATGCAGCGTAAATACTGTTCCAGAGTCTGATTGGTCCTCTCGGTTTGTCCGTCGGTCTGAGGGTGGTGACTGGTCGATAGTCTCACATCAATTTGAGCCGACCGACAGCAACTTCGCCAAAAATGAGAAATAAATTGACTACCTCGATCCGAAATTAGAACCGAAGGAAAACCGTGCAGTCGGACGATGTTTTCGAGAAATTCTCGGGCCAGAGTTGCTGCTGTTGGCAAGCCTTTGAGCGGAATGAAATGCGCCATCTTGGAGAATAAGTCCACGATTACTAGAATCGTATTGTATCCGGAGCATGGAGGTAGATCGGTGATGAAGTCCATAGAAAGCGTATGCCAAGGGCGAGGTGGGATGTCAATAGGGCGTAAGAGGCCTGCTGGTCTTTCCTTTTGACTCTTGTTTTGGGCGCATACTCCACAGGACATTATAAAGTCTCTGATATCTTTCTTCCAAGACGGCCACCAGAAGTAGCGCTTGATCTTTTCTGAGGTCTTGGCCATACCGGGATGACCTTCCATTAAAGAGTCGTGATAACAAGAGATTACTTTTTTCTGTAAATCTGTGCTGGGTAGGTATAATCGTTCTTGGAAATACAATAAGTTGTCCTTTACTGCAAAGTCCTTTCCCTGCAGATGCCAATTCTGTATGTCTGCTGGAGTTACAAGTTGCCTGGCTTTATCCTTAACTTCCTCTATGGATTCGGTGGCGATTACACCCAGAATTCTTTGTTCGGGAATGATTGGTACAGGTTTAGGGTTGATCAAGTGTTCTTCCACTCCCATCCGAGAAAGGGCATCAGCTTTACCGTTCTTTGTACCAGGTCGATAGGTAATTATGAAGTCAAACTCGGCAAAGAATAATGCCCAACGGAGTTGTCTAGAGGATTGGGCTTTTGCGGTTTTCAAATATTGCAGGTTTCGGTGATCCGTAATCACAGTAACGGTGTGTCGGGCCCCCAGCAGATAATGCCGCCAAGCCTTAAAGGCAGACTTGATAGCCAGAAGTTCCTTGTCAGTAATCGTGTAATTGATTTCAGGAGGCGAGAATTTGCGGGACCAAAATGCCACGGGATGCAACTGATTGGTTACCGGGTCCTTTTGTGATAGAACTGCCCACATGGCAAGGCTTGAAGCATCAGTTTCCACGATGTAGGGGAGTTCGGGGCGAGGGTGTTTTAAGATTGGTGCAGAGATAAATTTAGTCTTCAAATCCTGGAAAGCTTGTTCCGCCTCGGTAGACCATTCAAAACGTTTGTTTTTCTTTAACAAGGCAGTGATGGGCTGGGCTATTCGAGAGAATTCGGGGATAAACCTGCGGTAAAAGTTAGCGAAGCCTAACATGCTTTGCACACCTTTTACGGAGGATGGTGATGGCCATTTGAGAACTGCATCGACCTTCTTTGAATCCATACGCACTCCGCCAGGTGATAATATGAATCCCAAGAATTCAACTTCAGTCACGTTGAAAACACATTTTTCCAACTTAGCGAAAAGTTTGTGTTGACGCAATCTTTCGAGGACCATTTTCACGTGTTTCCGATGTTCAGATTCCGATGAAGAATAAACGAGGATGTCATCAATGTAAACAACAACACATACATCTATGAGCTCTCTGAGGACATCGTTCATAAAATATTGAAAGGCGGCCGGGGCATTGCAAAGTCCGAAGGGCATGACCTGATATTCAAATAGCCCATACTTGGTGCGGAAGGCCGTTTTCCATTCATCGCCCTCTTTTACTCGTACCAAATGGTAAGCTCCTCTAAGATCCAGCTTTGTATATATGCATGCTTTTCTGACTTGGTCCAGGAGTTCAGTGATCAAAGGTAACGGATATCTATTCTTAACGGTGATCTGGTTCAGGGAGCGATAATCGATACAAGTTCTAAGGTCTCCTTCCTTTTTTGGAACGAAGAACAAAGCTGAAGAAGCAGGGGACTTGGAAGGACGAATAAACCCATTTGCCAGGTATTGATCCAGGTATTGTCGAAGGTGAAGGTTCTCAGGCTCAGTGAGGGCATAAATTCTACTACAAGGAGGAGTAGATCCAGGTACCAGGTCTATCTGGCAGTCATAAGACCTATGAGGAGGTAGAGAGTTAGCCTGATCCTTCCGGAAAACATCTTGGTATTCTAGGTATTCGGGAGGTAACTGGGGAGTCTCTGAAGAAATTGCGGCCAGTGCAACACCAGGTGGAGGGTGACAAGTAGAGACACATTCTGGAAACTGGACCGTTCTTGCTCGCCAATCGATCAGAGGATTGTGTTTCTCTAACCAAGGTATTCCTAGAATAATCTGAAACTGAGGGGCCTTGATCACATCGAACACGATCTTCTCATGGTGTCCATCTTGACTTACTAGCGTCACCTCTTGAGTGGTATGCGTTACTGGCCCGGAGGCTATCTCCGTACCATCCACCGTAGTAATGACGTCCTTTACAGCCTTGGGACAAAGAGTTAGATTCATCCTCAAAACCATTTCATGATCCACATAATTGCCGATGGCACCGCTGTCGACGTAAGCTTCAATTGCATGTAATCGATCCGGATTATCAGGGCTAATGAGGACCATCGGTATCACGAAATGCGAGGTCACGGAACTGGTTTTCACGCTCGGCAAGAGGACCTCTATTCTTGTCGGGCGAGGTCGTTTCCCTGCTCAGAGTTTGTAACTTTGGTAACTGCAGCTCCTACTGCCTTCTTGGCAGGTTTCACCGGACAGTCTCGAAGAAAGTGTCCTGAGTTTCCGCAATATAGGCATAATTGCAACTGTTTCCTCCTTTCCCGCTCCCTTTGTGTTAGAGGACCTTTCAGACCCCCTATTTGCATGGGTTCCCCGGAGTCTACTCCTTTGGAAGGAGTTGGCGGTTTGGAAAATACTCGAGCATCAAACTTGGAACGATCGGCCTTCCTGTTCTGCAGCCTGTGATCTATTTGAACGACCAAGTCTATATAATCCGAACAGTCTTGTGGGGGATTCACTACTTGGGCTAAAACGTCTTTGAGCTCTCCACGTAGACCTCTATAAAACAGCGTAATCCTTTTGTCCTCAGGCCATTGAGTTTCCACTATTAGTCTATTGAAAGATGCAATATAAGCCAAAGGTCTTGTTTACCCTGTCGCAACGAAAGAAGCTCATTGTCCAAGGCCTGCCCCTGTGAATGTCTTGCGAACAGTTTTTCCATACTAAGCTGAAAGGCTTGAAAATCATGGAGAACCGGATCATCTTGATTAACTAGAGGGATCGACCAGTCTGCCGCATTGCCACTAAGGTACGAAAGTACAAAAGCTACTTTTGCTTGATCAGTTGGAAAGGCTGCTGGCCGGCATAAGAAGTGCAACCGGCACTGATTGATAAATACTGCAAACCTCTTTGGGTCACCAGAAAATCGTTCGGGCGGAGCCAGAGGTACATTCCCAGGTAGGTTGATCTGCACTGGATTCATAGAGGAGGTTGAAGGAAGATTTGCCCCTGATGCGGGTAACTGGGTCTGTCCGGCTTGTGACTGTAGCACTTGTCTAGCAAGATTGTCTGTTCTCTCCTTGGAAATAATTAGTTCCCTTCTTAGAGCATTCGTTTCCTGACGAGCTGCATGCACTTCTGCCCTTAGTTCCCCAAGTAACCGGGATAGGGGGTCAGTATCCGAGGTTTCCATAGCGCCTGGGCGAGAGTTTTGCGGTAGGCTTTGCGTTCTGTAACGCTCACCTGATTCTCGCAGAGGCGCCGGTCTTGACTGGGCGACTACCGTATCTTCAAAGGTGATGTGTAGCACCCGGTTGGCTCTTTGGGCTGGACCTCTGTGCACTGTATGCCTGACATGTAGAGTAAGATGTCTGCAGATAGAAAATAAGGGGTTAATGAACTGGGGTTATTGGGGTGTCCCTATCTCTTTCCTCTTCTCCTCTCCTGTAGACCCCCAAAGGTTAACGCTCTCACCTTAGGTAAGTGAATGCCGAGCTCTCCATCTGCCTTGGGGCAGGGTGCTGTAACCAGTTTCTTCACTGGATAGGTAGCGCAGGCCTCTTGACTTCAGAGGACTGCTGTCCGTCGTTTACTGCACGAACGGTAAGTTTCGAGTCATTCAAATGTCTGTAAAGTCTTTAGTAATGATGTCTCTTGTTTTGCAGGGTTCCGGCGATGGCGGATGACGGGCTGAAGTGAGTTGAAGATGGAGCCCGTGTGATGAATAGAAGCGCCTGGAAGCACGTAAGTAAGCGCTTGTTGCCTGCTTCACGATGCGCTCTAACTGTCTTTTTATTTTGCAGGTACGAGTTCGGAGCGGCTGCAGGGTGCCAGAATACCCACTGGATTAGATGTGGAAAGGAGTAATGGCACGTGAGTATTAAAGTTCCCCAATGTCTTAAACGCACCTTGTTTTGTCTTTCAGATGCGGGATGCAGCGCCGAAGGCCTCCGGAGCGTGCAAAGAGTTGGTAAGCTTTTGTCTTTCAGATGCCGGAATGCAGTGTGAGGACCTCCGGAGCGCACAAAGAGTAGGTAAGCCTTTGCCTTTCAGATGCCGGAATGCTAACCTGTTCTTCCTTGTCTTTATAGGTGTTGCTGAAGACTGGATTCAGGATGGTAAGCCTTTGCCTTTCAGATGCCGGAATGCTAACCTGTTCTTTCTTGTCTTTATAGGTGTTGCTGAAGACTGGATTCAGGATGGTAAGCCTTTTTCCTTAGGCCCAGGACCGGATGCAGAAGACACGATGAGCGTTCTGCTGCAGAGGTTGCAGAATAACGCAAAGCAAGATTCATCCACCGGGTGTGGTTTAAATAGCCTCCTGTAGTGCTTCGGTGTCTCCTTCCACAGCCACGCCTAGGTAAGAAAAGAGTTCCTGCTTTCCAGAAGAGTTCCAGTGTTCTGAATCTAGGGAGTGGCTCCAGCCCCACCCAACAGGAAAAGTAGTTCCAAACAGAAGGGGATCAGAGGCTCAACTGGCAGACAAGTAAGCAGCATGGTCTGCTGCAGGTAAGTCCACCCAAGCATTATGAGCCCGGCGCTTCCAGCGCTGGGACTGGGCATATTTATGAGCCTGGTGCCACTGGCGCCAGGACTGGGTCCAAAAGGTCCCAATTGGGACTGGTTGGCACTCGGAACCTGGGTTATGGATCTGCTTCCAAGGGAGTTGGGAAAACCCTGACCTTTTGGAAGCAGAGATCATGACACCATGGCAAGCAAAAACGTTGGGCGAAGTATTACATATGGCCCAATACTATGAGAATAGAGTAAATACGGAGAAAGAGAAAGAAATGAACGATAGGGCGGATTTGAAAACAAGGGTGCTACTCCAGCAAGTAGCGGGACACAATAGAGAGAGAGGGAATGCACAAGGCAGAGGTAATTCGAATATGCATGGAGGGCCTCTGGGAATAAATCAATGTGCGTATTGCAGAGAGGAAGGTCACTGGCGAGCGCAATGTCCGCACTTACAAAATAGAAATGGGAATGGCCAGAGAAGACGTCATAGGGGGCATCCAGGAGCGAATGGGCATAATAGAAATAATATGCAGCAGCACCAAAATAATCAAGGGAATGGTGCCCAAAATCAGAACCAAGTCCAGAATCATACCTCTACTCAGAATCAGAGCCAGCAGAACATGCAAAATGGGAATAAAGGAAGGAGCGGGAACATTTTTGATACTCATTCGAATGTGTATTACAATAACAGCAGTGACTACACATCGGATGATGTGTTGTTTGCCCAATAGGACAGCCCAAGACAGGGGTTGGAACCAGTGTCTATTGCCGTGAATAAGAAAGGACCCTACGTAGAAATGAAAGTCGGGAATAGTGAGCACAGCTTCCTTGTGGATACGGGGGCTCAGAAGTGTTCAATAGACCATCACTTGGTTCCAGAAATACCACTGTCAGGGCATAAAAATATTTCAGTAGGGTTCGCAGGTACCCCAGTAATAAATCCAGTGTCCCAACCAGTACCAGTAACATTAGGTCCATTCACTGAGTACTGTCCATTTCTCTTAACAGAAAACTGCAGGGGAAATTTGTTAGGTTTAAACTTGTTGAAAAAACTGAGTGCAGTTATTCACTGTACACCAGATGGAGTATTTTTGACTATTTCACCACATAATGTACCAGTGTCTGAATTTTTGTCCAAACCTTTGCCAGGGGAATTAAGTGAAGTACCAACTTGTATGTTGTCGGTAAATGATAATGATGTGGGATGCTTGAAGATAGAGCCAGTGAAAATGACACTAAAATAGGGAGTAACGTTGCTGCGTATTCCACAGTACAAAATCTCAGCAGAAGGAGAAAAAGGATTGAAAAGTATTGTGCCTGATTTGGTAAAATTGGGGGTGATTGAAGAGATTACAGGCAGCATGTGTAACAGCCCCATTCTTCTGGTGTATAAGAAAGGATGTAATGAGGTACCATATCGTTTCATAATTGATCTGCGTGCAATAAACAAGGTAGTAGATCCTCAATTTCCATTGGTCCCAGATGTTACCACAATTTTGACAATGATTCCAGCTTTGGCAGAATACTTTAGTGTTATTGATTTAAAGAATGCTTTCTTCAGTATTCCAGTACACCAAAAAAGTAGATATCTGTTTGCCTTCACATTAGGAGGGCGATCGTTCACCTTCACACGCATTCCTCAATGCTACACAGAAAGTCCAAGCATTTACAGCTGAGCATTGAAAGAACAATATATGCTAGAGTTACCAACAGGTTGTGTATTGTTACAATATATAGATGATTTGTTGATTGCTGCAGATACAGAGGAGACTTGTAAAGAGAGTACCATTTTACTATTAGCACACTTAGCAGCACATGGCCACAAAGCCAGTTTAAAAAAGTTTCAGTATTGTCGAAAGGAAGTGGCTTATTTGGGTTACTTACTTTCGTAAGAAGGGAGAAGACTAACGCCAGAGAGAATAGAGAGTATTTCTGGTATGCCTTTTCCAAAAACACAAAAAGGAGTCAGAGCCATAATAGGCATGGCTTCTTATTGTCGGCAATGGATTGTGAATTTTGCCCTAATTGTGAAGCCAATGGTGGAGTTGACAAAAAAGGATGTTGTGATGCCTTTGCAGTGGAATGAAGAATGTCAGGAAGCATTTGACTTGCTCAAAACTGCATTGTGTTCTGCTCCAGTTTTGGGGACACCAAATTATGAAAACTTTTTCAGATTGTTTGTGCATGAGAATGACGGCTGCACGTTGGCAGTTTTAACACAGGAACAAGGTGGAAGAAATAGGCAGTGCGGCTATTTTCCTTCTGTACTGGACCCTGTAGCGCACGCATTACCACAATGTTTGCGAGCTGTTTCAGCGGCTGCTGCATCAGTGAAACAAACGGAAGGGATGGTATTGGGGCAAACCTTAATTTTGATGGTGCCACATGCCATAGACGTTCTATTAAATAGAACACAGACGCAACACCGCACATCTGCTAGATTAACTAGATACGAAATTGTCCTGTTCGCACCACACATCCAAATTATGAGGTGTAGAGCTTTGAATCCTGCAGAATTAATCCCACTACCCACGGAAGAACTTGGTGACAACGAATCACCTCCCCATGATTGTTTAATGGTTACTGAGGAAGAGACGAAGGGAAGAATTGATTTAACAGATACCCCACAAAAAGAGCCAGATGGAGAGTTATTTTGTGACGGCTCCTGTTTTAAACTACCCGATGGCATATCAACTGCTGCCTATGCCATTACCACATTAAAAAGTATTGTGGAGACTAAAAGAATCCCTTACAACTCTGCACAAGCAGCAGAGATAATTAACCAGAGCTTGTGAGATTTCTGAGAATCTGAGTGTAAACATATATACTGACAGTCAGTACCCCTTTGGCATGGTTCATAACTTTGGCCGACTCTGGGCTGAGAGGGGTTTCCTAACATCACATTGGGCCAGGATCCAACAAGGCCCTTTGATTGTACGATTGTTGTCTGCACTTACGTGTCCAAAGCACCTAGCAATAGTGAAATGCGAGGCGCATAAAAAGGTAACTTGCAAAGTGGGAGAGGGAAAAGCATTTTCAGTCAGGATTGCGAAGCAAACTGCTACTGACTTGAATGCCAAAATGTTAACAGTACAGACAAAAGAAGTGCCCCGCATGATAGAGAATGGAATTGGCACCGTCAAAGAGATGCAGGCAGAAGCCACTGCAGATGAAATACAAGGGTGGGCTGAGGGCTCTGCTGAATTAGATCTGGAGGGTTGCTGGGTGGGCAAGGAGAATAGAAACTGGATGCTGCCCAATTCCTATGTAACTGCAATGGTCACGATGGCCCACAGCCCTACTCATATTTGTGCCAGAAAGATAGTTCAGCATCTAGCCACAGTATGGGAGAATGCACACATAAAGAAAAATGCCTAGAGGTTGGTCCAAAATTGTATCACGTGTCTACAACACAATGTGGGGAAGGGAACGGTGACTCCTACAGGTAGTTTCGGCCCTACCTCTATGCCTTTTGAGGTAATCCATTTTGATTTCATAGAGATGGAGAAATGCCAAAACGTGAAGTATGTCCTAGTGGTCATATGTGCATTTAGCAAATGGGTGGAAGCATATCCATTAAAAGACTGCACTGCCATGAGCACGGCAAAAGTAATGTTGAAGGAGATTTGCGCAGGTCTCCAGCTCGATAAGCGATTCCATTGTTCGAGACATCCGATGTCGGCCGGTCTTATTGAACGCCACAATGATATCTTGAAATCTAAGATTAGCAAGATATGCGCAGGAAGCAAGTTAAGCTGGGTAGATGCGTTACCAATAGTGCTACTGTGCATGTGAACATCTGTGCAGGCAAGAACTGGGCTCTCCCCATATGAAATAGTCATGGGGAGACCGGCGAATGTTTGGTGTACACCTCAGCTGAAGAAGCTGAGGGAAATCGAATACCCTGTGCTCAGCATTTATTATAATCTCCTGATTCAAAAATTGCGTTTGATTCATCAGCAGGTGCAGGAGGCATTACCGATCAGATAGACTGGCCCGGGACACGCACTGGAGGCAGGTGTCAAGGATGGCACTCTGTCAAGAGTGGCACAGGGCACCCAGGTAAGGTTTGGGTGGCTGTGCTGATGTAAGGTGACCGATAAGCGCACACACACAGCAGGAAGCTCAACAAGAACGAAGAGTAGGCAATTGTAGCAGGAAATACAAAGGTACAAACAAACTGGATTCCCTCTTGAGGTGTATGCAGAATTGGGAAAGAGTGTTCCACGGACCTTAGGAAACTCCAGCCTTCTGCACAGATTGCTATTACAGGGGCCCACGCTGTATGCTCATGGCTGGGAACAACAGCAGTGGGTTTCTGTAACACTGAAACGTGACAAGGGAAGGGGCAGAGGTTGCCTGCCAGAAACCAACCGTCAAGCTCTCTACAAAGGGATCTACATACGATACAAGAGAAGACAAGAACAGAAATATCCAGGGAAAAGGAAGTCAATGAGCAATCTAGCAGAAGAAAATAAAGGAAAAACAGTATAACTGAAATGGGTAATCTAAGGGAAGGACAGAGGACTCAAGGAAGAGAAGGACAGGGATCAAGAACAGGGGGTTGCAAACAAGGAAGAGAGCAAGGGAGCAGCAGCCAGGAAACAGGGGGCTGCAAACAGGGAAGCAGGGCTGCAGTAACGGATGGCACAAGGTGCAGATAAACTGTTGTGGACTGCATAGGACTGTAGTAGGCTGCAAGGCAGGGAGCCCAGAGGAGCAGGGCAGAGAGCTTTAGTAGACGGTAGACAGAGAGCCCAGAGGAGCAGGGCAGCAAGGAGCGAGCCCAAAGGAGCAGGTCTGCAAGGCAGGGAGCCCAGAGTACAAGGGCTGTACGCAAGGAGCCCAGAGGACAAGAGCTGAAGGCAGAGGAGTGTAGCAAGCTGCAAGGCAGGGGGCCCAGAGGACAAGGGCTGTTGGCAGCGGAGTGAAGAAGACTGCAAGGCAGGGAGCCCAGAGGACAAGGGCTGTAGGCAGCGGAGGGAAGCAGGCTGCAAGGCAGGGAGCCCAGAGGACAAGGGCCGTAGGCAGCGGAGGGAAGCAGGCTGCAAGGCAGGAAGCCCAGAGGACAAGGGCTGTAGGTAGAAGGCAGCGGAGCGTGGTCGGCTGCAAGGCAGGGAGCCCGGAAAGGGCACTGGATCAAAAGCAGGATAAAGCAGGTACAGCATACAAAATCGTGGCAAAAGGCAAAAAGGGGCTGGGAGACTCTTGATGCAAGAGACTGAGCTCCTGCAGGCAGCTGCTTAAATACAGCCCTGCCCTGTACTAAGGCAGGCTAATTGGCAGCACCTGGAGCAGCACTCCTAAAGATAATCTGCCTCCTCCCTCTCTGGTCCGGAGATGGTGGAAGCAGCACTGATCGCTAGGGCTTCTAGGGATTGTGGTTCCAATACTGACGAATGGGAATGTCCAGGAATTGATAGCTGTAGCAAGGTGCATTATGGTACATGTAGTTAGTTGAATTAAATAGGAAAGTATCAATGTTGCGCAAATGGGAATTAAGGACTAAAGTGTGAATAGGGGTTGTTCAAAGAGTATTATGAAGATGAATGAATAACAATTAGTCCATGATGGTTGAAAATGAGTGGCCCGTGGCGCAGGCATGACACCAGGAGACTGGTGCTAATTAAAAACTTTGAGTGAAAGGCATTGTTAGCACCCAGGTGGCGTGGTACCTATTTGATACTCCTGACAACGTAGACGGCCATTCGTATGGATGGACGAAAAGCATGGATTCACGCAACCCATGCCGAGAAGGTGCCGTCACCATCTGAAAAATTGCCTGACCAAGGCGACCAGAAAGAAACAGCGGTTCCAGAAACAAAAGACACGGTTGACAGTTCTTTGCCTCACAATCTGCCTGATCCTGAAAGAAAGCCTGAAAAGATTGCTGCATCACTGTTGGCCGACACGAAACGTGTACCACTTTGGCGCCCACCAGCATCTGCCATTGTGCCGCAGCCTGAAACGAAATTTGCATAATCATTGTGGCACCCACCATCATCTGCCACTGCGCCACAGGCTGACTCCGAGTTTCAGTCTGGAAGTGCACCAGCACTGTTCATTGATCACACGGTACCAGGAGCAAGGCGGTACAATCTACGACATCGAAAGAAGAAGTGATCAAATCTTCATTTTGTTGATCTTTTGTTGCCTCTGGTTCCTATTCTCGGATGAAGTAGGAACTGGAGGCCTAGAGGAGAGCGGCGTGAGGGTTGTGCAAATCGGACAGCCCAACAGCGAGACTCCTCGGTGCTAACATAAAATCCATGTGTCCGGAACCCGAGTGAACAAGCGGGGCGCACATGGTACAAAGACTCATGTCTGCAGTCTCACAAAACTGCAAACAGTTGCTAAATAAATGTTTACGGTGTCATACTCATCACCATTGTCAATCATTGTGCTCAATTCAAAGGAAATGTACAAGTGGGGGTATTTGATGTGACACTACTGATTGCAATATGCTTGTTTTATATATATGTAACTGATGTACGTTTTTCTCTCCCTTGCGTCCCCCGAGGTGTGGTAACACACACGTCGCAGGGCGTGGAACCCAGTTGGCCAACTGAGACTATTTGCTTTGCAATAAACCCTAGATTTTGTGAATACAACCTTGTGTCTGGCGTATCAGTTTGTGTGTGGTGATTGTGCCTTGTTTCCTCATGTGAGGGTCCCCCAGGGGCCCCTTCAGGCTTGATAGAGTTTGACCGTGATCGATATATTACACCTCAGAATCATGTGGTCACTTAGTTTAGAGTCAATCAAAATGATCGGGCCACATCTCCCAGACAACTCTCGAGATGTTGCTATATAATCAATACAGGAGCTACAAATCCCTCTATGCCAGGTTGGATGGGCTCCATCAAATTTCTGTGATATAATATAAATATCGCAATCATTTAAAAATTGAGACCATAAGAGACCTCTTTCCCTCAATACTCTGTGGGGGTCACTGTGGGGGTCACTAAGATGTATATCAGGTGATCCACCCATCTGATACCTCAAAACTGAATTAAAATCTCCACCAATGATAATTTCATATGCGGGTTCAAGCATAACAGCTTCACATAATGCTAGATTGAGATTTTGAAGCACAGTCTCAATCTGAGACGTATAAGGATTCCAATAAATGGATACCATTAAAAACTTAGTGGTGCTTGTTTCTTCGTAAATCACTTCCACCATAATAAATTCATTGGATGAATGCATCAGTTTTGAAGTGAATCTCAATTAGTTTGAAATTAGGACAGCAAGACAGCCTGAGGGGCGTCCAATGTCTCCTTTTTTTGCACGATGACAGTACGATGTGTATCCATCTAAGTGGATATCCATTACAGCCATTGTCTCTTGCAACATTATTATCATGGGTATCTACTGTATCTTTACTTGCTTGAGCCATGAAAAGAAACTCAAAAAACCACAACAATTCCAGGAAAATATGGAGATTGTAGTGGTTTTTGAATTTTGTACTGGAGTGGGAACCAGTGTGAGGGATTTAATGAGTGGTTCCAAACATGCAAGTCCTTTAGTATGTTTGAAAAAGATTCCAGTTGACCCACCATAGTATCATTCAGAGATGTAGATTGAGTAACCGATATATCTAATTCATTATTCACAGGTATCATAGAAGGGTTGAATTCAATGAAAGCGTGAGTATCTTCCTTCGCCAGAAGGCAAATAGCATAAAGCTGAGGGCAGAAAAATCTGCTTGATGTTCACATAACAGCTTTGCTATTATCTGGGACTGAAGTTTACAAATCATCCTGTGGTTATTATATCTCGATAGTTTAATCCATTCGACATCATCAGATACCAAATTTCGTAATGCCGGAATGAATTGAAAGATTTTCATGAGAGCGGAGCGATTACCGGAAACTTGCCCATTTCGCGATGAGTCTGTCTCCCACCCTAAAAAGAGTTTCATTTCAGGGGTAACCCCAGAAAAGGAAGGTATTTGGTCATCGTCGTTGATATCATTTTTAAAAGCATTTTCTAAATTCTGGTTAATCTGAGTTCCTAAATTACCATCTTTCTGTTCTGAAGGTATCAATTTTGAAAGATCTGTACACAATACAGCAGCATTAGGGCCTATGTGCAATTCTGTGGTCTTTAATATTCGTCCCGCATTTTGTTTTAGAATATTTGGGCCTGGAGCTGAGGATAAAGGGTTTGTCAATTTTTTCGCATCACTGCAGAATCAGAGGAGACATTATGGGCCTCATTACGACTTTGGCCAAAATCGGGTCTGGGTTCCCAGAAGGGGGAATTACCGGCCCATTCTGAGTTCGGAGAGCCCAGTAATTCCTCCCTCCAGGAACCGGGGCCCGGACCTTCCCCATTCCCATTCATCCCCCATAGGGCTGAATGGGAATGGGAGAGGGAGCAAACAACGGGCCGATTATGAGCGGCCCGTTCTTTGTTCCCTCTTCCCCTCGCGGGACCCGGTAAGGACGCCTGGTTTGACCAGGCGTTACTTACCGGGTCCCGCGACGGGAGCTTGTAACGAGGCAGAACGGGTTTAACGGGTCCGCCTCCTTTAGCGGAGCCTGTTAACCCGTTACGCCTCAGTCGTAATGAGGCCCCATTTGTTTGAGCAGATCCACTAGGCATCAATGTGCTTACCGTTGTTTGTAAGTTGATGCCTCTATTTGCATTAATTGAAGGTATCAAGCCAGATGTCTTTTTATTTTGCATCTTATTAAAGAAATTTGACATCTGTGTTTGTACCAAATTGACAAGTTGGTCTGTGTCAATATCAGGAGTGATCTGATTACTATGTAACTCAGGATGGGTATACCCATTCTCAAAATCTACATTAGACATGGAGTTTTCAGCCATGACGAGATATGCATCTTTCAGCTGGAGCAAAATTTTACTTTCGGTACTTAGATGGTTTGAATCTAAAAGAATATCATCCTCAGCAATTTTACAATTTTTTTTATTGGGTAAATTCTTAGATTTTGTTTGTTGACAAGTTGGTAAGTTTATAGTAATTACTGAATTCTTGGACTTTTGCCTTCTTTTTTGGGCCCTTATGTGAAGTCTTTTTGCTTTGCGTGAAGAGAAATGCATTGTTTGTTGAGTTTCGACCTGTCCTGTGCCCTCATCAACATTATTAATTTCTTGAGCCAACACTTTACCATTTTGGTCAATAATATCAGTCAATGCTGAAGGGCTATCAGGTGTGGCATAGCTAGTTTGGTTATACTCCATGGTAGCATTCAGAGTAGGTAGGGTCCCATTAAATCTTGAGGGACCAAATTTGCTTTAAACAGGATATCCTCAATTGCCAGAATTCTTTCATGTTGCAGTTTGGCCATATCAATAATGTCAATGTATGTGGCTGTATCAAAACCTGTTCTCTCAGCAGGCTGATGCTGGACCACTTGCGCATACAGTTTTGACAGTATTAAAGTATGGTCTATCATCCTTTGTTGAGGTTTTTATCTCATTTATTGCAAAATGTTTGTGCTCGTGACCCTTGTCCAGCAAATTTAATATTCTTGAAAGCACCGGAAAATTTTGCAACTCTTGCTCATTGAGATCAATGAGGGATTCTTCCAGGGGGAACAGTGAGAAAGCAGATTGATTCATTGTCGAGCTGATGAATTGTTACACAGGGCAAGTAGCGAAGATTGTGAATGGGGAAGATCTCCCATTTAAGGATGCCTCCTCTGCCGGTGCCGAACGGACTTGTAATTTTATCTTTACTTGCAAATTCAATGCCTCAGCACTCCCCGCAAAAGATAGTCTTTCTTGTTGATTAGTTTGAGTGCTGAAGAAATGAACTTGATCTGTAGCACCAAATGTATTTGATACTGGGGTTGAAGGCCCCAGTGAGAGCCAAACTGTTTAGTGGAGCTCATTCATTACCACTGGTGCTACCAATGATATATCAGAAAATGGAATAAATAACTCTTCATTAGAAGTACCCAGTATTGAGTTATCTTAAAACGGTATGTTGGTAATGGGTTTACACAATGATATGATATTGCTCTTTGATGGTGAGCATATGTGAGCCCCTTTACATGTGTGAGAGGAGGATCTTCATGAGCTATTCATCCTAATATCGCCAACACAAGGGCTGCCACTCATTCGTTTTTCTAGTTGCGTGTTCCCTTCACAAAATTAATCCATAATCAACAGAGTAGTTTCCACTTTATCAGGCGCCTTAGGCGGAACATTGCTAGGAGCTGGTATTGGTTGCAACATTCTTTGTGACTTATCGTATAAGCATTTCCCGCTTCTTAAATTTATTTCCATTTCGGGATCTTCGCGGCTCAGTTTAAGCAGCGTGGGTTTCACAAGACACGCCTGAAACAGCAAAGAAACTCAGCCTCCCTGATGATTGATCGAGTCATGAAAACGTGCATTTGGAGGAGAAGCTAATGACTGGTAACAGAGCGCCTGCCTTACCAATTTTTAAACATTGTTCCAGGAGTACCGGGCTCAAAGGCAGCAGCAGGGCCATAATGCCTTACAGTGGAGAGCCAAAACCATGGCTTTCCCCCTGCCTCCATCAAGGGGAAATTTGTGCTATGGAGGGAGTTGTTTCCAGTCACCTGCCAGTAGAATCAAGTGCGAAAAATAAAAGTACCAGAATCCTCAGAGTCAATTAACGTGCCACACCTGAAAAAGAAATGAAGACACGCCTGAAACAGGAAAGAAACTCAGCCTCCCTGAAGATTGATGGAGTGATGAAAACGTGCGTTTGGAGGAGAAGCTAATGACTGGTAACAGAGCGCCTGCCTTACCAATTTTTAAACATTGTTCCAGGAGTACCGGGCTCAAAGGCAGCAGCAGCAGCAGGGCTATAATGCCTTACAGTGGAGAGCCAAAACCATGGCTTTCAGCCTGCCTCCATCAAGGGGAAATTTGTGCTATGGAGGGAGTTGTTTCCAGTCACCTGCCAGTAAAATCAAGTGCAAAAAATACAAGTACCAGAATCCTCAGAGTCAATTAACTTGCCACACCTGAAAAATAAATGAAGACACGCCTGAAACAGCAAAGAAACTCAGCCTCCCTGAAGATTGATGGAGTCATGAAAACGTGCATTTGGAGGAGAAGCTAATGACTGGTAACAGAGCGCCTGCCTTACCAATTTTTAAACATTGTTCCAGGAGTACCGGGCTCAAAGGCAGCAGCAGCAGCAGGGCCATATTGCCTTACAGTGGAGAGCCAAAACCATGGCTTTCCCCCTGCCTCCATCAAGGGGAAATTTGTGCTATGGAGGGAGTTGTTTCCAGTCACCTGCCAGTAGAATCAAGTGCGAAAAATACAAGTACCAGAATCCTCAGAGTCAATTAACGTGCCACACCTGAAAAAGAAATGAAGACACGCCTGAAACAGGAAAGAAACTCAGCCTCCCTGAAGATTGATGGAGTCATGAAAACGTGCGTTTGGAGGAGAAGCTAATGACTGGTAACAGAGCGCCTGCCTTAGCAATTTTTAAACAGGTAAGCACTGTGCCTGCCCTGAGAGCCAGGTCCCAGGGAAAAAAAGCTTCTCCGGTTTTGTTCCTGGACTCCGTTCACAGGGGCCTGAGGGGTGGATGCTCTTTCCTTGGCCTAGCATCCGGGCCTTCTTTGTGCTTTTCCTCCTATCTCTCTGGTTCCGAGGGTCATCAGCAGGATCAAGATGTGTCAGGGAATGTTCATCCTGGTGGTCCCCTACCGGGCTTGCTGGGGGTGGTTATGTTGTCTTCTGGAGTGGCAATTGACTACTCCATGGATCTTGCACAGTTGGCCATCTCCCATGAGGGTGGGCGGTTCCCTCTTTTCTCTCATCCGTTGGGGGTCTGGAAACTGGGAGGAGGGGTCTGCAAGCATTAGGCCTTTCTGCAGATGTTGCTGGGATGGTCCAGAGGGCGCATCGGTCCTCTACCCTTAATTCTTACATCCGTTATTGGACCAATTTTCTGCCCTGGTGTTCCCCGAGGTGTGTTCAGGCTCTGGTCTGTGGGCTTCCTGACATTTTGCTGTTTCTCCAGGAGGGTGCTGAAAAAGGGTTGGCTGTTTCTACTCTCCGTTCTCAGTGGGTGGCCATTCGGGCCTTTTGCGTTTCCTGGTCTCCTCCAACTGGAGGAGAGGCTCTGGTTTCGAGGCTCTTGAAGGGGGTGGGCGAACTCTCGTTCTTTGGGCCCGGTTAGGGATCCTCCTTGGGACCTGCCCTTAAGGTCCTGGCTATGTTACAGAAGCCTCCCTTTGAACTGCTGGAGGATGTCGAGCTGAAGTGGTTGACTCTCAAGACTACTTTTTGGTGGCTGTAACTTCGGCTCACCGTCTGGGGGAGATCAGGGCTCTCATATGTCGTCCTCGGTTTTTGGTGGTCCGGGAGGAGGCCTTGTTACTGCAATGTGAACCTTCCTTTGTATCTAAGGTCTCCTCTTGGTTCCATCGGTGTCAGGAGGTTGTCCTTCATGCCTTTTTCCCTGATCCGTCCTCTCCTGAGGAGGCTTGGCATTGCCTGGATGTCAAGATGGTCATTCTGCACTGTCTTTCCTGGACCAAGTCCTTTCATCTCTCTGACCATCTCTTGGTTACCTTTGGGGCGGGGGAATGTGGCCGCAGGGCCTCTAATCCTACTATCAGCCGGTGGATTAAGTCCTTGATTCTCCTTGCCTATGATTTTTCTGGAATCTGCCAGCGGGCCGGGGCCAGGGCCGGTGCACAAGGGGGGTGGGCCTCCTGGGCTAATTTGCGGGGGGTGCCCTTACTGGACATTTATTACCAGCTCAACGTTGAGGGGGCACCGTGCACTTCCTTTGGCGTGCGGTTCTGGGGGCTGTGTCTGATTTAGGAGGTGGCAGGGGACTTTGTCTTCCTGCTGTTTTTTCTTCCTTGAATAAATAGGTATTGGGTTGCTTTTGCATTACCCTTGCTGTTTGTGTCTTTTGTGGTGTGCATGGGCATCCTTCCTGTTTTGCTTTGGTGCGACTCAAAGGTAAGTACTGACCAAGGAAGAGGGACGCAGAGGTAAAGCCGGATTACTTTCTTTATTACTCCTAGTCTACTCTAGTCCTATTCTTCCTCATCCCAGTACGCACTACTCTTCCCGCCCGCCCGTTGGAGGAAGTTGCCCATTTATTGCTTTGGATTTACAGGGTGTAATGTCCTATGTTTATGTCTATAGGGACAAGCGTTTAGCTTGCCCCATTTCACTATCTAGATCGGGTGTCAGCTGATCACGTGGTGTGGGCGGAATTACTGCCAAGTTGACAGTTACACGCCGGTGAATAAAGAAGCAACACCTTTAGCGCTGCGCATTATTTAGACTTCAACATGATTGTTTTGATCACTGTTTCCTGCACGTATGAATTTAACAGGAGGTTATACCTCCTGGGGTAGGAGGAGCCAGAATGAGCCAGCTTGTAAAAAAGAGTTCCAGTGAGCATGGACACACCTAAAGGCAAGTACTGGGACGAGGAAGAGTACGGCTAGGAGTAATGAAGATTACCGGTAAGTAATCCGGGCATGCTTTTCCTTCTAGCATGCCCTGCCCTTCGGGATTCGTAATTTCTATCTGTGCGTGTGCTACCCATGAGCATGCCTGCCCCGTTGTGTTCTCGCAGGATCCATGGTGATCCATGTCTCAGTGCCCCGACTGTTCATCACGCTGCGCAGACGTTTCACTGAGCATGCGCTGTGTGTGTTTGCGAATACTCGTGCCTGACTCGGCATCCTTTTACTGCGCATGCTCTGTGTATCCGTGTCTCAGCACTGCGCATGTCCGTTCTTCGGCTTTGCTGATGCAGATGTTCAGTCCGGCCAATCTGCAGTCACTCACCGAGATCCCGAGCGGGGGATGCGCTGTGTTTTCATTGTTTGGAACCTCAAATGCTGCCATTTAAAATGTGGAATACATCACAATATTCTAAGGAATCATTGGGGAATCATTTGCTGTAGGTGAGTGACTGGCGAGAAAGTGAACATCTGTTTTGGCCAAGTGTAAAGTTCTTCATAAACCTCCAGTTATTCCTGTCTTCTGTGTATGGGATGGAGGGTGCATTCCTGGGCGGGGAGAGGGGAACGGCAGCTCCTCTTTGGATGTTGGCAGCTCCTCTTTGGATGTTTCGATTATATATCGGTATAGGATGTCTTGCATTTCTAGTATTTAATGACGTAATAATGTCTTCCATTTCTAGATCTAAACACATTATTGTGTCATCCTACTTTGCAAAGCATAAGAAGCACAGGCACCAAAAGGTAAATAACTGCTGTAGTTTGTTTTTCTACACAGGTATGTTCTATGCTTCTGATTTAGCTGGTCTCCCACCCTGCATTCCTGTACCCTTCATGTCTCCTTCTCTCCTGTCTTGTCTCCATTCCTGCCTCTTCCTGGAAATGGTGGCCAGGTCCAGGTTTGGGGTTCAGGTCTGTGCCCCAGTGGACTAGTGCATTCTCTGGAAGGATCCATGCATGTGACCTCATAGTCACTGGTTTCAATCCCTGCAGGTCCACCCAGCACTTCATCCACCCAAGATTAACTGAATGAGTACCACTGAGTTGTGTAACAATGAACATCTGGTATATTCTGTCTATAAAACCAAAATACACCAGTGTGGGGTGGGTGTACTCCACAAATACACCTGTTATGTTATGTTATGTTACTATCTTCCACTGTGCCGTCCTATTAAACACAATTGCTAATTCGCTATTGGACCTCTATGGTGGATCACAGTACTCTGCTATAGGGGGTGGAGCACTGGAGTTCTACAAGTGAATTAAATACGCACATTGGTAGCTACACCTAGTGTTGGTTGTTCTCCTTCCAGATCACCTGGGGCGCAAGGGATTGAGGAGGGGCTGAATGAAACAGAGCACCAGATCTGCACTTTGGCGGGTGATTACAGCATCTTATCCATCTTGGTGTTATGTATGTAGACATGAACGCGTGAGTGGTCTGGAGGGGCATTGAGAGCATGAGATGGAAAGGATGGTATGGGGTGTTGACGTTTAAAACAATTATTTAGGTTTATTATTGGTTAAAAAACGATTCACCCAATTGCACCAACAACAATACATAACAAAGTGGGGAAAAAGAGGAAGCATTTCATTACATTACAATGAATAAACATGATTCCTAAATGCACTGAGTTAAAAAAGAAACGCTAATTTCTTAAAACATTATATCAATAGCTTACATTGCTTTGAAATAATAAAAGAAAAGGGTAAAAATACGTTTAATCTACCTTGCATTCCATTATTATTAAAACTACTCCAGTAAATTGTAATCAAATCTTTAAGAACATACTTTCCCCTAACTATCGGATGTGGAGTGCAGAAGTATGACAGACCCACACTACCCTTGCCTGCCCACCCGCTAGAGGGGCACAACATGAGGTGATTTAAAAGGAAGCCCCTTTCTCATGCTTGTGAAGGAATGTGAATCAAGGACAGTGACGTGCCCACTTGCACCCGTTCGTGAACGGTTAGCAAGTCAGGTGATCAGAGTATTACAGGCTCCGGAAATCATCTGTATCCCTTATTTATTAACTTCTTGTCTCCAGTTATGGGAAATAAAGACCAATTGGCATTGTTAGGTGGTAGGGCCCCCTATTGGCTAGCACCCCATGCACATTCCTGATGAAGACCCACTTTGAAGCACTCTCTCATACATTGCCCTGGGAGGGAATCTCCAAGATGTGGCTCCATCAACTTGGCCTAGGTCTTCATCATGTCCTCACAGCTCACACCCTGCAGATACTGTTGCTAACAGCAGCATGATTCGGTCATAACACCTCTCGAACTCTGCAAGATGTGCTATGTGAGGGATCTGCCCACCCTCTCTTCCTCCTATTCCTCCTTCTCTACCACTCCTGGCCTGTCTGAGGCAGTCTCTCCTCCTCCTGTCACCTGTTCACCCCTGATGATGTTTCTAGACATGTCCGATCTATGAAAGTCTAATCGAAGCAGGTTCTCCCCTGCTCACCCAGGACTATCAAGGACCACATCGACCCCCTTTCTCCAGCCTTGGCCGATTTCTGCAATCACTCCTTTGCCAATGGCACTTTCCCCTGCCCCCTTCAGCACTCGCTTATGCCCCACCTTCTAAAGAAACCCTCGGCTGATCCTTCCTCTCCGGCTAACCATCGCCCGATCTCCATCACTCTGGGCAAACTCTTGGAAACACTGGCTATCTCCCAGCTTAACCTGCATGCTGAATCTGTTGGTTGCCTCCATGACCACCAGTCTAGCTTCAGAGCTGCCAGAAGCACAGAAACTGTTCTCCTGAACACCTGTGAAGACTTGCTCTCCAATCTTGACACTAATCTCCCTTCTGTCCTCATTCTCCTTGATCTGTCCTTTGCTTTTGACATAGTCAACCATGCCATCCTGCTTAATTGTCTCTGGGACAACCTTGATATTACTGATCAGGCCCTGGCCTGGTTGACCTCCTATCTCACCGACCCTCTCGGGTGGTCCAACTGGGGTCTTTACTCTCTCTCTCTCTCTCTCTCTCTCTCTCTCTCTCTCTCTCTCTCTCTCTCTCTCTCTATCTCTCGTATTCCCCAGGGGTCTAACCTCTCTCCATGGCTCTTCAACCACTACCTGGCACCTCTTACCCACCGCATCGCTACTTTCTGCTCTAATTTTCAATGTTATGTGGATGACACTACGTTTTCTATCAGGCTCCCCTCAGCCACCTCTGTTTCTTCTCTCATACCAGACTGTCTGGCCGCAATTCAGGAATGGTGTGCTGCCAATGATCTCTGCCTTAATGCCAGTAAGACTGAGATCCTCTTCATTGGGACACCTGCTCCCTCCTTTCCCCTCTCTCTTACCGCCCACTCTGGGCCTTCTACCTCCTTCTTCCTGTGAGGTTAAGAACCTTGGTGTCATCTTCGACTCCACTCTCTGCTTCTCTCCTCACATCTCTGACGTCTCTAAGAAGTCAATCTATCAATTGTACCTCCTCAGAGGTATTCTTCCTTTTCTCACTTTCCCCCAGATGCTCACTGTCTCCAGAGCTCTGGTCCTCTCTTTCTAAATCTTCCTGCCTCTACTCTTCGACTGCAAGGATCCACTTCCCTCTGCATTGTCCACAAGGCTTTCTGGAGCCTGGGACCCCTCTACCTGCAAATATTTCTTCCAAAACAACTTCCTTCTCGAGCTCTCCGCTCATCCACCTCCAACTCTCTGAGGGGCAGACACTTCTCCAAGGAGAGAGTTGGGGGCAGATCTATCTCCTCTGCTGCGGCCTCCCTCTGGAACAGCCTCCCTGCCTCTCTCAAACTTGAGCGGAACCACCTCCGGTTCCGGAACCAACTCCAGACCTTCCTTTTCTCTTTCGCTTTCTCTTCCTCTCCCCTGCTGGTGCACCTGACTGTTCCGTGCACTGGTCACCTGGTCACCCCCTGAACTCTGGCCCAGGCTCCTCCATGTCCAGTTGCCCTTGCACTGCCTCAAGGCTCCCCAGCACTTAAGGGTCTGTATCTGCAACTCTATAGTCCCTTCTGTCTACACTTATGAGCCACCCACTGGCTGCACTTGTAAGTTAACTGCACTTCCCCCTTCCCAGGCACTTCTCCCCTTCCCCGCACTTGCGCAATCTGAATGACACAAGGCCTAGTAAGATTGTTATTTTGTCCTCCCTTGTTCCCCCTCCTTGTCTTATCACGCCTATTTATTAATTTATTTTTTGTATTTGTAAAGCGCCTGCAGCCCAGAGGCATTGAGGCGCTGTTTCAAGAAGATGTCTTAGTTGCGTGAACAAGAGGCATTGCAAAGGTTACAGGGAGCAAGTGCATTGGAGAAAACAGTCATATTCATATGATACATACAAGGAATGTCTTAGTTGTGTGAAGATCCTCTGTCTTAAGGAGTACAGTTCTTCATATATTATACATATAAGACGGCAGGTGTTTAGGAGCCTACACAAACAAGAGTGTTTTGATTGCTTTCCTGAACGCTGTGTGAATCTCGATGTTCCTGAATGAGGGGGGGTAGAAGGTTTCAGTTGGTGGCCACAATGACTGGGAAACTTGAACCCCCTGCCCTTGCCCTGATGCTTTTGGGGATGCCCAAACAGTTAGTGTAGGCTGTTCTTGTGGGTGTGTGGAGGGGTAAATCTCTGGGCGAGGTAGAGGGGTGCTGCGTCATGCAGACATTTGTGGGTGAGTGGCAGAGTCTTAAAAATAATACGCTCCTTGACGGGGAGCCAGTGAACAGATTTTCTAGTGGCCGAGATGTGGTCTCTACTTGAGATGCCAGTGGCTGCTCTGAGAGCATTGTTTTGTACCGTTTGGAGTTTCCTGATGTTTCTCGTAGAGGTATCTAGCAGCAGTGTGTTACAATAGTCCAGTCAGGACCCAATTATTGCTCTGTAGATGGTGAGGCAGTTTTGTTGCGTCAGGAATGGTCTGGCTGCTGTGATTAGTTTTTAGAGCTAGGCCGATGCTGAAGAGATGGTGTTAACCTGCCTGACCATAGTGAGGTTCGAATCTAAGTAGACTTCCAGAGTTTTTACGGCGTGCGATACAAGGATGTGGGGGTGTTGTTGATCCGGAAGGAGTTGTATTTTTCATCCAGTTTCTTGAGTATTTCCAGTGAGCGAATGATTAAGAGTTCTGTTTTTTCACTGTTGAGGCACAGCCAATTTTACGGCCATCCAGGTTTGGATAGTGACGTGGATAGAGTCAAGGGATTTCTGGTCAGCCTCATAGTCTCCTGTCAGGGGTATGAGGACCTGAGTATCATCAGCATAATTAGTATATGTGATGCCTAGGGAGTCCAGATAATTAAATAGCGATCTCATGAAGGTTGTAAAGAGTGGACGAGATACAAGATCCTTGTGGTACTCCGCATTTGATTAGTTCGGGCCTTGCACTGGCTTGGTCTGAGAAGACCTTCATTGCTCTTTCCTTGAGGAAGGATGAAATCCAGGCAATGGCATTTGGCGAAAAGTTGGCGTCTGTGGAGAGGTGGTGGCAAAGAGTATCATGGTCGACAAGGTCAAAGGCCGTTGATAAGTCAAGGAGTAGCAGGAGGGCGGGTTTGCCTATATCTCTGAGGTCATCGATCTGTTCTTTTTTTTTTAAGTCCAATAATGCCGTTTCCGTTGCGTGTTTTGGACGGAAGCCTAGTAGGTGATGAGTCTCCAAGTATTTGTGGACCTGTAGGTAGGCTGCCTTATCCAGAATCTTCAGCAGGAAAGGGACCGTTGTAATAGTTCTGTAGTTTCCCGGGAGTTTAGGGTCCAGTGTAGGTTTTTTCGGCAGTGGACACACCCAGGCTTCTTTGAGGCATGATGAGACACTGTTGGTTTTGAAGGAGGCGTTAATAAACGCTGTGATAAAAGGTGCCAGGGTGGCTGCACTGGCTTTAATGAGCTGTGCTGGCCAGGATTCACCCTTACAGTTTGATGGCTTCATAGAGTTGAGGATTGCTAGTATGTCCTGTTCCTTCATCTCTTCAAATGAGAAGGCTGGGATTTTGCAAGCGGGATCCAGGTGTAGGTTGGATAGTTGTTGTTTCAGTGCATTTTGGTGACTGATGATTTTGTCTTGTAGGGTGTTCAGTTTGTCGAGCATGGCATCCTGAATCTTGTTACACCAGTCCTCGTCTTTGGTTAGGGAAGGTGGGATGGGTGCGGGAGATCCCAGTTCCCTGAAGATAGCGAACATTTCTCTGGATCTTGATTCAGCGTTGACTATCCTGGTGTTGAAGGAATTGACTTTGGCTGAGATAATGGCGGCTTTAGATTCTTTAGCAATGTTTTTGAAGGCAAGCTTGGTGGTGTCACTTGGTTTAACCATCCATGTTGCAATGGCTGACCTTTTCTTGGAGCATCGCTCAAGCAGTTCGGGAGGAAACACTTACCCGTACAGGCGTGTTATAAATGCCATATATCATATCTAAAATCCTGATATTGGACCACCCTGGCAGGAGGGGTGAGGGATGGGCCTTTTCCATTAAAGTCTCAATCACTGATGTGATAAAGCCTTTATGTGAAAGTATAGCATTAGGAGTCTTGGTTTTAGGCCAGAGTAACCAGACCTTGGTGTTATGGTACCACCTGCAGGGGAGGAACGTGGATATTTTAGAACCAATATATTTTGTTTTTAGGAATAATCTCTCTTAGACATACCCGCACTCTCCTCACTGTAAATGATAATGTAGTCAATTACATGTGAAAGTAAGCAGCAAAGATAGGTAAACCTACTTGCTCCAAGGAGGGTAAATCCAGATTTTTATTTTGGAAAATGTGTTGCTATCTTGTGTGCTTTGCTTACAATGACCTGCCAGATTTCTGTCCTCTCATTGTCCCTCTTGGCCGCCCTGTGCTTCTCGATTCAGTTCTTTTCCTCTTCTTGCACCTAAGCATTGGAATGCTCTTCCACCTTCTACCTCTGAATCCTCTACCTATCATATCTTTTGTTCCCATTTAACAACTCGTATTGGTTCTCTTTCCTCTAATCAGCTATGATCATTGATTTAGTTATCATGCTTCATTTTTATTGTACCATTGTATTTCGAGTTTTTGTAAAGAACTTTGGTGAAAGTTCTCAATAAATTAAATACAAATGCCTTTAAAAAAAAATCAACAATTTTACCCTACTTAAGAAATAAGCCCTCTAGCATAAGTAGACCCAGTGCCCTTAAGTTCCAAGAATATGTTTTGTAGTGAGTCAAGAGTCTTGAAAGTAGTTGAAAAGCCAACAGATGACTAAACTGTTCCAGTGATGAAAGAACAAGTTAAGTGTGGAAGATTAGGCGTCCTTTCCCAATCCCATCACTCTAGTACAGTGGTCTTCAAAGGTTTTCATACTGAATCCCCCAACCCCTTTGAGTCAAAATAATGTTTTTGGGCTCCCCACATAGAGGTTGACCCCCTCACCCCCAGGGAGCGGGGCAAAGGATGTCTAGGGGGCAGCAGGCTCTTGAAAAATATAAACAGATTTTCTACTGTTTATAGTTTCAATTAAAAGCAGTCATCTTAATCCCTTTTTAAAAGAGTGTGGCGCCCCCCTTGGACATCCCTGCAACTCCCATCCCCCGGGGGAAGTCCCTCCCCACCAGATTGAAGACCACTGCTCTAAAGCCCAGTGGAGTAGGCTTGGCCAGAACTACACCAACCATGATCAGGCAAGGAAGAGGTAGAGTGATTACCATCCACCCCTTAAGCCATGTTGTGGGGTGTGTGCAGTAAAATTCCTATGCAAGCTTGTCCCGCTTGTTCCAATTAAGCTAAGCACCAACACTAGGGTTCCTAAATTCACTGGGATTGCTTAATTCGGTTGCAGAGGGCCCCAGGGTCGCAGATGCTTTGGTCACTTTCAGTCTCTGGATTGGCTCAGACTAAGTGGCGGTTCCTAGGACTGATTAACAGCAACGCTTGGGAGGGGATTATGTCAGCCAAGTGGGTGTTAAGTGCGGACAGAGAATTAGTTGGACCTGCCTCCACACAATCCGTTCTCACAGCTCCAATAAGAGATCAAGGTGCTGATACAAAAACAAGCAATAGAGCCAGTGCCAACCACTTGGTGAATAGGCGTTGTTTTTCTTACAATTTCCTTTTACCCAATATAGACAAACCAAAAGGCCAGTATTGAACCAACAGCCAGCAAGAAAATGTGTAAAATTCCAGAAATTCAGGATGGTTACCCTCAAAGATATCCCCCTGCAAAAGAAGGGCATTGTCATGGCAACTTGATGCATACTTTCCTGTTTTAATGTTTCCAGGTCACTGCAAATATCTGCAGCTCAATGTAGCAAACCATCATTTTAAGTTCTATGGGCTGCCTTTTGGGATTCCATCGGCGCCTTGTCTTCACTAAGTAACTCTCAGTGGTGGGTGCTCATATGTGCCCCAAACATAACATTGCACCCATATCTGGACAACTGGCTAATAACAGGAGAGAATCCATCAATTTGCCACAAACGCAGGAAACCAACTGGGCTTTCCCATCAACAAAGAAAAATCAAGCCTTGTTCCAAGTAAAACCAAGCATTTTAGAGGGGCCTTATTAAAACACCTCCCTGTACCCCTCCTTGGATGACTTTCAAAGGTGGTAACCAGCTTCACTTAGGTACCCTTAACTCTTGCTCTGCTGTTAAACACTCCTCTGACCTCTGTCAACTCCTTGAAGACTTTGACCTTGACTTCCCCGCTCTCACTGAGACGTGGTTCAATGCCAGCTCTGTCACTGCTTTTGACACTCACCTTCCTGAGGGCTACAAGAACCTCTCCAAGCACAGGCCTAACTGGTCGGACGGCAGAGTTTTCCCTGATTGGGTCCCTGCTTCTGTCATACCCACTAAATCCTACTCTTCCTTTGAATGCCTTGTCTGCAAGCTTTGTGACTCTTCTACTCTCTCTCCCGCCACCATGTACAGGACCCCAGGGCTGGTCTCGCTCTCCCTCTCAAAGTGGGCCGACCTCTTACTCAGACTTCAATATTCTTCTTGATTCTCATGATGCAACCACGTAACTCTTCCGTGACCTCTGACTTTCCCTCACCATTGCTCCATCCGGTCAGACTCGTTCAGCCAGGCACACCCTGGATATGCTCATCTCTACAGACGTCCCTTTCTCTAACCCTCTCGCTACACCTCTCTTTCCTGACCATGCTCTCCTCTCATCTTGAGCTCCTGGACTCCCTGGCTAAGCCTCTGCCAGTCTCCTTTGCCGTCAATCAACAGATGAAGCAGGTTTCAGTAGCTGCTATTAACTCTCCCACTGACTCTGCCCTTGCTAACCTTTACCTCTCACCTCTCACCTCTCCATTGCCAACACTCTTGACACCCTTACCTCTGCCATTAGGATCCACATGAAGCCTGCTTCCAAGTGCAATAGTTGGTATGATTCTGACCTTGCCTTGTTGAAAAGCAAGTGCAGAGTTGCGGAAGTGGTTGGCTTCTTGTACATCCTCTGACGAACTGGCCTGTTGCCTGATCCAAAGGCAATACAGATTCTGCATCCGCTCCAAGAAGTGGGCCCATATCCAAGCCTGTGTCTCTGGTGCCCCCAACAACACGGCAGAACTTTTCAATCTGTAAGGAACTCGCCAATCCTACTGCAGTCTCCACTTCTGCTTCTCCTTCCCAGGCCCTCTGCATGGCTTTAGCCTCCCATTTCTCATCTAGCCTCAGGACATCCTGTCCTCCCTCTCCTCTTCCTCCCTTCCTCCCCCCCCACCTTCTATCAGGCCTTCCTTGGGTCCCCTCTCTCCTGCCCTCCTACTCTCTTCCTTGCCCACAGCACCAGAACAGTTCTCGACGACAGTCTGCTCTATGAAAGTCTCCAACAGGTGTTTCCCTGCTCCTCCAGAACTATCAAGGACAACATTGCCTCCTTCGCTCCCTCCTTGACTGAGTTCTAAAACCTCTTCTTTGCCACTGGCTCCTTCCCACTACCTCTCAAGCACTCCCTTGTGCACCCCCGCCTAAAAAAACTTTCTGCGGACCCTTCCTGCCTGCCTAACTGCTGCCCTATCTCAACTAACCACCTCTTGGGCAAACTCCTGGAGAAGTTGGTCATCTCCCAACTAATCATTCGCACTGAACCTGTTGGCTGTCTCCACGACCACCAGTCTGGCTTCAGAGCAGCCAGAGGCACAAACTGCTCTTCTGAACACCTGTGAAGATTTGCTCTCAAACCTCGACTCCAACTCTCCTTCTGTTCTCATCCTCCTTGATCTGTCCTTTGCCTTTGACACTGTCGATCATGCCACTCTCATAAATCTGCTCTGTGATACCCTTGGCATCACGGACCAGGCATTGGGCTGGTTGACCTATTTCCTTTCTGACCAGCTCTCCCAGGTTCAACTCGGCCTTTTTGACTCCTCCACCTCACTCTCCATTTGCGGCGTGCTTCTAGGCTCCATCCTGTCACAATGGCTTCGACATTTACCTTGCCCCTCTCGCACACTTGATCTCCACCTTCTCTCCTCGCTTCCAGTGTTATGCTCACCTTTTAAGCTTCCCTCCTCTCCTTCATCCCTCACTCCCGACTGTCTGACTTCAGGCATGGTGTGCTGCTAATCATCTCTGCCTTAATGCTAGTAAGACTGAGATCCTCCTCATTGGGACTCCTGCCCCTTCCTTCCCTCCTCCTCCTCTCTGGCTGCCCTCCTAGGGGTGGGGAGAGCCTCACATTGCCCTTGTGTGAGGCAAAAAACCTGGGGGTCATCTTCGACTCCTCTCTCTCCTTCTCACCTCATATTGCTGACTTTGCCAAGAAGGCCCACTTTCAGCTTCACCTCCTGGGTGGCTTTCTCCATTGCCCCAGAAACTCAATGGGCCTCATTCCGAGTACTGCGCTAACCAATGGCGCTATTAACGCCTTGGTTTACGCCGTACCCGGACCGGCAGCGCCTTGGTGGATGGCGGAATTACCTCCCCATTCCAAGGTTGGCGGGGCGGTAATTCCCCATTCACCAAGGCTCTTCCCCATTCCCAAATGAGCCCCCATAGTGCTCAATGGGAATGGGGAAGATGCAAATAACGTTGACCGTTCATTACGGTCACCGTTATTGGCTTGGAGGCCCCTTTGCGCCCTCGACTTTAACACCTGCTCAAAGCAGGCGTTAAGGGCGAGGGCGCAGAGGGAACTCGGAGTATGGCGGTAAGGGAATACCGCCACCGGTCTCGTTACCGGTGGCCGCTATCCCTTACCGCCATACTCGGAATGAGGCCCAATGTCTCCAGAGCTCTGGTTCTCTCCAGGCTGGACTACTGCAACAGCCTCTTCCTCAATCTACCTTCTTCCTCCCTTCGCTCTCTTCAACTAATCCAGTATAGGACTGTGAGACTTATTCTTGGCCTCAAGCCCAGGGACCGCATCTCTCCAGCCCTAAATTCTCTCTATTGGCTGCACAGATCAAATTCAAGACCCTCTGCATCATCCACAAGGCTTTCTGGGGCATGTGACCTCACTTAATCCAACTCTTTCCCTAAACACCTCCCTTCTAGAGTCCTTTGGTCCTCTAGCTCCAACTCTCTGCAGACCAGACGTTTCTTCAAGCAGAGAGTGGGAGGTAGATCTTTCTTCAGCAGGAGTCTCCCTCTGGAATGGCCTCCCTGCCCTTCAGACTTAAGCCGGATCCTCAGAAGCTTCTCATTACTTTCCTTTTCTCTGTCTCCTGCCCTCTCCCCCTTCCTTGCTAATTCCCCCAGGTGCTTGTGACTGGTTCCTGATCTCCCTTATGAGTCTTACAGGGGCCTTTGCCCCCCTCGACCAGTCTCCCCCAGGCCCTATATAATCAGCACTTGCCCTCGGGCGCCCTTGCCGGACAAGCCTATCCACCCCCATCTCGCACTAGTTGACTCTCACCCCTTGCTCCCTGGCACTTGCCATCTTTGGCTCCCTTTGGCATTTTGCCAATCCTTTAGGTTTTCCACCCTCTCCCCCTACCCTTATCCCATCCTCCCTCACTGACTTGCCTCCTCCCCTTGCACTGCCTGTTACTGCACTTGCACGATCCGAATGTTACAAGTCCTAGTATGACCGTTGTTGTTTTTCTCCTGTGTCCCCCTCTCACTTTGTGTTGTAGCACCTGGAAAACATTTGCTTTATAGGCGCCATACAAATGCTGAATAAATTAACAGTTCAAGTTCATAAAGAGGGAGGGGCCATGAGAATGACTCACGTTTCCATTTCCACTAAGGATAACGGTATTCATTTCACTTTTGACAAACTTGAAATCAACCAGATTTTTCTTCTTTTAGTCCTTCTTACTTCAGAACTTTGTTCTGGTACTTTAGAGTTTGATTTACCAACCAGGAGAATGTCTCCCTTCTCCTGGTCCAAGTAGTTTTACTCCAAGATCACACAATACTTCTTAGGAGCACCTGTGGCTCTTTCCAAACTTCTCTCAGGGTGAACTTGGACTTCTCTTCCTTTCTTATAACCCTCTTAGAAGATTTAATCACTTTCTCTTTTGACAGTTCACTGTCTTTCAAACAACAACAGCAGCAACTTTTAGTTAATCCACTGAAATCAGGAAGGCCACTCCCGACTAACAGGGTAATTCATAGAATTTGGCGCACAAGTGGCGCACGCGGCTGGCGCACAGTGTGCGTGTGCGAATCTCTACGCCAGCCGCGTGCGCTAAAATCCATTTCCGCGCACAGCGTATTCATGGACTTTAGCTACCAAAACCAGCCGTGGTGCAGAGTGGTGCAGCGACCCTACAGCAGCGCTAGTTACGCCCCCAAGAACGCCCTCGCGCAAGGAAAAGCCATCAAAATCCCCAATCCAGCGCTAAGGGCTGGGCTAACCCTGGACCAATTTACAGGGCCGCCACACAGCAAACGCCGAGCGGAGAACGTGTATTACTTGGGTTTGCAGGAAGTTTCACACACGATAGGCCTTGGGCGAGCGGGGTACGTGTAAATCTGGGATTCGCAGGAAGTCTCACACGCGATTTGAGCAGGGTACGTGTATTACTGGGGTGCGCGGGAAGTTTCACACGCGATAGGCCTTGGGCGAGCGGGGTACGTGTATTACTGGGGTGCGCGGGAAGTTTCACAGGCGATGGGCCCTGTGCGAGTGGGGTGCGTGTATTTCCGGGGTTCACGTGAAGTTTCACACGCGATAGGCCTTGGGCGAGCGGGGTATGTGTAAATTTGGGGTCCGCAGGAAGTTTCACACGCGATTTGAGCAGGGAACGTGTATTACTGGGGTGCGCGGGAAGTTTCACACGCGATAGGCCTTGGGCGAGCGGGGTACGTGTAAATCTGGGGTTCACGGGAAGTCTCACATGCGATTTGAGCAGGGTATGTGTATTACTGAGGTGCGCGGGAAGTTTCACACGCGAAAGGCTTGGGCGAGCGGGGTACGTGTATTACTGGGGTTCGCGGGAAGTTTCACAGGCGATAAGCCTTGGGCGAGCGGGGTACGTGTAAATTTGGGGTTCGCGGGAAGTTTCACGCGCGATAGGCCCTGTGCGAGTGGGGTGCGTGTATTATTGGGGTTCGCGGGAATGTTTCACACGCGATAGGCCTTGGGTGAGCGGGGTACGTGTAAATCTGGGGTTCGCGGGAAGTCTCACACGCAATTTGAGCAGGGTATGTGTATTTCTGGGGTGTGCGGGAAGTTTCACACGCGATAGGCCCTGTGCAAGTGGGGGCGTTTATTTCTGGGGTTCGCGGGAAGTTTCACACTCGATTTGAGCAGGGTACGTGTATTACTGGGGTGCACGGGAAGGTTCACACGCGATAGGCCTTGGGCGAGCGGGTTACGTGTATTTCTGGGGTTCACAGGAAGTTTCACACGCGATTTGAGCAGGGTACGTGTATTACTGGGGTGCGCGGGAAGTTTCACACGTGATTTTGCTGTCAGAGCGGGGAACGCATATTTTGGGAGTGCGCGGAGAGTCCTACACGTGAATTGGCAGTGTGGGTCCTCCCAGGTGTCCCCTCTACCCCTCCACGGCCCCTGCAGGCAGCCCACACCACAGGGGACTACCCTGCACCCCTGGTCATGTCCCACAGGCAGCCCATCCACCATGGGCATGTCCCCCAGCCAAGCCACATGTCACGTTGCAATATGATCACCAACTCATGTCTCCCAGCACCCCCACCCCCCAGCAGTGAGGGGCACCTGCCAGCAGGCCCCCACTCATGTCCCCCAGCACCCCCAACCCCCAGCAGTCAGGGGCACCTGCCAGCAGGCCCCCAACCATGTCCCACTCATGTCCCCCTGCACACCCACCCCCCAGCAGTCGGGGGCACCTGCCAGCAGGCCCCCACTCATGTCACCCCCCCAACACGTTAACATGACACACAATCATGGCCCTCATGGGCACCCAAATCCCACAGCCAAATAACCAACCAAGCATAACATACACTCCACATTGAAATGGGCATGACATGAAACAACCCAAAATACATGTATGTACATCAACACATGTCCGTTACACACACACAATGGGTGCCAGTTAATGTGAAAACCCACATCGTGACATGATGAGAACAATGAGACAATACCAGACATTGAAGTACGTGAAAAAATGTATTGCCCAAAAAAACTGTGGTGAAACAAATTAAAACAACAAACTATGGACATAAGGAAAACAATGTAGAATGTCACATAATGATAAAAAAAGGAAATAAGAATCCAAAAAATATGAAATCAAAAATGTCTCAAGTCTCCCTCCAACAAAGCAAATCCAAAGCAAACTGATAAAGTAATATCTATTGCTCCATGGAAAAATAATAAAATGAATATGTTCACAAATCCACACTTCAAATATTTACAAGGATGAAATCCTGGGTCCATGAGCCCAACTGTTCAAATGAAACCTACAAAAATACACTAACTAATGAAGAACTATATACAAAAAAGTAGGGTATTGTCCAAGCGCCCCAAAAAATATAGAAAACAAAAATGAAACCTAACACTAACTAACTAACTATATACAATGGCAGTGGCCTAGTCCAACGGCTCACTTTTGGATGTCCCGGGCCAGGGCATCATCGAACTCCCGCTCAATGTCCTCGAGGCGGTCCTCTTCCATGGCCCTGAGGGTTTGCAGGGACGACGACATGTTCACTTCCAACTCCCTGCGAATTGCCTCGAGGCACTTGGCCCGCCTCCGGGCCCTCTGCATGGAGTTCTCTGCCCTGAACATTGTGAGCCGTGCCTCTTCCGCCCGCTGCTGCTCCGCAACTATGGCGTGGCCCAACTGCTGCCACACGGAAGACACTTGAAAACCTGGGTCCTCCTGCCCTATGGCCGATGCCTGCCCCTCCGATGTTGAAGGCCCCGAGCCATCATTGCTTCCACCATGTTGCTGCTGCTGTCCCTGTGCCTGCGCCCTGGCTCTTGCTGCCTGCACGTCCTCCTCCGGCTGGGGTGCAGTTGTCGTGGTGGCCACCCCTGCTGGAGGTCCGACTCCCGACTGTGGCAGGGATTTGTCCTCCACCAGCCTGGCCGCTGGGTCAGAGGCAGCTCCACAGGGTACCCAGGTGATACATGGGTGGGAAGATGGCATGGAGGACGACTGGCGCGTGGGGGTTCAGGTGAGGAGGGGGTCAGAAAAAGGTCCAGCATACGGAGGAATCCAGCCCTGGTGACCAGTCCCAGTAGGTCAACGCGGTCAACGAGGCATTCGAGATAATGTGCAGTGTCTTCACGAAAACACTGCAGGTCACATTGCATGCCCCGTTGACGCAACGCCATCCCACTCAGGACTGGCTCAACCCGGTCCCGGATAGCCACGTCCGCAGGGAGAGGAAGGCCAGTTGTTGTAAGCGGATCCCCTCCCTGAAAACGGGTCTGGACGTAGGCATCCCTGCTGGTGCACGATGATGCAGTCACAGGATCGGGGACAGGATTACACACAGGCACCTCTGCGGCGGCCTGTGCTGCCTCCTGTCCCTGCCCCTGCACTGCACCACTAGCACCAGTGGAATCCCCACCTCCAGACCCCGTGTGTGTCCTTTCCACGGCCGCCTCCTCCACCAAACCCCCCACCAACCTGGATGACTCCATGCCATCTTCCTCCGTCGGACCCTGTGGGGTCTCAGCTACCCCTTCTGCTGACGAGGAGTCCATCTCTGACCTCCGCCTCTTGGACCTACCCCCGGCAGCTGCGGCCTGGGACGCGGCACCAGACTCCTCACTCATCGACGACATGGCAATCTGGGAGGGGAGCCGGGCCTTGCGTCTCCGGCTGGCGGTGCGATCCCTGCTGCTTTGCTCCACACCACCCTCTCCGCCCTCTTCATCAGTTGACACGGCAGACAGGGAGAGATAGAACACAGGCATCAGGGCACTGTACAATGGACAGATACACACATGACAGTTGTACATGAGTGGCAGTGTCAAACTTCAGACATGGAATCACACTCCCCAACACACATGTCATTTTTACTCACACACATGAGCAATTCAACAGCAATATTGCACCAGGCAGCACCATCCATACACAAACAACAGCACCAGCAACCGAAGGTGAGCCTGACGTCACATAAAACACAGGGAGTGCACAACACATGCACACACGCCACCAGACCTACATGCATGTGTACATGTCCACAAACTGTTGCAGTCATGACATCCCCATCCATGTCACATCTGGCATTCTGCCTTCTACATGTCAGTGTCACATGCATTTATGTTGCATCACAATTGCACAACTGTCAAATACACACACATGCACATGTACACAGTGCAGATACATGCAGCAGGAACCACCATCCATGTGTGACACCACAACCATGCTAACGTACATACACAGAATTTCAAACATGTGTGCTCCCACACCTGCATTTGGCCTTCATGCTTACCCACACATACACCATCCATTTGTCTCACACATGAGAGGACTTGCATGTGTCAGCATCACCCCCCTGTACATACATATCCATACATGGTCCTACAAAAACACATGTGCAACCTGCCCACTACAGGCACACAACAACACGCACAGCGTACAATCAGTATGCATGTACACTTACCGCTCGACTCCAGACGGGTCTGCCTCTCAAGGACCTGGACGTGGAGTGCTGGGCACATGCGTTCCAGGACCCTCATTTGGTGTTCCGACAGGTGGCCCCGGCGCCCCTTGGCATCCGCTGCCTTCAAGAGGCGCCGGGCCTTGTTGAGGGTCCTGGACCTGAAGTCCTCCCAGCGCTTCTTGACATGTAAGTCGCGGACTGCCACCCACTCCGCGTAGATGGCAGTCACGATGTCCATCCAGATCCTGGTCCGTCCTTCTTTGTCGGCGCGCAAACTTCCAAAGAGGGCATCATACTGCCCCAGGACTTGCTCCACCAGGACACCAACTTCAGTGGCAGTAAAGCTGGTGGCCCTCTGCCTCTCTGGCTGGGGGTTGCCAGTGGTGCCAGATGATGTGCCCGACATGGCAACCCCAGAGGCAGGAGTGGGTGGGCAACTGGGTCCTGGGGCTGGGCTGTGGAGCGATGGTATCCCAGTCGGGAGTCTTTGGTTCCAGCGGGGGTGGTCACAGCAACTGCACCCCTGGCTGATGTGCAGGCAGCAAATAGCAGGGCACATGGGCACCAGGCAGTCGGGCAGCAGCAGATGGCAGGTGGGAGCGTGCTCGGGGCTCTGGGGGTCAGGAAAATGGCCTTCAGGGCAGGAGAGTGGTCTTCCGTGTGTTTTTGCGTGGCCAGCTTGATACGGAGTGATTTGGCATGTGAAAAAAGTGCAAGTCAGCGTGTAATTCGAGGAAAGGCCCTTAGCGCGTAAGCTCGTTTGTGACGTGACGCGCGCCGGCGTTTCCCTGAACACGGGTGCATGTTCATCGTACACGTCCAAAAACTGCACGTCCGAGTGTCAGCTCGTGTAATTGGAGGAAAGGGCCTTAGCGCGTACACACTGAAGTGACGTTGGACGTGTGGGCCGGTTTAAAAGGTACGTGTAGGATGCCATTTCCTTGTACGTGCTTTTCGTGGAGAGCGATTGGGTGAATTCTGTACTTCTTGTCGGTTCACACGCGATTTACTTCACAGCGTTTCAAGTTCGTACTCCCTGTTACCTCTGACAGCTTTCATTATTTTTTTTTTGGGCCTGTCTCCTCAAACAGCGTTCACTTCTTCTTTTGTCCTGTCTCCTCAGACAGCGTACAATTCTTCGTTTGGCGGGGGTGTTGCCAACGCGCACACGTGCGTCTTTTTCACGCTCTTTTTCCAGGCAGACGGTGAGTCGCGCACGTATTTACCAACTGTGCTTGCCCCGTGTGTCGCGTACCCCTTCAGAGGTCATTGTAGGCTGCGTGTAACACGCGTACGCTCATTTTTGTGTTTCTGGGTGCCACAGCGTAGTGCAGGTTCATTTTTCCACACACGTGTTCTACGAGGGGTTGCGTGCACGTTATATTCTGTTTTTGGGCTGCCTGTGCATTGCATGACCTGTCATCTTTCCCCAGGTGTCACAGACAGCCTTGCCAGAGCACTAGGGTATCAATTCCATCTAGTACCCTACCCCTTTGACCCCCAATTGCCCAGGACAATAGTTTACTGCAATTCCCATACGCACAACAACATCAGTGCCATGGTTGGGAGGCAAAGGTGGCCGACCTCCAAAAGGGTCCCATGGTGGGCGCGGTAGGGGACGTGGCCAGGATTTGCAGGGTGACCCTAGACCCCCATGTGTGGAGGACCAATCAGGGACACCCATGCCCCCCCCTATGGTTGAGGGAAACGTGGCTGACACCATTCCAGCTCAGCCCTTGTTGGACCGGCCCATAGTGGCACCTGACCTGGCACAGGATGGCTCCCAGGCTGACTTCCAGGTCAGCAAGTCTAGGCCACGTGTGGCGGTGCAAGTTGGTGTCACCAGGCCACGTGGATCTGGGGCAGCTATTTCATGTGCTGCCCCGAGTAGGCAGGGTGGGGAGGCTGCAGGGGCAGCTGCAGCTCCATCCACCCCAGCTCTGACTCTCCCAGCCAGGACAGTGTCGGTCCGGGTCCATCATACTGACGTTCCCCCTGCCAACATCACACTTCAGCCAATACCTGCACCAAGTCCTATGGTCATTGTGCATTCGCACACTCCTACTACCCAGTCCACCGGCGCTTCTGCCCCTACTGACCAGAGCGGTGTAAGCCACTCAGGCTCCGCTCCACCTCTGAAAAAGAGGAAGAAGGGTGCTCGGGCACAACAGGCTGAGACCCCAGACACGGCTGCACACTCCGGCACGTCAAGGAAGCCTAGCTTTAATGACACCGAACTTGATGCATTTGTGGCCTATATGTCAGCACATGGCCGCGAAATGGTGGTGACTGCAGGGTGCAAGACCACACCTGGTCAGCGTAGGGCACACTGGCAAATCATTGCGGACCGCATAAGTGCCCTTGGATTTGTGAGGCGCACAGCTGATGATTGCTACAAGCGCTGGAATGACCTGAAACGCAGAGCAAAGAACAAGCTGGCCTCAAATCATGCCGCTACTCTGGTGACTGGCGGTGGGTCTCCACAAGAGGACAACCAACTCACTGAACATGAGTATGTTGCTGGAACCTTCGTCACCGAGGCACAGATCCAAGGCGTGGGAGAACTACCAGATTACGAGGCATTGTCCGGTGAGTGCCCATGCATGCATGTGTGTGTGTAATCCATGTGTATGTTGTGTGTGTGACAGGTTCTGATTGAGTGCCAGGTGGGGGTGTATGTGCCTGAGTGGTATGGATAACCCATGTGCTTCATCCAAAACATTCAGCGGCCTTGGATTGGGGTATGACAGTATCCCTTCTGGCCACAGTAGACATTTTGCGCAACATTACGGCAGTTGCCCTGGAAGTGGCATCTTGCAACAACATTGTTCCGTATTTTTCAGTGTTCGTTCAGGCTGATTGTTTAAATTCTCCCACTTTTGCAACGCATTTCTCAGCCCTATTGTCACATATGTGACATGCTTCTGTCATTCATTACACACCACATTGGCCCACATGTGTTACCTTGTCATGTGAATGAGTAGAGCATTCAGGCTGATTGAGTATTGGCCTGCTGACAGTGATTTTTGGGGCCTGTTTGTATGTGGTACATGATAGTTGTTTCATGGGAAGTTTAAGTGAACAACCATTGATATGTACTTCTGCCTGCAATCACTGTATTCTTGTACGCTGCATGTGTTGCAGTGAGTGGCACATGTGTATTTTGTCACACTATGTAGCATTTTTCATCTCATCATGTACATCTCACATGGATGGGTGACAGTACTCATTCACTGACATATGGCTGTACTTGTCAAATGTATCATGGCTATGCTACATGCTATCTGTGTGCTGGCATGTGTCAAGTTTGGCCTGTGAGTGGCATGTCCAATACACAATGTGTGATGTCAGTGCTACCTAGCATGCAGCAAATGTGTTGCTCTTCCATCTTGGTGTCATCAGTCTCTGCCCTTTGCCTCCCCTTCCAACTCAGTGACAGTGCATGCATGGCAGGGTTATAGTCATGTGGGACATGTGTAAATCATGTACTGGTTCTCTAGTTTGTCAGGCCTATTTGTGTGCTATGGTGCTAATGCCTGTTTCCTTTTTTTGTCTTTCATGTTTTTGCAGGGGATGACGCACTTGATGCTGTTGAAGTTGAGGAGATGGTGCAGACCCAGGAGGAATCTCAGGCATGACCCGGCACCAGTGGGGACGTGGTGTGGTGGTGGGTGAGAACCCATTATTACTGCAGACCATGCTGTCCAGGGGTGTCTCTGGGTGCACCTCCCCAGACCTCTATTCAGGTGCTGATTCGGATGATGAGACCTATGTGCAGTCGCAGGTAAGTGTTTCTGGCAGGGATTCTGTTCTGTCCAACCCACCTGCACCAGGGGTAGAACCCTCTATGGGGATGTCAGTGTTGGTAAGTCCGCCTTTGGTGGTTACGGATGCAGGGTCACACTCCACAACATCTGATCCTGTTCCTGGGCCAGCAGATCAGAGGGGGAATACAGTCCTGCAGCCTCAGGCAGTGCCGGCACAGCAAGGCGCAGATCACCTTGCCCCAAACAGGTGTGGTGCCCGCCGACGCGGTGGCCGTACGTCACCAGGCAATACCGTATGGGAACAATCCATGTACGGTATGGCAACCCAACAGGCAGCATCAGCAGAGATGATGGGTAAGGCAATGGAGAGGGTGGCCACTTCCATTCTCCCCCCCTGAAAGGCAGATGGAGCAACAACAGCAGGCAACAGACTCCATTTGCCAATCACACAGGGAAGACATGTTGGCGTCCAACAGGGACCGACAGGCGGCACTGGAGACTCTGCGCAAATTCATATCACTGGAGTCCCAGGGCCACAGGGAAGCCCTGAGGGTAGAACTACATAACCTCAGGCAGACTCTAGTTGAACTTTAGGCTTCCAATAAATTTAGGGCAGAACAGCAGCTGGAGCCGATCACACGTTCGCTCTCAGCTGAGCTGCAAGCAACACGTGAGGAGATTGGGCATCACGCGAGGCCATGCGTTTAGAAATGCAGGCAACCCGTCGGGTGCTGCATGGGGATCTCCGCACTATAATCCTCCAGAACGAGACCTTCCACACCCGCATGCTTGCTGCCATGGAGGACCATACCAGGGCTTTGCATGGGCTGCCTCCCATAGTGCCACCACCTCCTGATGCAGCAGCAGAGGGTGAGGAGAGCGACAGCAGCAATTCTCCCACACTAGCGTAGCCGTGCAGGCCATGAGCCCATGGAGGTGTTTTTTTTTTTCTTCCCAACATCCACACAGGTGGCTGTTGGTGTGCACCCTGTACTCGGACCTCCTGGGTGGCCTCCCTCTGGCCCCCACATGGCCATTTTTGATTAGTGATTTGTTTTTGTTTTTTTACAGTGTGTTGCCTTGTGTGGCTCCCGTGGGCATCCACTGTATTCCGGCTGGGCACATGCAGGCTTGTCCTGAGTTTGGGTTAGATGCTTGGGTTTGTGACACACACAACCCTCCTGCTTCCCGTTTCACTGGGCTTGCAAAGGGTGTGACCAAGTGACAGTGACATACACAGTGACATTGGGCTCCCATGAGCTGTGTGGGCAGTCTGTAGTCAATACTGTGTAGACATCCCTAGTGTATATTGTTGTTGTATTGTACACTGCATGGTGTATTGATATGTGCTTGTGCATCCATGTCTTCCACCTAATTTGCAGGTTCCTTCCTCATGTCTTCACAAGGGCATCTACTTTGCAGATGGAGTTCATGTTGTATGCAGTACACTGGCACATTTGCGTGGCAGCAGCACTCTACAGTTGGAAGGGGTCGATGTGCTGGCTTATTCAGGTTGTACGACTACCACTACTTTCACTTAGTACTGTCATGTTTTTGCAATTTCTAAGGATGTGTTGGTGCATTGGGGTGGTGGTAAGTATTTGGTCATGTGTGCTGTTTGTTATTGATTACTGGGAGCATATTGTCTGTGGCCTGTTTACATTTGGGGCAGTGTACATTGTGACACTTGTGTCAGGTGTTGTGCATTGCTTGGTTTGCTTTCACATTACATGACATGCCATGGTGTGTTGGGTGGGGGAGCTGGGGAGGGGTTGGGTGACATGGCGCTGTTTTCATGTTGTGTTTTGCAAGGGGGTAATCAATTTTGCAGCATATATGTGTGTCTTTTGATGACACAGCATTGGTGGTGTTTCGGTAGGTAGGGAGGCACACAATGTAACACTTCCAGGTGAACAATCTCAGGCTGGTATGGTTGTGACACTTGACTGTCCCTTATGTCATCATCATTGATTGTCATCTGGTATGTGCCAGGGATGTGTGCACTCCACAGGGGTGTGATTTTATGTGAAGTAATTGGCCACCAGCTGCATACGGGCTGCCTCACCACGTGCCCTTTCACCTCCCATGCGCAGCGTGTGTGCATGTGGTTGGGGATGTGGGGTTCACCACCATGTCCACCGGCAGGCCCCGGCGTGTTGCAACATTGTGCAGGACACAAGTTGCCACTCTGATCCTGCACACTACTGGGGGAGCGTATAGCAGCTGCCCACCAGAACGGTCAAGGGAGCGAAAGCGTGACTTGAGCACTCTGAATGTGCGCTCCACTATGCCCCGGGTTGCAATATGGGCTGTGTTGTATCTTACCTCGGGTGGTCTGGTGGGGTTCCGAATTGGCGTCATCATGTAGGTGCTCAGAGGGTAGGCACTGTCCCCTGGGGAGGTGGTGACGGGTATCATTAGTGGGGTTGTGACATTACTCAGTATCTGACATGCATGCATGTGCAGTGGCATTTATACTCACCAAACAGCCATGTATCACCATGCCGCCCAGCTTCTAGGTCCCGGTTTAGGGTTGACATTCTGTAAATGAAACTGTCGTGGGAGGACCCTGGATAGTTGGCATATACTGAGGTGATGATTCCCTTGGCATCACATACTACCTGCATGTTGATGGAATTCCAGTGCTTGCGGTTTCTATAGATGTGCTCAGATGTCCTGGCGGGACGTAGAGCCACATGGGTGCAATCAATGACACCTAGCACTTTTCGGAATTGTGCCACCCCATAGAAATCCTGGACCCCAGCCTGCCTTTCTGCAGGTGTTCTGGGCAGGTATATGTGCCTGCGGACTGATGGGCGTGCAGTGATGATGGCCAAGACCTGGTGTAGGCAGCGTGACTGCGTGGCCTGTGACACCCCCCCACTATGGCACTTGTCCGCTGAAATGATCCAGTGGCCAAGAAGTGCAGTACATTAGGACCTTCTCCAGGGGGCTGAGTGCTTGGGAGCACAGGGTGGGTGATGTGAGGTCATCCTCCCACTCACTCACCAGGTCGAGTATTATGGAAGGTGGAAACCTGTACCTCCCATACACCTGGTCATCAGGCATCCCAAAAAGGCTGGTTCTGGGTGTAAAAATTCTGGGTCTGACTATCTTCCTCCTCCTCCTGCGGTATCCCACGACCACTGCTGCTAGGAACGGTATATTCATCCTGGCGTCTGAGCTTGTTTGTTGTTTGCGCGCATTTTTATGCTGCGTGGGGGGTCCACGTACGCCTGCTTCCTGCTGGCGTACGTCTTTCCGGATTAGCGCATCTTTTTTGGCGCACGCGTTAGCCCCGTTCGATTCCATGAATACGTGTTGTAGGCGAGCGTGCGGGTGTTCCGCACACTTGCCTCCTGTACTTCCCCGTGACACCCACATTTTCACGCGTTGTTCCCCATTCCGCGTGTCACGCCTACTTTTGTTGTGTGCGCCGCATATGTGCGCTTTCGCTGTGCACGTTACGCACGCCGTTAGATGACCTGTGCGCAGGCGTGTGCCGTGCAGTTTTTCAGCGCACATCCCAGTATTTACACGCGCACAGACTTCCATGAATCGATTTGAGTGAGTTTCGCTGCGATTTTCGCACTTGCACTGCGATTCGCACGCTTTCGCACACTTGCGCGGGAATTTTCAGCGCACATTAATTCCATGAATTGGCCTCTTGATCTTCTCCACCCCATCTCGGGGGGGTAGGGTGGGTCTTTAGCCTTGGGCTTTTGTTGTTTTTCACAATCGTTCTGAGGGCGATGACTCCTGCTCTACTTCTCACAGTCGGCAGCTTTGAGAGAGCTACTGTGACGAGGGAGACTACTCCCAATGTACTCTTCAATCCTTTAATGCCAGTAGCGTGGATGGAGCTACTGTGACGAGGGAGAATACTCCTAATGTACTCTTCAATCCTTTAATGCCAGTAGCGTGGATGGGAATCCTTTAATGCCAGTAGCGTGGATGGGGGTACTGGGATGAGGGAGAATACTCATGGCACGCTCCTCAATGTCTTTAATGCCAGTAGTTTTGAGGGGGCAACTGGGACGAGGGAGATTACTCCCTATGCTCTCCTCAATGTCTTTAAAGCCAGTAGTTTTGATGGGGTAACTGGGACAAGGCAGATTTATAATGCTTTCTTCAATGTTTTTAAAGTCACCTTAGCACCTACTGGGTCTACCGTGGGCCCTGTTACCTCTTTTATGGAGCGTCCACATCACTGGTTCTTCCTGGGGTCTCTGATGCGGTTGCAGCTTTCAGCCGCTGCCTCTGCTTCCTTCTCCGCTCTGTACTGACTCTGCAGGGGGAATTGGCCAATTTGTTCAAACATTTTTGAGCGAATAAATCATTTGATCGTTTGTTACATGTGTGAATTGACCTTCTGTGCTCTTTACCGCATACTTTTCAAAATACTAAACATGGAGAGCGGGGGATGCGGGGGAGTCCTAAGCTCCCCATGGTCGGTATTTTTGGGATGCAGGGGTATCCTCTGTTACCATAACATTGGAAGCAGGGGACCCAAAAAATTAAAGGGGGGGCTGCAGGGGAAGTGGAGGCGAGCATGCAGGTAAGTAGGGGAGGCTGGGTCGGTGTGGTGTATTCTGTTTATCAGGCGCATTTTATCTAATATAAAGTGACTTTCATCATTGTAGGATTTGCCTTGATAGTTCGTGTTATTCCCTTCTTTAATATGTACGTTTCAAATGATTGCCTGAGCAATTATATTGCGGTCAGTTTACCACGAACAATCAACCCAAATCCCTGCAGAGTACACGGTCTGTCAGTCTCCACGTTGTTGCTGGACCTTCGGTCCACCTCGCTGAGGTCACTCACTGATGACCATCTTCAAACTCAGTTCTCCTCGCTTCCTCTGAGTCTTCTGCCAACTGGCCTACAAAGTCCTCTCTGACACGGACTTGCGGCTGCAGATCAATTCCCTGCAAGCAGGTTTGAACTTCCTAGGGTTTCCAGCGTTCACGCTGGTCTATACCTGATTCTAGTCCTTTGTCTCTTTTTATACTGTGCAGCTGGTTCCTACCAGGCGGACTGTCAGTGTTTTATTGCTTTTCATGGTGTGATCTTTACACCCCCTCAGGCCGCCCTCATCTCAGTACTTTGGAAAAGTGCTTGAGAGCGACCCTGGCGTTTTGTCACCTTGGCTTTGTCAAAGTTTACAGGAGTAAAAGTAGGAACATTACAATACATGATGGTAGAAATAGGTTGTAGAGATCTTAGGGTCTCAAAGGTTAAGGGGCTTCCACTACGGAACGGGAGTCCCTATCCCCAAGAGGGGAGTCTCATCCTGTGAGGTCCTCCTGGATTTTACCACCCCTAGGGGGAATATCTGTTAGCAGCCTCACCTCCCTAGCCCCAGAGGGATGTCTCTTCCCTGTGAGGTCCTCCCGCATTTGACCACCCCTAGGGGGAATATCTGTTAGCAGCCTCACCTCCCTAGCCCCAGAGGGAAGTGCTCCCCTCTGGGGAGAAGTGACGTCATCCCATGATTCGTGCCACCCTGCACAATTCATGGAGGCAGAAGATGGCGTAATATCAGACATCAGGCAGCGCCAATAATAAAGGCCACAGAGATCTGAGGGAACAATAACAAATTCGAGAGGAGATGTATGGCAGTTCCACAAAAGGTCAAGAGAACGGATGACCACATGAACCCTACTTGGGGGCAGCAGTCTTTCTGACTGAGTGACTCTGCGTACCACGAATGCAAATGGGAAGCCCTGCTTTCCTTCTCTGACCTGGTCTCTGCTCACTACTCTCTCTGGCTTCCACCCGACACCATGTTACCACATAAATGGTAGATGGGGATTGGGTGAGTTAAGAGTTTGACAGCAGGATCGCCAGAAAGACTGCTGACTGGCAGCTGGGGGGGGCGGGGGGCTCAAGCCGATAGGCAGTGGGCAGCACACCCCTCTTCCACCTACTTGTGGCTTGAAGAGGAGTATAACACAGCTTGCGCCAAATTCTGGATGCATTTCTGGGGCACTGGCTTCACTTTAGACTTGCCAACTCATACCCACACCTTTCCCTATTTTGGGCGGTTTTACCGCCTCGGTTACCGCCGGACTCGTAATGAGGCCCAATGATTTGATAAGTGTATGCAATGACATAATGCTTTGATACACACATTTTCTTCTGTAACAAGAATCATTCATTGATTTTGACATACTCCTATGAGAATTGTTTTTAGATATGTGTTTTTGTTATTAGCACTTGTGCAATTGAATGTTTTTAGTGATTTAATAATTTTTTTGCATTGTTTACATTTAATAAAATACTGTTGATTTTTATGAAAGGTTGCTACTAATTGCCACTTCCGTAAGTACAACTTGTTACCTATAGCTCTCTTATTTATAATGATTGCTTATCCATCCCGGACCTAGATAGAGTATACACTCCAAACGTATGTTCGTATAGTGTTAACCGGGATTCCTTTGATATTGAGAGTATGTCATCACTGATGTCATCAATGGCATTTGTGATGTCATGTTTGATGCCATGAGTGTGAGTCGTAGCAGTGCACACTGGTGGCGCGAGTTATGGTTGCTTAGCTTACCATAACTGGCGAATTTCAGGGGTTTTTCGGTTTTACCTGTAACCATAACGTCCCTGTAACAACGGATGTCCATTGAATTGCATAGGTTTTTACTAGTGCAACGTAACCATAACGTTCCTTTAGCAACGTTTTTTGCCAGTGAATTTCATTGGTTTTTAGCAGGATACCCTTAGTTTGTAAAGAAGAACTGTGCAACATAGCGAAACTGCTGGCAGCATGTTAATGCACTCAGCAGTCGCAGACTATGCGTCTCTTTGCGTACATCGGCTGGCATCCATCCTGCTGAGGAAGGCAGTTGCTCTCTTACATGGTGGTACCAATCACCAAACGCAAAAAATATATACAAAGAGCACCATGTCGAAGAATGGCAAGGGAACATAGAGTAGGTTTGCAAATTGTTTACTTAAAAAACAAACGGGAGAAAGCCATAGGGAGGGCACCATAAGGGAATGCATGAACAACAGAAGTAACGTCTACCTTCACCAATCATACTGCACTGCTACTGTACATGGGAACAAAGAACTAATGGCCAGAGTAACGACTGGCAAGTGCTAAGAGCAGAACGTCACTACAATGTACTAAGGAAACAACTTTCTGTAATGATTGCACAGGTGCTGCAGTATGCAATAGTACATCAGTATAACGTGTCATTTTGTAACGCAGCAATGCCAAGCACCTTAGCGTGGCAGGAAAGAAATGTCCCTCATGACGGAATGACTTTGTATAGTAACCCCATTGGTATGCACAGTAGTGTGAGCCGTAAATTATGTACAATATATTTCTGCATGTACCGCAAACACATTCTGTTTTCAGTAAGAAAATATATTGGAAAGGAAAGCAAGGCAGCGCAAGCCGCAACCCTTCCACAACAGCATGTGCGCATAGCAAAGGAAAGGAACTCTGTGAATACCAAAATGGACAGTCTGGAAGTCAAAGTGTAGAAATTGGGGAACAATTGTGCCGCCTTAAAGGTTGCGTGCCAGGATATGTTTTGGACAAAATGGCACACGTGCACGTGTAGTCCTTTTCCATGTCGGAGGCCGCCATCCCCTCAAAGATCGTGTCATGGGAGACGTTACAGTGACACAGCAATCTCTTGCTTCCCTAACAACCAAGTTCTGCAAATCTGCATTTCCCCACAGTAAGTATCCACTTGTGCTACCCCTTCCCTTGCCTAATGGCTTGTAGGAATGTGCACAAGTGAACGTTAATAATGAAAATGTTGCTAAGTGTTTGGGAGTTGTGCTTTTTTTCCTGAAATAACATTCTCACTCAGCGGCACACAGTCCTCGTTGCAATGCTCACAATTAAGAAAAAGGTAGGTGTCCTTTGGACTATCCACAATGGCAAGGAAGGGAACCGTACAACGCCAGCAGGCTCTGCATGTCTGCATGTTTTCCACCACCTGTCAATGCATGTGGGAGCGGACGTTTGTGTGTACTGCAAGTACAATCATGTGTATCTGTTCCTCTGTGTCCTGGCGACATCACCACTGTGCAGCATATGCAAAGGAACGTTAATTTGCTTGTGGCGCCACCCACGTCCTACAGACAGCTATGCAGATAAACATCCCACCTGCTGTACCCTATAAATAGGCAGCGTCACCCAAAATGGTCGGCGCACGTGTGGCGCACTAGTAATCTTTAGAAAATTGGCAACGGTGTGCATAGTATACCCATGCGCACAACGCAGTCCGCCCAAAACGCGTCCAGCAGATAGTCGTCCCAAAGCATACATGCCAACATTCTGTGACCAACAATCTATAAGAATCTGAACGTTTCAAAAATAGTAATTAGCATAATGATGACATCATGGAAAATGATGTCACATCAACTTCACCCGATGAAATGACAGGCCATGACATCACAGGACATTATGTTGCATGAACCTTTACCTTATGGCATCACAGGAAATGACCTCAGTTGCCATATGGCCATGAAGAGATCACAGGAGCGGACTGCCTGGTATGTTGGACCCCATATACTCTGACGCATAATGATGACAAAATGTAGGAAATGAGTAACCTGTGCATAATGTGACCAGCTTCTTCCTCACCAACATACATTTTCCTCTTCAAACATACCAATAACAATAATGTAAATCACCATTCACTTTGGATTTTTAGAACTGCATAAAACCTGGTTAACAATTTATTAGATCACGAAACTTGTACTTCTTTAGGAATAAAACATGTTAATAGTTCTTAAAACAAACAACATGTCTGTAGGTGAAGACGAGCAAATAAATAAAGTGATAATACTATGCTCAGGTAAATGCAATAACTGTTTAAATAGCAAATTGTACCTTCACTTCAAACAGATTTTATTTTGTAGAGGCCTAACAAAACCTACATTTTTTACAAAAGACAAGTGTAAGTGGTGTTAGAAAACCTAATGTTATATTTAAATAAATAAGCATCAGAAAATTGGGCCAAAATATGATGAAACATATAATACAGGGCGGGAAATTCAGGGGAGCTGGGAGCTATTTAGTTCCTGCTTGTAGCATAGACGAGCCTGGCTAGCTTGACACCCAACAGTCGCCAGGAGCTACATTTGACTCCCAGACCAGGTAGTGCCACACAAGCACACCTATGTGAATTTGGGACAATCTATAAATAAACATTATGACATGTATATGCCATTTAAAGCATAAGGGGCCATAAATAATAGATAAACTGATATGTTTCCATCTTTTGTGGAAGCTACATCTGCAGAACGATCTTCACTAGATCCTTGTTGGCCAGTGTTAGCTCCTGGTCACTGGTCAATGCTGGATACCCAGGAGCTGCTTTTAGCTCCTGCTTCTCCAGTGATAGCTCCTGGTCACTGGTCGATGCTGGATACCCAGGAGCTGCTTTTAGCTCCTGCTTCTCCAGTGTTAGCTCCTGGTCACTGGTCAATGCTGGATACCCAGGAGCTGCTTTTAGCTCCTGCTTCTCCAGTGTTAGCTCCTGGTCACTGGTCAATGCTGGATACCCAGGAGCTGCTTTTAGCTCCTGCTTCTCCAATGTTAATTTCGAGGCCTGTAATAACTATTGAGTATTAGAGTAGAGCCCATAGTGTCCGTACTAAGTGGAAACATGTTCGCATCTCTGAATGCGAGGAGGGGGTAGGAACAAGAACACAAAGCAGAGGCATCAAACAGTGACAATTGAGTACAGGGTACACCCTGTGAAAGGTGCAGTAGAGGTCAACATAATATAGCACTCCGTTTCCTACACAGTCAGTGTGACCTCACAAGAAATATATACACTGTTGGGGGTCTGTGAAAGGTGCATTAGCGACTTCAATACCATATCACTCAGTTTCCTACACAGTCTGTCAGACCACACACGATACAGAAACACTGCGGGGGCCCTGTGAATGGTCTTCACCAGTGTGTCACAAAGGCATGTGACGGGCCTTGGGTAGGCTGGGGTAAAAGAGAATCTCTTGAAACCATTTATGGCAGAAATTGGGTATATTTCACTTTTGGCAATGTTCAAATGCCAACTTACACAGTGGTTTGGCCAGAAGTCATTTGTAAGGTCTAGCCACCGGGTCTTTTATTGCAATTCTTGCACTTATACTCTGATTACTTAGTGTCAATCATCATTACTCATAGTCCAACTCTTCCTCGTCACAATACTTATTTAAAGCGATCTGCCTTCCCGTAGGACCCTTACCCTTATTTGTTTTTTTCAGAGCTCTAGCCCCTTGCAGTCCGGGATAAAAAGCACCTGACATGTCCAAGAATCTGCCTGTCTATACCAAAGTAAAAGTGCTAATGCTTGCAGCTATGTCGCTGACTGAGCCAAATCCAACCAATATTCACCCCTACTCAGCCACTGGTGTTTGCCTCCCTGAGCACTGAGATTGGTAGGAGGAGGTCTTTGCTTGCAGCTCACAGCCAGTGCCGGTGTTGTCATTTAGTGAGGATCCTGCTGCAAGGACCTCTGGGAGCTGTAGTCATCAGGTTTGCAGGGAACCCGCTCACACCCAGACCCACAGTGTGGGGGTGTATCCCACAGTGTGGCACTCAAACGCAGGGCATGTCGCCCTGGTGTATTGGACTCTGAAGCTTCCACCCTTGTCCTTAGAGGTGCTGCCCCAGGTCGGGTCTCCGCTGAGTGCACCCCCTTCCCTTGTTACCACTAACCTGCACACCTCCTAGTCCACATCCAGTCCTGTAAATATTTATTTCTAATTGGGGACATGTCTAATATCTTTTAAGTGTAGTATGAATTACACAAAGCCTGGCTCATGTAAAATAAAAAAAGTATCAGCATTCCCAATCTAAAGCCAAACATGGAGGGGGAGCAAGGGTTGTGGCGATGTCCCCCCCCCCCCGCTTTCATGACATATGAAGTAGGGTACATTAAAGAAATAAATGAAAGCACCCTGCGGCACCAGCTCAGACCCAGGTTAGTGCGAGGGAACTGACGCTGCAGCGGTCCAGGAGAGTCAGCGGCACACTTCTGTGTGCCTCGCTCAAAAAGGTAACTGATGGGGAAAGCTGGATGGTGAAAAGTGATCTGTATGATCTCACAATTTCCCGATGTGCAGTAATCATGTAGATCCCCTTCCAACACTACCCAGAAGATGAATGTCGGAAGGGTAAGTGGACGTGGATCATCTGGACTGGAGAAGAGTATGTCTTGTTCCTCACGCACATAGCGCAGGAAGAGGGCGTGTGGAAGGCAACTGCACAATACAACACCTGCGAGGCTGAGGAGGAGCAATCCATATCTAGGCTTCCCAGAGTCGTCCTCCCACCAATCAGTTGCTCAGGCCTCCTGCAGGTTCAGGCCTACCATGGTGGTATGGTGGTACGGTCCGCTGGGCATCCCTCCTAGGAAAGGGCAGTATTGACAATGGTAGCCAGGATCTAGAGTACAGAGAGGTGGGCATGGATAAAGGCAGCAAGGTGTGGTTTATTAGACCAAGCACTGGCAGGCAAAGTCATTCACAGTATCACAGCAGCCTGATGCGAGTTAATGATGCAGGGAGGCAAAATGTCAGGGCCATCCCTGGCTAGAATTACATTGCTAACTTGCGGGAGAATATTCAGCCGTAGGATCCTGACAGCACTGCTGAAAGCATGTCACCAACTTGTGGAACAATGCAAGGATCTGGGGAAACATGTGCATTACATTTTTGGTAGAGGAAGATAATGGCAAAGATATAAGTGCCTCTTGAATGAACCAATGGACTTGGCACTGTTGGGATGGGTACTGGGTCAAGGACCGGAATCTGGCTCATTCTACTTCCTAGTGAGGAACCTCATTGATGGAGTTCTTAATTCGTTTTCACTCAGCGAGTTCAGAAGCACACATGTAGAGACAAGGTTGGAGGGTGTTGAGGTACAGCAGGGATTCTTTGTTGCAATCGCTCATTATAGTACAATGTGGCCAGATAAATCACCGAAATTGGATTCATAGGGGACTTGAGATTGATACGTGCCACACAGGGATATGGTTAGGCTGAGATTGTTCAATATTGTTGGCCTTGACATCCTAAAAAAGGTGCTGCTTCTGTTATGTTAACAATATTTATAAGGTGCACAGTCACCAGGAGGCATCATGACGCGAAGAGGAACAGACCGGAGCCACAGGAAGGCCTGGAATAGCCACTTTTTAAGAAGACCGCGAAAGTGGAGTGTGCTTAAGCACAGACAGCTTAGGTTGTGGCTGCACAGAAGACACACCTGAGAACAGATGGGGGGCTTCTAGGGATTATACACTCAGAACATGGAGCACTCACAAACAATGATTGTATTGGCTCACATCAACCTAGTGTTTGTCCTCCATACTGGAACGCTCAAAGGTTCTCGCATATACTGTTGTGATAGTTACCTAAACTAGACGCACAATAAATATACTAAGGTAGGACTGGCAGGTGGCCGGTTGGTGTCTCGCGCATCCTGGTGTGACTAACTATGCATACTTTTCACACGTACATAAGCCTTATTCCACGGTCGATGCCAGATGGGTTGCAACAGATGCTGGCAGTGGGATTCTCACCTGTTCAGATAACGAATCTGGGGGATTATGTTGCATAGGTTCCCCTGGAGTAGGGTGAGTAGAATCTCCACCGTAAATCAACAGGAATCATGTCTGCAATCACTAAATGGTTGCAATCAATTTGTGGATATTGGCAGTGATCGGGCAACATCCCCATTGGTTACTAGGGACGGGATGAAAGCAGTTCTTGGGTGCAGCACAGAGGGTGCATGGGCATGCTGAGATTCAACCTAGGGGGCAATTACCAGAATCCACAAAAAAGGGTCTAGCTCGGTTTATGGGAGTTTGATAAGTAACCAACCCATTTACACCCACTCCCTAACAATAAAACAGGGTATGTACCCCCTTGTGAAATCTACACAGTGGTATTTTGAACAGAGAAACAGAAGAGGGACCCATCTGGCAGATTAAAGTCTGTACCTAGCAATGAGGCATTTGTATAAATAATTAGGAAGGGGCAACTGGGGTGTTTTGGGGAGTTCGGGGAGTCTCTCATACAGTTTACCTCATTGCCAGAAATGTCATTCTATTGGTCTCTGAAACACGCTTGTTCTTTCTGTCACTCCTGGGGGAGAGGGATGGGTTTGGAGTTTATCTAGGTTTAAAGTCCATGTTTGAATGTAGTGCCAGCGTGGCCTCTGCCATTCTCACTGTGGGAAGAGTTTTGTACTTTTCCTTTAATTCACAATGCATTCTTTATTTCCTCAATTGTGTTGTTGGTTATATTATTCAAGTTTGGGCCAATACACATTTGACCAAATGTAATGGAGTCATCAGTGATTACATAATAGACTGGTCGGACATATGGCCGATTGGTGACAAGCTGCTGCTGCTATTGTCAAATACCTGCCTTTATCATTTGTATATGGAAATTGGGAGATTCCATGTACTCATTTCTGAACAAATAAAATGATAGAACATGTATACATGTTCCTGATGATTAAACTATCCATTTAAAAGGTTTATTCATCGAGCTGTATTTTGTTTCCTAATGTTTTGGATGCTAAAATGGTCTAAATAAAAATAAATCCCACTATTCCTGCTGCATGTTACTTCTGTCCCATTAAATGCTCTCATTAGAGCACCACTACTCTGACACCTATTAGGGTGCCTTTCCCCAATAGATGGCACTTCAAAGTCGTGTAAGTTACTCTGTGAGATCATATCACTGCTACCGAGTAGAGTCGTCTTATTACATGTGATGCCTGCGATTGTGAACGTGTTGAAACTAATAATATGCATCTCATTTTATGTTAATAGGTGACTGATGCCCCAGAAATGCAGCAACAGTGATTTTTGGATTCTCTGGACTAACGCAATGAAAAGCTTCATTGTTAGAATATGCAATTTCCAAGCATCTTAGAAGAGTGCAAGTTTGGGGTCCAGTTGTCTTTTCAGAGTATTCAGGAACTCAGATTGAGAAGCCTGTTGGATGCATGAACATGATGGCTTCCGTCCATGCAACCCCTTCCTGGTAACATCCAGTAACAAAGCTTGTTCAGTCTGTTAATCCTGGGGAGAGGGATATCTAGCATGAAAATGACAATGTGTTCTGTGCAGTAAGAAAATCACTTCTCATTTGTGCTCTGAATTAGGGAAACGGTTCAGTGAAAAGGGTCCTCACCTGACAAAACAAATTGGCAATAAACTTTATACATGCACAGAATGTCGGAGCAATTGCCATCTTAAGAACATACTTATTGCCCTCATGAAGACATGGGTGAAAAACCTTATCAGTGCACTGAATTTGAGACTAGCCTCCATTTGCATGATACACTTAACTGCCACAAACAAATGCATAACGGTGAGAAACCACATGTCTGCAGTGAATGTGGGAAAGGGTTTGCTCTGAAGGTACATCTGATTAGCCACCAGAGAACACATACAGGCGGGAAACCTCATGAGTGCAGTGAGTGTGGCAAAGGGTTTATGTGGAAGCAAGACCTTATTAACCACCAGAGAACACATACAGGTGAGAAACCTTATGGGTGCATTGCATGTGGGAAAGGGTTTGCTCAGAAGGGATCTCTTATTCGCCATCAGAGAACACATACAGGTGAGAAACCTCTCGAGTGCAGTGAATGTGGGAAAGGGTTTGCTCAGAAGGATTATCTGATTAGCCACCAGATAACACATACAGGCGAGAAATCTTATGAGTGCATTGAATGTGGGAAAAGGTTTGCTAGAAAGAGAGAGCGTACTTTCCACCAGAGAAGAACGCATACCGGTGAGAAACCTTATGAGTGCACTGAATGTGGGAAAGGGTTTGTTACAAAGAGACACCTTACGATCCACCAGAGAACACATACAGGTGAGAAACATTATGAGTGCACTGAATGTGATAAAGGGTTTGCTCAGAAGGAACAGCTTACACTCCACCAGAGAACACATACAGGTGAAAAACCACATGAGTGCAGTGAATGTGGCAAAGGTTTTGCTAAGAAGGAATCTCTTATTAGACACCAGAGAACACATACAGGCGAGAAACCTTATGAGTGCACTGAATGTGGGAAAGGTTTTGCTCTGAAGCAACGCCTTATTATCCACCAGAGAACACATACAGGTGTGAAACCTTATGGGTGCATTGAATGTGGGAAAGGATTTGTTACAAAGAGAGAGCTTACTATCCACCAGAGAACACATACAGGTGAGAAACCACATGAGTGCAGTGAATGTGGGAAAGGGTTTGCTCGGAAGCAATGCCTTATTAATCACCAGAGAACACATACAGGTGAGAAACCTTATGAGTGCACTGAATGTGGGAAAGGACTTGTTACAAAAAGACACCTTACTATCCACCAGAGAACACATACAGGTGAGAAACCACATGAGTGCGGTGAATGTGGGAAAGGGTTTGCTCAGAAGGAACAGCTTATTCGCCACCAGAGAACACATACAGGTGAGAAACCTTATGAGTGCACTGAATGTGGGAAAGGTTTTGCTCGGAAGCAATGCCTTATTATCCACCAGGGAACACATACAGGTAATAAGCCTTATGGGTGCATTGAATGTGGGAAAGGGTTTGTTACAAAGGGTGAGCTTACTAGCCACCAGAGAACACATACAGATGAGAAACCACATGAGTGCAGTGACTGTGGGAAAGGGTTTGCTCAGAAGAGACATCTTATTCGCCACCAGAGAATACATACAGGTGAAAAACCTCTTAAATGCACTGAATGAGGGAAATGTTTCAGTCAGAACAGTTCCCTTATTAGGCACCAGACAAAACATGCAGGATGTTGTTATCTGCCATGAGGGAGGACATGTAGGTGGTGAAAACTCTTCTGCAATTGAAGGTGCTTCTGAGAGAAGGTGGTGCTTCTGCAATGCAACTGAGTGTGGCATGGCTGTTGCCTAATACTGTGAAGAACCTGCCTCCACAGTGGTTCTTGGTTTCCTTTGGCACACAAATGATGGCTGATTATGATTGTTGAATCACTGCTGTTTGAAATGCATCCCTTCTGGAATGTTCAGAAGGGAGACTGTACCTTCTGTGCTAAGGTAACCATCCTATGGAACACTTTGCCTAAGGACCTCATGCTAATGAATGGACACCAGCATTTTGGAAAAAGACCCAGTGGTTGAATCAATAACTATAGACCCTCATTGATATATGGGGTGCCCCCTCCCTTCCTATTTTACGGGGAAGCTCCCAACTACTGAAATGGAACCCAGAGGGCATCTTGTCTCTTTCTGTACTGATATTATGCTCTTGCTACATAGATTCTAAAAAAGGATTCAGGCTCAGAGTGTATTTCCCTTCTCCACTCCATTGCACAGCTCTATCAATGTACAACCCTTACAACATACTATACTCAGAGGTTCTGCAACACATCCACGACAGTTCCTGTCACAACTAATGCACATATATAGGGATAGAGAAGGTTTTCACAAAACAGAAAGGCTTCAGGGAGAGAGGCATAATATGCATTACATAAAACTGTTATAAATTACCATTTCACTGTACCAACGTCTTAAAGCCAAGAATGACTAATGTTGTAAAAAAGCATGTATTTATTTACACACACAAAAATCCCTCATACATTCTCTCTAGAATAACACAATATTCCAACTCTACAAGTTCACATAGAATTCAAGCACATTTGCTTGGCTGTTAAGCATCAACTCTCGTCTTCTAAAATCAATTCAATCTACTTGATGTCTTTAGTCAAGGACAATCCAAAACATGTCAAGCATATAAAGCCCTGTCCAACTCCACCTGGGGTTAAAATCGCCTTATCCCTTCTGTTTAAGGAACATCTAAGTCCAAATAGACCTGCTCTATCATTGAAGCAATATATATGAAACGGCATCACATTTCTAAAGGCAAATCACAATGGTTTAACCTTTAAAGTAATAACTTGTAAAGGCTCATCGAAACCATCCTATGGCAAATCACAATATATTCAGCAATACATTTCAATGGGCCTCATTAGGGGTCGGGCGGTCCGGAATTAACAGTGGTGGTAAACCCGCCGCCACTGTTAATTCCGGACCACCCGATCCCGAGTCCTGCAGGCGGGAGGTGATGTTCCCGCCAGGTCTGACCTGGCGGGTTGAACACCTCCCGCCTGCAGGCTGACGAGGAAACACCGGCACGATCACGAGATGCTGCCAGTGTTTCCATGATCCCGATTCCCATTGAGTCCGATAGGACTCAATGGGAATGGGGATTAACACCATTCCACCTCCTTGACTCCCGGGACACCGGGGTCGTAATGCCCCTGGTATTTCCGAGACTCACGGAGGCGGAATGGTAATACGAGTCCGGCGGTAACCAGGTGGTTTTACCGCCGCGGTTACCGCCAGACTTGTAATGAGGCCCAATGTATATCATAATGTTCAATGCATAGCAAAATGGGAGTACATTATTCCATCAAGCAAACCCCATTGCACTACTATGCAAATCATGACTCAAAGGGACAGCTTAAGGCATATGTCCCCTGCTCCCTCTGACAGGATCTCAGCATGGCATTGCCTCAGCAAGTCAGCCAGCCCGCCCCTGTATAGATGCTTCTCAACCTTTAACATTCTGATGTCAGGTGCTATACACCTAATTATTTCCAGATTTGACTATGGCAATTACATTTATTCTGTGCTCCTTGGCATGTGTGACTAACTTCAGGTGGCGCACAAAGTGCTAACCTGCTTCTTTCAGGCATTGACAAATGTGGCCATTTCACTCTTTCATTACGAGCCACACGGGCTACCTGTCACCTCTCACATTGGCTTTAATGTGCTTTGTCTAGCTCATTGCGCTATTTATGGCAAATGCCCCCCCCCAATACCCCATTCTGCAATGGATCCTTCCACCCTTGTCCTCCCTGTGCCTCTACTACTCTAGATGAGGAGGTGATGTAACTCTTTTTTTGTGGGGGTGTTTTTGCTCCCTGTATCTGGAATGGCCTCTGTCTAGGATTGATTGCCACCTCTGGCCATGAGACCTTCAGATGCTTGCTGAAGACCCATCTGTTCTGTTTTGTCTTTCCTTCATTTTGCTGGATTCTCCTGTTTTAATGTCCACCTGCTGTTAGAACCCATAAACCTTTGGCTGAATGTGCCATAGAGCATTATTTTTGTAATTAAAAAAAAGGCAGCTTTTAATACCATCCCTACAATAAGCGGTGTATTAACCATTTACTCCCCAAGAATTTGCAAATACTCCCTTCAAAAAAGTAGCAAAACTCTAAAATTGGAAGCAATGGACAAATAGATGCCAGCCTTCCTGCTTTCTCCCACTCAGGTTCATGAATATATTCAGGCCAGTGATGCCAGCCAGGCAGTACCAGTGGATGGTGGTCTACAGAGATTTCTCCCTGATATGTAGGGAAACTATAAAGTAAACAATTTATATTTTATTGTATATGAATTGCTAGTTGTAAAGAAGTGTGCATTTCAAAGAGTTCAAATTTGTTTTACTTAAATTATGAGAAAAAAATACTTGCCTCTTTTTAATGTTTTTTTTCTGATGGATGTTCCTGCCACGGATTCCTCATCTATGATATCCATATCCTAACGCAGCTGTTCCCTGGAAACATTTCCACTGCTAGGGGTTCTGCACCACTCTGCATCTGTCCGACGCCTCTACGAGTCCCGTGCAAAAATGTTGTCTGGCCAGTATAAGTAGTGGTGCCGTGCCCCATGACCTCAGTTCCACCCTCTTTCCCTAGAATTCTGGGGCAGGTAGGGAGTGCGATGAAGAATCTATGGCAGGAACATCCATTAGAAGCAACATTACTGAGAGGTAAGTAATTTGTTCTACTAATGGATACCGTCCTGCCACGGATTCCACATCTTTGATGGACTCCCAAAGCAGTATGTAATCTGGAGGAGGGAGGAAAGCAAGGACATCGCCTAAACCATAAAACTCTGAAGGACTTCCCTATCAAAATGGGCATTCTGGCCCACACGGGAATCCAAGCAGTAATGCATAGCGAACGTGTGCAGAGATGCTCACATAGTTGCCAGGAAAATGGCCAGGACAAGGGACCCCATTGCCGGGCAGAGGTGACAGCCCCTCCTCTGGTAGACTGAGCCCTGAGACCCTCATGGCACATCCTTCACACCCAGATCATAGCATTATGTGATGCAGAGAATGATCCACCTGGACAGGGTCTGTTTGGTCACAGCCCTGCGAGCACCAGTGTAACCAACAAAAAGCTGGTCATCCTTCCTAACCTCTCGAATATGAGCGACGTAGAACTTTAGGACCCGTACTGGGTCCAATCGATGAAATCCTTCCTCTGCCTTAGAAGGTTGAGACGGAGGGAAGAACACAGGAAGATGGATCTGAGAGAGATGGAAATCTGACATGACCCACAATCCTGGGTGCCGTGGTCTTCGCCCAGACAGTACAAGAAATCGCGGTACAGATCGAGGGCAGACATCTGCCTATTGCAGTCTGCACATGGCTTAAAATCGGAGGCCTTTGATGGAGTCTGCATGGCGAATCACTTTTAGAAAATGTCGACGAGCACGTTCCCGATAAGCGAGCACAGTGCGCAGAAAAAAAGAACTGAGGTCATGGGGCGCGGCCCTGCTACTTATACTGGCTTTGGACGGACCTGACACAGCTGTCTGGCGCCACCTGGCGGCGGAAATGTTTCTAGAGAACAGCTGCGTTGGAATATGGATATCATAGATGAGGAATACGTGGCAGGAAGGAATCCTTAGAAATGCCTCTACTGGGAATTACATTATTACACTCCATAAAGTAGTTTTACTTTCAACATCAACACATGGGGATTAAAATACCCCTAAGTTTTATTATTTGGAACCCTTCTTAATAATAAAATTTGAGAAAGCTGTATTCTCCCATGGCTAATTAAACTAAGCTTGGCACAAGACATGTGCAAAGACCTGGAGAATGGAATCCATAAAACTGGAATCACAAATATTACTCCAGAAGTATGCTTCCAAGAAATGCATTTATCACCAGGAGTGCCATCCTCGCTGAATGCTGCAGTGTTTCCACTTTGTGTGCATGTTCTACAGCACTCGTTTCCTTTTCTCCTCAGGATTCGCTTGTACTGTATTATACTGTTGACTATCTCTATTGGAGCATTTAGGATTAGTAGATGGTTCCCTAGCCTGGGATCGGGATGTGGAGGTGCAACTACACAAGGCAGGGTGCATGCATACTATTAAAGCACTATCTTATAAATAATTGGTTTGGTGTGAAGGGCCCGGAGAAGATGTCAAGTGTTCCAATAAATTATGTTGACATGTATTTTAGATGAGGGAATTTTTGTGAATAGAGTGAAAAAGGCAAATTGACTAGAAATATTTGCTGTGTTGTGAGACAATAAAACTCATGGGCATTTGGAAATGAAATGGTCCATTTCTTTTTTAAATGAAAGAGTTGTGGGTTTAATGATATCAAAGCTGATCTCTAAATTCCAAGAAGGAACAGTGGACATAAATGTTTACAAAATAAAGCTGGTCTTGGATAAACTGACATGTCTAATGTAAAAGTCTCCCACCGGGATTCATACACTGAATACATTGCTGATGAAATTAATATTGCGCTTCAGCCATTATGTCACTGTGTCAACATTAAATATAAGTTGTTAGCAATAACTTCATTTGTGTGTTAAATCTTTTTTCTTGCTTCACTTTTGTGTAAACTGCTTCCTGGAACAGAGGTGATTCATTTGTTTTAATTAGTGGGGTGACCACCTCTATTCCATTTTTATGTTGGAATAAATGTTATTGTCCACATTTAAACTTTCTTGTCAACATGTCTGTATTTCTTTGAATTTTCCTTGAGGATACACAATTCTGACCACAACAGGAGTAATGAAATATGCATAGGATCCTATTTGATTGAATTCAGTCAATTTATATCAATAAAGAAACTGGGGTGTAACAAGGTTAGAGTATGATTTGGGATGATTCAGGCACGTATGGACAGTGGGCGCTCCGAAAATCCAGAAGAGGATGACGCTGTAACAACTCCCAGGTGTCGGTGCACCCTCTGCCCACCTGTAAAATCACACCACTCCTGAAGGAATGACATAAAGGGTAATAGGTGAGGTGGAAGTAACTGGTGAGAGACATCAACACATGCTGGAACATACCAGAGCAGGGTTCAGTGGCTACTTGTGGCAGATTTACCCATTGTTCTCGGCAATCTGACAGGCAGGCAGGATGTAGATAGCTGCTAATTTAAACATCAACATAAACTGAACCACCCCTACTCTCATTAGCACTTCTGGAAAGAGTGAACAAATAAAGGTTGCAAGGCAGGTAGACCAAAAAACAAATCATATCACATTTTAAGGCTGTACAAAGCAGAAGTGTACTTAATAGTAAAATAATGCCTTATTCCTGAATATCTTTGAAGCTAATCATTAAGGTTTAAAATATAAAAATGCAGAAAGTCGCATGCCTCATTTACGGTAACAGAAAAAAAGAACTAGGGGTTAGTAGGGGATGGCCTTGCTAGAAAGGGTACTTGGCCAAAGGTGAAACATCTAAACATAGGAATGCACCCTTACTAATAGTTCTTCTTTTAAGAAAGTGAACACAGACATGTAGGGTGAACAGATATCTGATTCTATAAATCTGTCAACTAGCTTTAACAAAGTAAAGTTTCCATAATACGGAAATCCTAAGACTAAATCAACCGCAGTTCAGGAGTTTCCACTCATAGAGTATATTTGCTGTGTGTTTCAAAGGCAAGTATTTAAATGGTAATGGCAGTGGTTACTAGGTAAATAAACACTATGGATAGGAAAAAGAAACAGTCAACTCTGAATTAAAAAGGGGAGTATAAATCCTATATTTTTAGCAAACCGTATAGCAAAAAAAAGTCAATGTGATTGCAATCTCAACCAAGGGCATAAAAAAGAGATAAATAAATAAATACATCCACATGGTACATACAGTGAAGAATTCAAAAAGTACAAAGGAATACTGTGAGACAAACATATGTCAAAAGCAGAAACAGTGAGCAGGAGATAAAAGATACAGATGCCTAATAATAGTTCAATAGATATTTAGCATCATGGCTCCCAAAATTGTTTCTGTGCAAAGCAATTAATGCTGCAGGGTCTTTAGGTATAAGATATCTTTTATTCTTGCCAACGTGAAGGTTGATTGTTGGGACAATAGAATGGGTTCCAAGGGGCAGGGATGTATGTGTTCGATTTAGTTCCCTGTCTTCTTCACGTTTCGGCGGTAGTCTATTGAAATAGGTCCGCCTTCATCAGGGCTCCTATTGGGGGACCCTGTGGAGAATATATGGATATCAAGTGAGTGGGATAAGGATGCGGGTGCCTGTATTATTAGGGCATTGATGTACTCATTAAAAAACTCTCAGCACCGGTCGGGAGGCTTACCTGCCGGTGCTTCAAATCCCAAGTGCTCAGGTACAGGCCGCACGGAGATGGATACCAGACAACAGAAGCAGTCATGTAAGTGGCTACTAGGGTGTGTTAATCAAAATCACACATCAGGGTATTTTCTAAAAGAAAACATGAGCAGAGAAGGAGGCTTGTTTGAATAAAGTTCTAAAGCCTTATGTTATGCTGCTGATATATTGATACTGTGTATCAAGTGGTATACAGTTCAAAGGAAGACATTGCAACGAGTTCTATTTGTACCTTGTTTGGATACAATTTCACTGCTTTGATGTAGTCCAATTCCTTTGATGACAGGTATACGTAATGAACCGATGCTGACTGGTAAACGGTTCCTGAGAAGACAAGAAAAAAGGCAAAAGAGTCAAAACCTCGTTTTACAGTGAGGTTGAAAATAGGGTTCAGCAAGGAAAATTGAATTAAAAATGGGCTATGCGCATTGCTTCTAGTAAGGTGTTATGCTTTAAAATATTTACTAAAAGTAAGTTGAATGTTGATAGTTACCACTTTAATGTGTCGAAAAGTTGTTCAAACTAAATTAAAGCTAACTAGGGATTTGACTCCAAATTCGTTGTTGCAGCCAGGGTGACGCCAGTTATTTTGCACTGGTTGTGCACGGGAAATGGCCGCGTGAAATTGCGTGTCAAAGATGAAGAAGCACAGATAGAGCAGACCATTTAAATGTCAGGGAGAGTGGACGCTTGTCTGCGTATGCGGCGGAATTCGCCGGAGGGGGCCGCCTCGCTTACCTTGTGCACGGCATGAAATGCTGCTGCGTGAGTCAGCAGAAAAGTGTGCAGGGTAAAAGCTGGAGGCTCGCCGTCTCGACCGTTCCGCCTGGAATGAAGGGTGTGTACGTGCTGCATCTCCCTGCTGATGTGTCCGTTGCTATGGTGAGCGCGCATGCGCTCTGATAGAGTTTACAGTTGTTGTCATGGCAACCAAGGTGTGGGCCACTCAGAACGGCAGGGAGGCGAATGTCTGTGTTTTCCAGTCTCCATTTTCCACATAGGAAATCTCAAAAGGGCGGCAGGTGGCCGCGATGAGTGCTGGAGACAGAAAGTAAAAGGAGACATTTTTGTGGAAAATGAAGTGCAATTATCCATACTAGCGGAAGGACAGATTAAAGGTGTATGAAAGTATTCGTTTCATATCATTGTGAAAATTGCCGAGCGGGTTTCTCGCCATTTGTTAACTGATCGATGACTTGAATCATTAATCAGGAAAGGGGGTAGAATAGTAGCCAGAACTTCGGGACAGAATCCATACACAAAAGGCCTAATTTACAACAACATGTATTTCAATTCATCATGAGCTTCAGAGAATGACTAATTCACCCAATGTTTTCCTTGCACACTCTGTTCATTTTAAGTCTCTTGACTTTGCGGTGATCTTCAGGTGAGCCAAGAGATCCTTCTGGGCTTTATTTTGTATTTTCCATCTGATGCTCGCAGCGCTCACAGTGCCATTGTTGCCCCTCCCTCCCTGGCATCCATTTCCTGGTTCCTGTTTCCGTCCCTCCTCCCAGCCCGCCCACTTCCCCTGATTGGTGTGATTGCCTGCAGTGCATCGAGTCTACTCTTAGGGAGAATTCTCAAGAATGTGCTAATTTCCCTTGCCTTTTTAGACCCCCAGCAACTTTGCTGGAGTTATAGAATTTTAATATTTACCTGGAAAGAGTGTGAGCCTTTTTTCCCACTCTTTCATGTATTTTGATGTTTGTTTTACTTTTGGGTTCTTTGATATGGAGTTTTAAACAACTCCATAGGCATCATCTTTTTCTTGTGTGTCACACAGCACCTTCAGTGCAGTGACACAGGGATGTCTTTCAGACTTCCCAAGGTTTAAATACCTTCCCTGGGACTGATTACTGTCTCCCAGTGCATCTTTTTAAATTCATAGACCCAGCACACACTCTCTTTCTATAGAGTGCTGGAGCGGTTGTCTAGCATCCCCTGTGTCTAAACACTCATGTAACAGTGAAATGTTACCCTTTCCTCTTGAAATGGCTGGTGGCAGTGGTCTTAGATCAAACTACCATGATTTTTCCCGACCGCGAACACCGGTAGCTAAAAATCGGGTCAGCCATGTTTTTCAATATGGCTCCCATGACCCCTCTGTAAAAACAGACTCTGGTCATCTTTTGTTGCTGTTTCTTTTAGGAAAGCTCCTTCTTGTGTTTAACCTTGCGCACCAAACCAGGTTTGGTCCCTTTGTTCGATGCCCTTTGGTGAAGCCCTCCTCTGGCGCCTGAGGGTCTGGGGTGGACAGGATATGAGGGTGGTGCCTGAAACTCCCTGTCCTTAGTCTCCTAGGAGACCTGAATGCACTCTGGTGTGATTGGCTGGCTGTCTAGCAAGGACAGCCACCCTGCTGGGTTTAGTGACAGCTAGGCTGGAATGAATGGGAGAAAACTGTTTAAAAGCCGAGTCTCCAGGACTGGAAGGCAGAGTCGACCACTGGAACGAAAGAACCGAAGACGAGCTAAAGGAAGACGACTGCTGCAACTCCTGAGCCGTTGGTTTGCCCGGTGAAGCCCTGCTGCAGGTCCGAATTGCCTGAAACTCCATTGACAAAGAAGCCCCTTCAAGGACGACTTCTTCCCTTGAGCTGGTGGGAACAACCAACTCGTAAGCCACCTGGACACCGTCTCCATACTGGTCGAATTTTCATCAGAGTGCTGTTGAAAACCGAATAGCCAGTGAGAAGGATATCAATTTGTGGACTTTAAGGCACTCACATCTTAAAACCGACATTTTGCCAAGCTTGTGGCCTCTTCCCTGTCCAGTGCAGGAACCTCCCGACGTCCTCCTTCTTGTCCCCACGACTGAAGCTCAGGAACAGCGAGATCTGCAGGAACTGCCAGGATCAACTGCCTCAGCTACAGCTTTTCATCATACTTAAGGTACTGTGCAAACGCGGTGTGGAAATCCTTTCTGCCGCGGTGAAAGTTTGTGAAACTTACCCAACTTTGGAGTATTGTTCGCACCTAATCCGACATATAACTCTTTTTCTGGCAAACTACTTCTAAGAACATTGGAAAAGACTTAACCGTTTACTACCAGAACTGTGCTATCCTATCCAAGACACTGAACCATTGACTTTGGCCCAGGCCTATTGAATTGAATTGCCTGTTGTAGTGAACTGAAACTATTTGCCCTGCCTATGAAAGTAATTGTGCTTTCATTCTTTTAACCTTTGTCTTTCTACCCCTTTGAAAGTTACCGAAGTGCCATTTTGCTCCCACTTCAGTGGAGCCTAACTTGTTCAGAAACATATTGGTTGTGTACTGTAGTGTATTATAGTGTGATATTGAGCTGCTTCTTACTAGTGGAATGTTTGCCAACTGACTATGTAAATAAATGTATATTCTTTTACCAAGAAACCTTGAAAAGTGTTTGTTTGAACTACTGTGATTGCAAGTCCTTTGTGTAACATCTTGTACTGCTCACATCCCTCTTGAGATATGGCTGACTGCTCAGCTGCTGCTACCATATAACTGTGTAGTATAGGCTTGTACCAAAGGTGAGATTGTGCTTACACCTGTAGTTTTAATTGTGTGTAGTGTTCCCAAAGGGTACTGCATGTAATTCTGCCTAACACCTACCGGCCCGTTAAGCTCCTTTCTTGCCACTTTGGCAGTGATCTTCAGGTGAGCCTTGAGCCAACAGACCTTCCTGGGCCTTATTGTGTATTATCCATATGCTGCTCGCAGCGCTCTCAGCGCTGTTGTTCCACCTCCCTCCCCAGTATCCATTTCCTGGTCCCTGTTTTCCTCCCTCCTCCAAGCCCGCCCACCTCCCCTGATTGGGTGGCTGTTGGTCATCACCCACCCTCCCATGGCAGCCATCTGCCCGTGCAGCCCCTGCGACTAAGGGCCACAAGGCAAAGGGCAGCCTTCACAGAGGCGGCTCCTGATAGTGTCTGCAGGTGTCAGTAGGGGAGGCCAGTGGCCAGCCATCAACCGGCAGCGACTATGCAAGGTAGGAGTGGCCCGGGTTAGTAATAGAGCCTTCACTCTACCCTGACAACTCTGCCACATAGTAGATTTCACACTTGGGTATGTTTTTTCTCTGGTATTTATAAATTGCATTGTGTAAGTATTTGAAATTGCATTGTGAAACCTAGGCCCTTTTCCCCTTATACAGGACTCTCAGACTTGGGTGTGTTTTCTCTGGTATTTAAAAAAATGCATTGTGTAAGTATTTAAAATAGCATTGTGAAACCTAGGCCCTTTTTCCCCTTATACAGGACTCTCCAACTTAGGTGTGTTTTCTTCGGTATTTAAAAATTGCATTGTGTATGTATTTAAAATTGCATTGTGAAATCTAGGCCCTTTTTCCCCTTATACAGGACTCTCAGACTTAAGTGTGTTTTCTCCGGTATTTATAAATTGCATTGTGAAACCTAGGCCTTTTTTCCCCTTAGACAGGATTCTCAGACTTAGGTGGGTTTTTTTTCTCCAGTATATAAACGACATTGTGAAAGTTGTGCCATTCTGTGGTTTTGATTTCTTAGCAAAGCATTCACCTAGCAAACTTTCTTCCATTGTCTGAGCACCTGTCGTCTTGTCCGATTGCCTACTATTGTCTTGTCTTTCTCTGTCTCGCCTGCTTGCGCCCCTCCCTGTGTCCTTCTCTAGGGTTCTCCCTGCCCCTATCCCCTCCTCCATTGCCCCTTCCTCTTCTCACCACCTACTCTATGGTGCTCTCTGTCTCACCTATATTTTCTAACTACAGACATCAAGGCAAAGAGAAGCCTTGATAGAAATAGGTCCCGGCAAAGGCTGGTGCAGACTATTTGCTCTCGGAAATCCAGTAGTATACGGTCTCTCCTTAATGAAGCCAGGGGAAACGAGGCTCGGCAGTTAGCAAACCCAATATCTAGTGCAGAGTGGACCAGGTTCCTGGAAAAGCGTAATATAGAATCTAAATATGACGAGATGACTGAGATAGGTAAAATTCCAACTGACCCTTCTATAGACATCTCCTATGAATCCATCTTGTCTACGATTAAAGCACTGAAATCTTCCAGAGCACCTGGACCAAATGGTCTGGCCAATATTGTAATAAAGAGCAACCCAGAGTTTTGGTCTGTAGTAATGAACATCCTGTTCACAAAAATTTTGAGCACAGGAAACATCCCAAGCTCTTGGCAATCGGCCATTCTAATTCCTATATTTAAAAAAGGAAACAGACTCGATCCCAACAACTATAGATTACTTTCTATGTTAGACAGTACAAGCAAAATTTTCGTCTCACTTTTATTGGGAAAACTCCAGAAATGGGTTGATCAGGCCAATATATTATGTAAATTCCAATGCGGCTTTAGAACGGGGTATTCCACTAGCCACAACCTATTGGTTGTGGACTATATGCGCAGTAGGGCCCTACAAGGTGGGCAACCCCCCCCTCTACGCTCTCTTTGTAGATTTCAAAGCCGCATTCGATTCTATCCCACGAGAAAAACTCTGGACGAAGCTACGAAAATTAGGTTGTCCAGTTGATCTTCTGTATTACCTTAGGCTACTACATCAGAACACTAAGGTGAAATTAAAATTAGACCAGGACGGTCATGTGTCGGAGGAAGTACTACAGAATAGAGGGGTTAAACAGGAATGCGTGACTGCTCCACTTGTATACAATCTATATGTTCACGACATCCCTTTGAAAATAGCTACTGCAAAAAATTGCCCTCCCAGCATAGGTAAAACCCCTTGTTTGGTTCTCGCATATGCGGATGATATAGTTATATTTGACCATACTATCAGTGGATTACGACGTTCGGCAATAGCCCTCTGGGAATATTCAGCACATAATGGGCTCACTATTAATGCGGAGAAGACACAAGTGATGAGATACACAAGTAAAAGATCTTCACGTGTACTACTTCGCATTGATAGTGTTGCAATCTCATATGCCCCGGTATATAAATATCTTGGGATAGAGCTAGAACCCAAAGGTGACTATACTACATGTAAACGCCACCGAAAAACAAGAGCAGCACAAATTACTGCCCTCTTCAAAAGCTTCACAACTAAACAGGGAGGTTTTACTCTATGGGGAACCCGTCATCTTTATATCCAGGTTTTTTCCCCCATGATAGTCTATGGCCTTGAATCCCTGATTAAAATGGATCTAGATTGGCTACAAATTGTGGAGGGAAAATTCTGGCGAAGGATCCTGGGACTTCCGGCTTGTATACCCATGTCGCTATTAAGATTGGAGCTGGGGCTTATATCGTTAAAAGTGCAGGTATTGAAAAAGAGGATGGGATTTTATTTAAAAATGGTGAACGGCAAGGGTAATGCCCTACTAATGTCATTCTCTTTGAAAAGTAACACTGAGGGTCCCATTAGAGAATTTAAAGATCAAATGGAACAATTACTCAAAGACATCTGTTGGAGACATCGTGAAGGGTCATATACTGAAGCGATGCAATCTCTTATGGGGAGACGGTTAGAGCTGTGGGACTGGCTTGAAAATTTTGACCATCTACGCAAGCTAAAAAGATATAGCTTTGTGCAAAATAGATTATACACATATAAGAAACCGCAGACATATCTGTCGCTATGCCCATCCCTTAGGCTCAGGAGATTTATACTGTTACTAAGAATTGAATATCTTCCCATAAGGATGACCACAGGGGTGATGGATAAGCTACCCAAAGATCTACGCTACTGCCGTCTCTGTAGGAATTTGGAACATCTTGAGACAGCTAAGCATGTACTCACGGAATGTTTGTCAATGACAGATGATATAATTACTCATCTGGGAAAGCATGTAGATAATATGGAAACCATAGGGGACATGCTTTTCTGGAATCATTGTATCAACACCAACAGCATAAGATTGTTAAAAGCACTTTATTCTATCTGGCTAAGGGTAGATGTTAAGTTGGGTATATCTATATAATGCTTGTTGGGAATTGGCCAGGTTGTGCTCCTATATGGAAACTGTGATATTGCTAAGTGTATCATAAAATAGATGACTATACCCATGACTATGAGGCAAAATGATTAGTACCTCTGGTTTATATGGTTGACGATGAATTATAGAGACAGTGAATGAATCATTATAACTCTGCATTATCTGAATTTGATTATTTTTTTAATGTATATATATTGTATTGTATTGGAATTTTATTCAATGTATGGTTTTAGTATATAGATTAATATGTGTAAAGTTTATTATTTAAACTATGTCACATTAAAATTATTATTACTGCTTCTCTATCGACTATCCTGCTCTTCTCACTAAATCTGGTAGGAAGAAGTTTAAAAAGGACCTCCTGGTCTCCAACCCAGGCCTCCCTATCACTGACACCTATACCAATGCCTCCTCTAGGTAAATCCTCACCGACATCCTCTTTGTTGTTCCCTCGCCAGAGGAAGTTTCATCCAGTTGGCTCCCACCCAGAGGGACACCCGGACACCCACTGGAGGACACTTCATATGGTTTCTGTGCTTTCTCCTGCCGCTTCTTCTCCCATTAATGGTGGCACCTGGTGGGAGGCCCTCTTGGCCTCCTTCGACTCCTCTCAGGTCACCATAAATGTTTACCTGAATGGTACCGTCTTGGTCCAAAGCCCTCGGGTCAATCTTCTCCTCTTTGATAGATGCTTCACGTGCCTCATCAAGTTCCTTCCTACTCCTGCTGTTCTCTGTCTTCCCTCCACGGGTTTCTTGCCTCCCCCTGCTGTCTCCTCCTTGACTATCTTGCCCTCTCCTTCCTTTTATGCCCCCGCTCGGCCTTCTTTTACACCTCTGCAGGCCATACCTCTGATTTGAACCCCTCCCCGGAAGTCTTTCAAAGATGGCAACCTTCTCCATATTGCCACTCTTAACTCTCTCTCAGCTGTCAAACACTCCTCTGACATCTGCCGCCTCCTGAAAGAACTTGACCTCAATGTCCAGGTTCTCACCGAGACATGGTCACAAGCTTTGACACTCTCCTCTCTGACGGCTACAAGATCCTCTCCACGCCCAGGTCTAACCGTTCCAGAGGGGGTGTAGCCCTGATCTTCCCAGAGTGGATCCCTGCCTCTGTCATTCCTACGCAGGCCTACTCCTCTTTCGAATGCCTTGTCGGCAGGCTCTCTCTCCTAGCCATTCCCTTACTGTGGCTACCATCTATCGGCCACCTGGTCGTATCTCCTCCTTCCTCTCTGAATGGGCGGACCGCTCCTCTTCCCTTCTGGTATCGACCACTCAACTCCTCCTTCTTGGAGACTTTAACATCCACCTGGATGCCTCATGTCCTTCCTCTGGACTCTTTTCCAACCTCTGCAACTCTCTCTCACTCTCTATCCTCCCCTGTGGCCCGACTCACTCTGCAGGGAACACTCTTGATGTTCTTATCTCTACAAACCTTCCCCTCTCTATCCCTCTCACCACGCCTCTCTTCTGGAGTGATCACTTTCTCCGTTCCTCCCAGCTCATGCTCTCCACCCCTCAGGCCAAGCCAACTCCAGCACTGCCACCTACCTTCTCGGTTATCCGACCCATGAAGCGTGTGTCAGTTGAGGCTTTTGCTGCCACTTTCTCACCCCCCACTCTCCATTTGGCTGACTCACACCCTGACACAGCCCTCTCCTTGCTCCACTCTGCTATATCTGATACTCTTGATGTTCTTGCCCCTGTCATGAGGATCCACCTGAAGCCCAAAGCCAATTGCAACTCCTAGTATGACTCAGACCTCACCACCCTTAAATGCAAGTGCAGGGTGGCTGAGAGGAAATGGTGTGCTTCTGGTACATCCTCTGACAAACTGTCCTGCTGCCTGCTCCAAAGGCAATACCGGCTCTCTGTCCGCACCAAGAAGAGAGACCACATCCAAGTCTGCACCTCTGTGGCATCTAACAACTCAGCCAAACTCTTTAAAATCTGCAAGGAGCTGGTCAATCCTACTGCAGTCTCTACCTCTCCTGTCCCCTCCCAGGCCCTCTGCACGGACCTGGCCTCTCATTTCATCTCTAAAACTCTGGACATCCTGTGCTCTCTCTTCCTCTCCTCCTCCCTCTACTCCCGTCTCTTCCTCTAGCCCTTCTTCGGCCATCTCTCCTCCCTCCTTCTTTGCCTTTCCCCTTTTCTCCCCAGACAAGGGTTCTAGACAAGTCCGATCTATGAAAGAATCGCCAAAACAGATTCACCCCTGTTCCTCCAAAACCATCAAGGACCACATTGGCACCTTGGCCCCTGCTCTAGCTGACTTCTGCAACCACTCCTTCACCACAGGAGTCTTCCCTTCCCCCCGAAGAACTCCCTTGACCACCCTCTTCTTGAGAAACCTACAGCTGACCCCTCTTGCACAGCTAGCTATCGCCCAATCTCCATCACTCCTTTCATGATATGATATGATATGGTATTTGTAACGCGCCTATACACATACTCCTGGGCAAACTCCTGGAAAAGCTAGCCACCTCCTAGGTTAATCTTCACTCTGAATCTGTTGGTTGTCTCCATGACCATCAGTCTGGCTTCAGAGCGGTCAGAAGCATGGAAACTGCTCTCACCTTGATTCCAACACCCCCTGTGTCCTCATCTTACTTGATGTCATGATGCCTACCCCCGGAGCACCAGGCCAGGCCCAGCACCCCCGGCAGCAGGCATCATGCCCCCGGGTAAGAGCCCAGCGGCCCCTTATAGGGGCTCTTTGGACTCTGTCCTGGCGCCTTTGGCGCCAGGCTCTTAAAGGAAGGTGTTTTGTGCACTTACCTGATTCAGACCATACTGCAAGATTCAGGCCTCCCTGAGACCTGAAAGAGAGTATTTTTTCATTGGGACTATTTTGCCACTCGGGCGTGGCCAGGGAAGGATACTTACCTGGAACTACTTTGGGGGCTATTTAAGCCACGCCCAGACAGTAGCTCACGCTTCGCGTTGTTCTGCATCCAAGCAGCTGAACGCTCACCGTGTCTGCTCCTGCATCTGGTCTCCAGCCACGCCCGCCTCGATCCTGGAAAAACCTGTAAGGAAAGAAGAGAAGAGAAAGGTGAAAACCAAGAATTTTATCAAACTTCTTACCTGCATCCGGAACCTTCACGCCAGCGTTCCTGAGAAAAGACTTTCATTTAAAAGCACCGCGTTGCTCGCTGCAGAGCCGCGCTTCACTCACCTGTCCTCGGGAGTTCTTCTGGCTCCACCGCGACTGTCTGCACCGGTCGCCACATCTCTGCGCCTAGGGGAGAGAAGAAGAGACAAAAGGTGAGCAGAAGGAACATATGAGGAAAGCCTAATTTTCCACCATAACACTTACCGGTCTTCTGTTGGTGGATCATTCCTCATTTCTGGTCGGCACCGCTTCGTTGGCAGGTACTCCACCCCGGCCCCTATGGGGAAAGGACAAAAGACATTACTGGAGGAATATAAAGACATTAAAAGGGATCGCCCCCATCGCTAACTCACCTGAGTTTACCATCGGCAAGTCAATCCCTCAACGCATCGCCTTCGTTCTGCACCTGAAATAAAGGACAGATCACAGGTTAGGAAGGCAACAGAAAAGGAGGCTCAACACTTGAACTTTTGTAATCTTCATACTTACGGCGTTCCGCTCGGAAAAGTCAAGTGGATTTTGCCAGCGCCATTCTGAAAACCAGTGAAGTAGCTGGACAAACACGCGCCCCTGCACCAGAAGCAGGATGGAGAGTTCATCCTTTCAAACCATAAGGTGAGCTTCAACCGGGGATTTCGGAGGAAGTTAGAGAAGAACGAAGGGGGGAAGGGGGGAGCAAGCACACTATTCTGCAGACTGTTACTCACCTTTCTCATCTGCAGAAGGATATTCCTACGGGCCAGACAAGCAAGATTTGAGGGTCCTGTTCAGTCGGTGTTCCGAGTTCTGCGCATCACGCTCGAAGAGGCCACAGCAACCCAGACTAGTCCAGCGCCTCCGTGGGAGTCAGGTGAGCGTCACAGAACGCGAAGCCTTCCTACAAATTCCCACCCAGGCGCTATGGAAACTTCTGAGACTGATCAGTTGGCCCGACTACTGGGGGAATTACGGACCGAAGTACACGCCGCTCGTCAAGAGACTAATGCTCTCAGGAGGGAAATGATTGTATCAAAGGAAAGAACTGATGACCTGGCTAGACAGTTTTTGCAAGGTTAAGCTGGACACACTCCTCTACCCGGTTCCGGGGGGAACCCCGCTCCTGTGGTTCCCGGTAACCCTGTGGAGATTAATCTACCTGCAAACATGCCGCTGGCCCCACCTGAACGCTTTGCTGGGGACCCCAAACGATTCGCCGTATTCATGAATCAGTGTCGTTTGCACTTCCTATGCAGACCTGGGGCCTTCCCTAATGACCAGACCAAGGTAGCCTTTGTATTGTCATATCTCAGCGGCTGTGCTGCCGATTGGTCAGTTCCACTGGTTACTCAAGATGACCCGATTCTCCGTGATTTTCAAGGATTTCAAGCAAGCATGAAAGGTTATTTGCTCGACACTCTCGGGAGCAGGCTCTGGATGACGAACTCCTATCCCTGCGACAGGGCAATCAGGACCTCCTATCATACATTGCAACCTTTAATAGACTAATTGTGGAAACTGGGTGGCCAGAGGATAAAAGAATCACGTTATTTTATCGAGGTCTACGCGGAGAACTTAAAGATGTCCTGGCCCAAGTTGTAAATCCGCCCCAAGAATGCACAGAATATATAGACTTAGTGGTCCAATTGGATCACAGACTTCAAAACAGAAAAGCAGATCGGTCCAAGTTTGAGACCCGGGTGTTGGTCAAGACCCACGCTAACCCCAAGGGTGCTGATGTCTCTGAGCCTATGCAAATCGGAGGGGTTAAAGGACCTTTAACTCAAAAAGAACGTGAAAGAAGACGGCAGATGCAATTATGTCTTTATTGTGGGTCCTCTGGACACTTTCTACGAGATTTCCCAGCAAAACCGCCCAAGAAGGTGGTAGGAGCTGCTGATAAAAACCATGAAGACTCTGTTTCGGGAAACGACCACGCCCGACAAGCGTAGGGGTCCGCTTGCCGAGTTTGAAAACTAACTCTCAGACCTCGCATTTCATTGTGCCAATGGTCCTCGTAGATCCGGAACAGCCTAAGCGGTTGCATGCAATCAAGGCATACATCGATAGTGGGGCTATAGGAAATTATGTGGATCGTGAATTGGTCTCTAGGATTAACCTCCCTCTGCGTCCTAAAACCAGCAAAGATGTCATCACCACAGTCGATGGAACCGAAATTGCCTCTGGACCGGTAACACATTCCACTGCTGAGGTGACACTTATAGGTCCGGACGGCCATCGGGAGGCAGTTGTGTTTGATGTAATCAAGGCTCCACAGTTTCAGGTTATTCTCGAAATCCCTTGGTTAGAGACACATAATCCTCAAATTGATTGGCGAGCGAAGAGAATAACCTTCCCGGATTGTGCACAAACCTGCTACCCAGAAAATCTGAAGATTAGTCTAGCGTCTGTAACCTCTGTCTCCATGCAACTACCTGGAATACCAAGACTTTCAGGACGTCTTCCAAAAGGAACAGGCCAACACGTTACCTCCCCACAGATCGTACGATTACCAAATCGATCTGGTGCCCGGTGCACAACCCCCTTGTAGCAGGATTTATGCCCTTACTGAACCTGAGAATCTGCATTTGAGACAATATTTAGATCAATACCTGGCCAATGGTTTCATTCGCCCGTCAAAGTCTCCGGCATCCTCGGCTTTGTTCTTCGTGCCCAAAAAAGAAGGCGACCTTAGAACTTGTATCGACTACCGCGCATTGAACCAGATAATTTTTAAAAACCGTTACCCTCTGCCTCTGATCCCTGAACTCCTTGACCAGGTGAAGGACGCTTGCGTATACACCAAGTTAGATCTCCGGGGGGCTTATCATCTGATGCGAGTAAAAGAAGGCGATGAATGGAAAACGGCCTTCCATACAAAATATGGATTATTCGAATACCAGGTGATGCCTTTCGGGTTGTGCAACGCGCCTGCTGCCTTCCAATTCTTCATGAACGATGTCCTTCGGGAACTCATCGATGTTTGTGTTGTCGTATATATCGATGACATTCTTGTGTACTCCTCTTCGGAATCTGATCACAGAAAGCATGTCAGGGCCGTCCTTGAGAAATTGCGCCAGCACAAACTGTTTGCAAAGCTGGAAAAGTGCGTTTTCCATACCACCGAGGTTGAGTTTCTTGGATTCATCCTGACACCTAAAGGGGTCCGAATGGACTCGCGAAAAGTGGATGCCATCCTCAAATGGCCATCACCTAGTTCGGTGAAAGGTGTCCAAAGCATGCTTGGTTTTGCCAATTTTTATCGCAGATTTATCCCGGAATTTTCACGTGTGGTACAACCCATCACTGCACTCTTGCGGAAAAATAAACGCTTCGAATGGACCGAGGAAGCCGAACAGGCCTTTCAGGAATTGAAAGCTAAATTCATGTCTGCACCTATTTTGAAGCACCCGCGTCCCGATCTCCCATATATAGTCGAAACTGACGCGTCCAGCTTAGCCATGGGAGCTGTCCTGTCTCAGAGAGACCCTGAAACCAACCAACTGCACCCCGTAGCGTTTTGGCCCAGAAAGTTCTCGCTGCCTGTGGTAAATTATGCAATCACCGACAAGGAATTATTAGCCATTAAGTCCGCCTTTAAGGCATGGCGGCATTATCTTCTTGGTGCCAGGCATACCATCACCGTGATCACTGATCACCGAAACTTACAATATTTAAAAACTGCCAAGGCTCAATCGTCACGTCAGCTCCGATGGGCTTTGATCTTTGCTGAGTTCGATTTTGTAATCACTTACCGCCCCGGCTGTAAGAATGGCAAAGTGGACGCGCTATCTCGAATAGGAATGGGAGAAATAGACACAAACTCAGAACCTGTGCCGATAATTCCCGAACAAAGAATTTTGGGTATAACCTCTTTACAAACCCTTGAAGACATTAAAGCACGGGTAAAACAACTCCTGGACTCTACAGCCTTGCAGGATTGGATCCAAATGGGGTCTTACTTTTCGGTCAACGATGGCCTACCTTACTTCCAAGGACGCTTATTTCTGCCAGAAAAGGAATTGCAAGAACTGGTTATTTCCCGTCATCATGATACCCTGATAGAAGGACATCCTGGCATTGCCAAAACTGAGGAAAAAATTAAACAATTCTGGTGGCCTTCCTGGTGAAAGGATATTAAATCTTTTGTGATGTCCTGTGGAGTTTGTGCCCAAAACAAAGGCCAAAAGACAAAACCCGCCGGTCTTCTTCAGCCTTTAGACATTCCACCAGCACCTTGGCACACCTTGTCACTAGATTTTATCACGGACCTGCCCCCTTGTAATGGATACAATACTATTCTGGTTGTGGTGGATTTATTTTCCAAGATGGCCCATTTTATTCCATTGAAAGGATTACCTTCAGCTTCTGTCCTAGCCAAGGAATTCCTCGAAAATATCATCCGTTGGCATGGATTCCCGTCCATACTAGTCTCCGACCGGGGAACCCAGTTTATTTCTCATTTTTGGAGGAAGTGTTGTCAACTGGCACAAATCGACGTAAGACTCTCAACCAGCCACCACCCACAGACCGATGGTCAGACGGAGAGAACGAACCAGACCCCTGAACAATACCTACGATGTATGTTGCACCAATCGGAGGGTAATTGGAAGGATATTTTATGGGTGGCCGAATATGCATACAATAACTCGGTACACTCTGGAACTGGACAAAGCCCCTTTTATACCCTATATGGACATCACCCTCGTACTTCAGACCTGGACTCACCTCTGAGCCTTGAAATTCCCGCAGTAGACCATTTGCATTCCACGATAACTCAAGCCTTCAAGGATGCAACTGCACATTTGCAACAAGCGAAAGGGAAATACAAAAAGAATGCGGATCTGCATCGGAGTGAGGCGCCTCCATACCAAATAGGGGATCAAGTATGGTTGGCTACCAAACACTTATTGCTCAAGGGACCTCAAACTTTTAATCCAAGGTATTTGGGCCCTTACTCAATCAAAGCTATAATTAACCCAGTGGCAGTCAAGCTCGATCTACCAGCTAACATGCAGATTCACCCCATTTTTCATGTGTCACTTTTGAAACCAGTGCAACCAGGAACCAGATTAATAAAGCCACCAGAACCAATCCAGATAGATGGGGAGCCTGAATTCGAGGTGAAGAACATTTTGGATTCTAAGATCTCAAAATCAAAACTTTTCTATCTAATTGATTGGAAAGGGTACGGGCCTCAGGAAAGGTCTTGGGAACCCAGCGACCACGTACATGCACCTCGGCTGGTAAAAAGGTTCCGTCGGAATTTCCCAAACAAACCGAAACCTCCAGAGGGAACAACCTTGGGAGAGGCCTTGGGGGGGAGTGCTGTCATGATGCCTACCCCCGGAGCACCAGGCCAGGCCCAGCACCCCCGGGAGCAGGCATCATGCCCCCGGTAAAAGCCCAGCGGCCCCTTATAGGGGCTCTTTGGAGCGCCAGGCTCATAAAGGAAGGTGTTTTGTGCACTTACCTGATGCAGACCATGCTGCAAGATTCAGGCCTCCCTGAGACCTGAAAGGAACTATTTTTTCATTGGGACTATTTTGCCACTCGGGCGTGGCCAGGGAAGGATACTTACCTGGAACTACTTTGGGGGCTATTTAAGCCACGTCCAGACAGTAGCTCATGCTTCGCGTTGTTCTGCATCCAAGCAGCTGAACGCTCACCGTGTCTGCTCCTGCATCTGGTCTCCAGCCACACCTGCCTCGATCCTGGAAAAACCTGTAAGGAAAGAAGAGAAGAGAAAGGTGAAAACCAAGAATTTTATCAAACTACTTACTTGCATCCAGAACCTTCACGCCAGCGTTCCTGAGAAAAGACTTTCATTTAAAAGCACCGCGTTGCTCGCTGCAGCGCCGCGCTTCACTCGCCTGTCCTCGGGAGTTCTTCTGGCTCCACCGCGACTGTCTGCACCGGTCGCCACATCTCTGCGCCTAGGGGAGAGAAGAAGAGACAAAAGGTCAGCAGAAGGAACATATGAGGAAAGCCTAATTTTCCGCCATAACACTTTCCGGTCTTCTGTTGGTGGATCATTCCTCATTTCGGGTCGGCGCCGCTTTGTTGGCAGGTACCGCACCCCGGCCCCTATGGGGAAAGGACAAAAGACATTACTGGAGGAATATAAAGACATTAAGAGGGATCGCCCCCATTGCTAACTCACCTGAGTTTACCATCGGCAAGTCAATCCCTCAACGCATCGCCTTCATTCTGCACCTGAAATAAAGGACAGATCACAGGTTAGGAAGGCAACAGAAAAGGAGGCTCAACACTTGAACTTTTGTATTCTTCATACTTACGGCGTTCCGCTCGGAAAAGTCAAGTGGATTTTGCCAGCGCCATTCTGAAAACCAGTGAAGTAACTGGACAAACACGCGCCCCTGCACCAGAAGCAGGATGGAGAGTTCATCCTTTCAAACCATAAGGTGAGCTTCAACTGGGGATTTCGGAGGAAGTTAGAGAAGAACGAAGGGAGGACGGGGGGAGCAAGCACACTATTCTGCACACTGTTAATCCCCTTTCTCATCTGCAGAAGGATATTCCTACGGGCCAGACAAGCAAGATTTGAGGGTCCTGTTCAGTCGGTGTTCCGAGTTCTGCACATCACGCTCGAAGAGGCCACAGCAACCCAGACTTGACCAACGCCTCCGTGGGAGTCAGGTGAGCGTCACACTTGATTTCGCTTCTGCTTTTGACACGGTCAACCATCCTATCCTGCTGAACCGTCTCCGTGATAACCTGGGTATCACTGATCAGGCCCTGGCTTGGCTGACCTCTTCCCTCTCTGATCGAGAGGAAGGACCCCAGTTGGACCTGGGAGGGTCGATTTGAAAGGAAAGAGGTCAGCCACGCCAGAGCCTGACCAGTGATACCCAGGTTTTCACGGAGACGGTTGAGCAGGATGGCATGGTTGACAAGGCAGAGGAGAGATCGGGCAGAATGAGAACACACGGAGTGTTGGAATCGAGGTTCAAGAGCAGGTCTTCACGGATGTTCAGGAGAGCAGTTTCCGTGCTTCTGGCAGCTCTGAAACCAGATTGATGGTCATGAAGACTACCAACAGATTCAGCATGGAGGTTAAGCTGGGAGATGGCCAGTTTCTCCAGGAGCTTGCCCAGGAAGGGAGTGATGGAGATAGGGCGATAGTTAGCCGGGCAGGAGGGGTCGGAAGAGGGTTTCTTGAGAAGAGGGTGCACAAGGGAGTGGTTACGGGGGGAAGGGAAGACTCCAGAGGCGAAGGAGTGGTTGCAAAAGTCAGCCAGGGCAGGAGCCAGGGAGTCGATGTGGTCCTTGATAGTTTTGGAGGAACAGGGGTGAACCTGTTTAGACAAGACTTTCATAGATTGGACTTGTCTGGAAACCTCGTCAGCAGAGAAAAGTGGAAAGGCAGAGAAAGAGGGAGGAGGGGTGACTGCAGAAGGGCCAGAGGAAGAGCCGGGAAGGGAGGGAGGGAGGGAGGTCAAAGGAGGAGAGCGAGGACAGGATGTCCTGAGTTTTAGAGATGAAGTGAGAGGCCAATGCAGTGCAGAGGGCCTGGGAGGGGACAGGAGAGGTAGAGACTGCAACAGGGTTGGCCAGCTCCTTGCAGATTTTAAAGAGTTCGGCAGAGTTGTTAGATGCCGCAGAGATGCGGGCTTGGATAAGGGCTCTCTTCTTGGTGAGAACGGAGAGCCGATACTGCCTTTGGAGCAGGCGACAGGCCAGTTTGTCAGAGGATGAACATGAAGCACGCCATTTCCTCTCTGCAACCCTGCACTTGCGTTTTAGGGTGGCGAGATCCGAGTCATACCAGGAGTTACATTTGGCTTTGGGCTTCAGGCGGATTCTCATGACGGGGGCAAGGATATCAAGAGTAACAGATATAGCAGAGTGGAGCATGGAGAGGGCTGTGTCAGGGTGGGAGTCAGCCGAAGGGTCGGGGGGGGGCGAGAAGGTAGAAGCGAAAGCCTCAACTGACACACGCTTCATGGGTCGGATGACCGAGAAGGTGGGTGGCAGTGAAGAGGGTGGCTTTGCCTGTGGGGTAGGGAGGGTGAGGTGGGAGGATAGGAGAAAGTGATCACTCCAGGAGAGAGGAGTGGAGAGAGGGACGGAGAGGGGAAGGTCAGAGGAGATCAGAGCATCAAGAGTGTGCCCAGCAGAGTGAGTAGGCCCAGACGGGAGAATAGAGAGTGAGAGAGAGTCGCAGAGGTCACGAAAGAGAGCAGTGGGGGGACTGGAGGCATCAAGGTGAATGTTGAAGTCGCCAAGAAAGAGGAGTTGACTGGTTGAGGACAGGAGTGGGGTGGAGAGGTCAGCCCACTCATGGAGGAAGGAGGAAATTTGACCAGGTGGCCGATAGATAGTAGCCACGGTAAGGGAATGGCTAGGAGAGAGAGAGAGTCGGCAGACAAGACATTCAAAAGAGGAGTAGGTCTGCGTAGGAGTGACAGTGGCAGGAATCCACTCACGGAGGATAAGGGCAACACCACCCCCTGCACGGTTAGGCCTGGGCATGGAGAGATTTAGAGATTCTATCATTGTAGACTTCTTTTTTTCTTTGGATGATTTCTTTCATATAATTATTGGCGCAGAGTTTTAGTTTAAGTTTATTTTTCTCCATTGGGGTGTGTTGCCATGTACTTTCTAGTTTCCTTTTTTCCAGTCTAAGTTCTTTGAGGTGAGGAGTGAACCAAGTATTAAGGTGAGACTGTCGTTTACTCTTGCGTACCTTAACTGGGGCAACAGTGTCTAGGACCTTAGCCATAGTGTCGTCGTAGGAGTCCACCAGGGTGTCTGGGTTGGAATTGCTCGGCAGAGCATTAATTACAGGAAGGAGAAGAGGTAGGATGTTGTCGGTTGTGATGTTTTTCTTGGATCTAGTTGGAAGAGAGGGTGCCATGATTTTATCTTTATCTATTTGTTTGTTGAGTGATGAGCTGAAGTCAATTATGTAATGGTCAGTCCACGGTTGGGGTGTGATTTTATTGATAGTAGTTGGGCAGTTTAAGGTGGCTACCCACTCTAGAGTCCTGCCTTTATCATGAGTAGGGGAGAGGACTTTTTGGGTGAGGTCATGTTCAGCTAGCATGGTAGCTATCGCTTGAGCTTGTTTGTCATCAGGATAGTTGAATCCTAGGTTGAGGTCGCCTAAGGTAATAATCTGGGATGTGTCTTTAATATTGTTAGCTAAGAGGCTAGATATGTCCTCTTCAAATGAGTCTATGGGTCCTGGCGGCCTATATATAAGGTAGATAGTTAGCGTGTGTGCATGGTGACGTAGGTAGTTTCGCTGAGAGTAGTTCACAGGATTTGAGTGCTGGTAGCGCGGATAGTCTTAAATCCAGGTTAGCTTTAGCAATAATAGCTAAGCCACCTCCTCTAGAATTAGGTCTGTACATTCTTAAGACTTGATAACCCTCTGGTATCGCTAATGTAAGCGTTGGGCCTGCTGCTTCATGCAGCCAGGTTTCTGTGACTGCTAGGAGGTCAAGGTTGTCTGATGTTAGAATGTCGGCTTTTTCAGTGGCATGAGCCACAACAGATCTGGAGTTAATCAAAGCTCCAGCTATCATGGTAGTATTAGTTAATCTTTGAGATTTCATGGTTACTGGTATATGTTCATTCGTCTTGGCATCTGAGATAATTTGCATGTGGGCTTGCGCCATATGCAGAAAGGTAGGTTTAGGGTTAGTGTGGCGGTTTAAATGTGTGTTGCTGGTCATTTTAGGTTCGTAGAGGGTAGGGAGTCTGGCTCAAAGCCTAGTGTTTCTATTCACTGTGAGACGAGGTGCGTATTTAATTTGTTCCATGGTTATCAAGGTTATTTGTATGAGCAGCATTGGTGTGGATAGCAGCAAGGTTTTGCTGATAGACATCGTACGGCATTTAATACTGGCTGCAGTAGGCGAGGTCAGGTGAGGTGAGGCTGGGCCTAGTTGGTGGAAGCTAGGTCAGGCTAGAATCAAAGTGGGAGTGAAAGTTTGCGGTAGTCTAAGCTAAGGCTCAGCTCAGTTGTTCACATGGGTTGGGTTTGGTATGGAGAAAGTGGGCTAAGTTCAGTATGATCACGGTAGTCAATATTCAATATGGTCACAGCAGACTAAAAACAGGATAATTACTGTAAACTAATTTGAGCATGGGCACAGTGGGCTAGATTTAACACCAAAGGCAGAATGGACTAGGTTCGATATAATCACAGCAAGCTAAAATCAGAGTAATCACACAAGCTAATTTGGGCATATAGGCACAGCAGGCTAAGATCGGTGTAGTCACAACACGCTAAAATCAGAGTAATCACAGTAGCTAATTTGGGGATTTAGGCACAGCAGGCTAAGATCGGTGTAGTCAGAACACGCTAAAATCAGAGTAATCACAGTAGCTAATTTGGGCATATAGGCACATCAGGCTATGACCAGTGTAGTCACACAAGGCTAAAATCAGAGTAATCACAGTAACTAATTTGGGGATATAGGCACATCAGGCTATGATCAGTGCAGTCACAACAGGATAAAATCAAGAGTAATGACAGTAGCTAATTTGGGGGTATAGGCACATCAGGCTATGATCAGTGTAGTCAGAAGTGGCTAAAATCAGAGTAATGACAGTAGCTAATTTGGGCATATCGGCACAGCAAGCAGAGATCAATGTGGTTGCAGTAGTCTGCAGAGCAGGCTAGTTATGATCCTGGGTAGCACATAGTGGAAAGTCACTTTAAGTTACAGAGTTGAGGCAGCTGATCATGATGGAAAAATACTAATTAGGAATGTGCAACAGATGCAAGACATTTTGGGCATCATTTGTAATACGCTGGGATTGGTCTAATTGGTCTATGGGGTATCATGCAAAGGTCAGGGTCTAGGCTGCACAATGCTATGCTGGTACTGGTAGCATGCATCACACGGTCCAGAGAATCATGTTCAAGTACTGGGGTGGAGTTTGGCAGCAGGCGTTTCGTAGGAGACGAGCGCACATACATATGCAGGGAGTTCTGTACCAGGAGCAGTTGTTTACTCGTTGGGTTCTGTGCTGTAAATTTACAAATGCGTATGGCAGCAATCGAGTGAGGCACATTGCGAAGTTACGCCATGTTTGTCAGTAGTCTTGTGTATGGGGGAGACTTTACCTTGGCGGACGTGAAGAACATATGGTGAGAATGCTCAGGAGGGCAGGAGTCAGCTTAGGAGTGGGGCGGGGTCTTACCAGGTGTCCAAAGCATACAGCCGCGGGTGCGGAGGTGTTATTGGTGAAGTTGGAATAGTGTCTGGCACACAGTCCATACAGCTCCAGACATGCTCACGACAGGAATGGTGCCTTTGATGTGTGCCTTCGGCAAAGGGATGGCGGGCGGCCATATTGGAAATGCAAAAAGCCTTGTGGCAGGCAATGGTGGATAATTACACTCCGGTGTAAAGAAGACTGTTCCAGCCAAGATATGTTTAGCTATCCGCTTCCATGCAATAATATCGAATTATGGAGAGGTTCCGGCGGGTAGGGTGGGAAAAATCAAACTCGCGCTGCAGACTTCGCAGTGCATCCGTGTGGGGGCAGACGGCCTACCTTTATTTGGGGTGTGCCTTTGTGGCACCTCTAGGCATGGCACTGCTCCTGCAGTGGGGGGAGCTCCAGTGGCTGCGAGGAAGGATTAAGTTCAAAACCCACTGCCTTCTAGGGCCTGGGGCCTCAATACCTTCAACTCTCTCTTCCTAAATTTCTTCCTTCTCGAGCTCTTTGCTAATCCGCCTCCAACTCCCTCAGGATCAGTCACTTCTGCAAGCAATGAGTTGGTGGTAGATCTCTTTCTTTGGCTGGGGCCTCCCTCTGGAAAAGCCTCCCTGAAACTTGAGGAAAACCATCTCCGGTACTGGAAGTACCTCAAGACCCTCCTCTTTGTTTCTGCTTTCTCTCCTCCTCTCCCCTGCTGAACTCCTGGCTGAAACTGAAACTGCACTGGTCACCTGGATACCCTCTGATCTCGGGCCCAGGATACACAGTGAGTGCAGAACTCCTCTCTGCACCACGCCTCTGAGCACCAGCAGCAGCTTGTGTGTTTCTTAAGAGACTTGAACCCTGCTGCAGCGACTGCTGATAAGATACACAGTTAGTACAGAGCTCATCTCTGCGCCACGCCTCTGAGCACCAGCAGCAGCTTGTGTGTTTCCTAAGACACTTTGCACCCTGCTGCAGCGGCCGCTGATAAGATACACAGTGAGTGCAGAGCTCATCGCTACACCGCGCCTCTGAGAACCAGCAGCAGCTCGTGTGTTTCCTAAGACACTTTGCACCCTGCTGCAGCAGCCGCTGATAAGTTGACAGTGAGTGCAGAGCTCCTCTCTACACCACGCCTCTGAGCACCAGCAGCAGCTCGTGTGTTTCGTAAGACACTTTGCACCCTGCTGCAGCGGCCGCTTATAAGATGCACAGTGAGTACAGAGCTCATCCCTACACCGTGCCTCTGAGCACCAGCAGTAGCACACGCCTCTGAGCACTAGCTGCAGCTCGTGTGTTTCCTAAGACACTTTGCACCCTGTTGCATCGGCCTGGATACACAGTGAGTGCAGAGCTTCTCTCTGCACCTCACCTCTGAGCACTAGCAGCAGCTCGTGTGTTTCCTATGAGACTTGAACCCTGCTGCAGCGACAGCTGATAAGACACACAGTGAGTACAGAGCTCATCGCTACACCACGCCTCTGAGCACCAGCAGCAACTCGTGTGTTTCCTAAGACACTTTGCACCCTGCTGCAGCGGCCGCTGATAAGATACACAGTGAGTGCAGAGCTCATCGCTACACCGCGCCTCTGAGAACCAGCAGCAGCTCGTGTGTTTCCTAAGACACTTTGCACCCTGCTGCAGCGGCCGCTGATAAGTTGACAGTGAGTGCAGAGCTCCTCTCTACACCACGCCTCTGAGCACCAGCAGCAGCTCGTGTGTTTCGTAAGACACTTTGCACCCTGCTGCAGCGGCCGCTTATAAGATGCACAGTGAGTACAGAGCTCATCCCTACACCGTGCCTCTGAGCACCAGCAGTAGCACACACCTCTGAGCACTAGCTGCAGCTCGTGTGTTTCCTAAGACACTTTGCACCCTGTTGCATCGGCCTGGATACACAGTGAGTGCAGAGCTTCTCTCTGCACCTCACCTCTGAGCACTAGCAGCAGCTCGTGTGTTTCCTAAGAGACTTGAACCCTGCTGCAGCGACAGCTGATAAGACACACAGTGAGTACAGAGCTCATCGCTACACCACGCCTCTGAGCACCAGCAGCAACTCGTGTGTTTCCTAAGACACTTTGCACCCTGCTGCAGCGGCCACTGATAAGATACATAGTGAGTACAGAGTTCCTCTCTACACCAAGCCTCTGAGCACCAGCAGCAGCAGCACACACCTTTGATCACTAGCAGCAGCTTGTGTGTTTCCTAAGGCACTTTGCACCCTGCTGCAGCAGCGGCTGATAAAATACACAGTGCATGCAGAGCTCCTCTCTACACCACACCTCTGAGCACCTGCAGCAGCTTGTGTGTTTCCTAAGACACTTTGCACCCTGCTGCAGCGGCTAAGATACACAGTCAATGCAGAGCTCATCTCTACACCACGCCTCTGAGCACCAGCAGCAGGTCCCATGTTTCCTAAAACACTTTGCACCCTGCTGCAGCGGCTGCTGATAAGATACATAGTGAGTACAGAGTTCCTCTCTATACCACGCCTTTCAGCACCAGCAGCAGCTTGTGTGTTTCCTAAGACACTTTGCACCCTGCTGCAGCAGCTGCTGATAAGATACACAACGAGTGCAGAGCTCACCTCTACACCACGCCTCTGAGAACCAGCAGCAGCTTGTGTGTTTCCTAAGATACTTTGCACCCTGCTGAAGCGGCCGCTAATAAGATACACAGTGATTACATAGCTCATCTATACACCACGCCTCTGAGCACCAGCAGCATCTCGACACTTTGCACCCTGCTGCAGCGGCCACTGATAAGATACACAGTGATTACATAGCTCATCTCTACACCACGCCTCTAAGCACCGGCAGCAGCTTGTGTGTTTCCAAAGACACTTTGCACCCTGATGAAGCTCCTCTCTACACCACGTCTCCGAGCACCAGCAGCAGCTCGTGTGTTTCCTAAGACACTTTGCACCCTGCTGCAGCGGCTGCTGCTAAGATACACAGTGAGTGCAGAGCTCATCTCTACACCACGCCTCTGAGCACCAGCACCAGCACCAGCTTGTGTGTTTCCTAAGACACTTTGCACCCTGCTGCAGTGGCCGCTGATAAGATGCACAGTGAGTACAAAGCTCATCTCTACAATGCGCCTCTGAGCACCAGCTCGTGTGTTTCTAAGACTAAGGCACTTTGTATCCTACTGCAGCAGCTGCTGATAAAATACACAGTGAATGCAGAGCTCCTTTCTACACAACGCCTCTGAGCACCAGCAGCAGCTCGTGTGTTTCCTTAGACACTTTACACCCTGCTGCAGCGGCAGCTTCTGAGATACACAGTGAATACAGAGCTCATCTCTACACCACGCCTCTGAGCACCAGCAGCAGCTTGTGCGTTTCCTAAAACACTTTGCACCCTGCTGCAGCGGCCACTGATAAGATACACCATGAGTGCAGAGCTCATCTCTACACCATGCCTCTGAGCATAAGCAGCAGCTTGCATGTTTCCTAAGACACTTTGCACCCTGCTGCAGTGGCCGCTGATAAGATAAATAGTGAGTACAGAGTTCCTCTCTACACCACGCCTCTGAGCACCAGCTCGTGTGTTTCTAAGACTAAGGCACTTTGCACCCTGCTGCAGCAGCTGCTTATAAGATACACAGTGCATGCAGAGCTCCTCTCTACACGACGCCTCTGGGCACCAGCAACAGCTTGTGTGTTTCCTAAGACACTTTGCACCCTGCTGCAGCGGCCGCTGATAAGATGCACAGTGAGTATAGAGCTCCTCTCTGCACCACGCCTCCGAGCACCAGCAGCAGTTCGTGTGTTTCCTAAGACACTTTGCACCCTGCTGCAGTGGCTGCTGCTAAGATACACAGTGAGTGCAGAGCTCATCTCTACACCACGCCTCTGAGCACCAGCACCAGCTTGTGTGTTTCCTAAAACACTGCACCCTGCTGCAGCGGCCGCTGATAAGATGCACAGTGATTACAGAGCTCATCTCTACAACACGCCTCTGAGCACCAGCTCGTGTGTTTCTAAGGCACTTTGCACCCTGCTGCAGCAGCTGCTGATAAGATACACAGTGCATGCAGAGCTCCTTTCTACACAACGCCTCTGAGCACCAGCAGCAGCTCGTGTGTTTCCTAAGACACTTTACACCCTGCTGCAGCGGCAGCTTCTAAGATACACAGTGAATACAGAGCTCATCTCTACACCACGCCTCTGAGCACCAGCAGCAGCTTGTGTGTTTCCTAAAACACTTTGCACCCTGCTGCAGCGGCCGCTGATAAGATACACAATGAGTGCATAGCTCATCTCTACACCATGCCTCTGAGCATAAGCAGCAGCTTGCATGTTTCCTAAGACACTTTGCACCCTGCTGCAGTGGCCGCTGATAAGATACATAGTGAGTACAGAGCTCCTTTCTACACAACGCCTCTGAGCACCAGCAGCAGATTGTGTGTTTCCTAAGAAACTTTTCACCCTGCTGCAGCGGCTGCTGCTAAGATACACAGTGAGTACAGAGCTCATCTCTACACCACACCTCTGGGCACCAGCAACAGCTTGTGTGTTTCCTAAGACACTTTTCATCCTGCTGCAGCGGCCGCTAATAAGATGCACAGTGAGTATAGAGTTCCTCTCTACACCACGCCTCCGAGCACCAGCAGCAGTTCATGTGTTTCCTAAGACACTTTGCACCCTGCTGCAGCGGCTGCTGCTAAGATACACAGTGAGTGCAGAGCTCATCTCTACACCACGCCTCTGAGCACCAACACCAGCTTGTGTGTTTCCTAAGACACTGCACCCTGCTGCAGCGGCCGCTGATAAGATGCACTGTGAGTACAGAGCTCATCTCTACAACACGCCTCTGAGCACCAGCTCGTGTGTTTCTAAGACTAAGGCACTTTGCACCCTGCTGCATTCGCTGCTGCTAAGATACACAGTGAGTGCAGAGCTCATCTCTACACCACCCCTTTGAGCACCAGCACCAGCTTGTGTGTTTCCTAAGACACTTTGTACCCTGCTGCAGCGGCCGCTGATAAGATGCACAGTGAATACAGAGCTCATCTGTACAACACACCTCTGAGCACCAGCAGCAGCTTGTGTGTTTCTAAGACTAAGGCACCTTGCACCCTGCTGCAGCAGCTGCTGATAAGATACACAGTGCATGCAGAGCTCCTCTCTACACCACGCCTTTGAGCACCAGCAGCAGCTTGTGTGCTTCCTCAGACACTTTGCACCCTGCTGCAGCCGACACTGATAAGATACACAGAGATTACTTAGCTCATCTCTACACCACGCCTATGAGCAACGGTTGCAGCTTGTGTGTTTCCAAAGACACTTTGCACCATGCTGAAGCAGCCGCTGATAAGATGCACAGTGAGTACAGAGTTCCTCTCTGCACCATGCCTCTGAGCACCAGCAGCAGCTTGTGTGTTTTCTACGACACTTTGCCCCCTGCTGTAGCGGCTGCTGATAAGATATACAGTGAGTGCAGAGCTCATCTCTACAACACGCCTCTGAGCACCAGCAGCAGCTCAACACTTTGCACCCTGCTGCAGCGGCTGCTGATAAGATACACAGTGATTACATAGCTCTTCTCTACACCACACCTATAAGCAACGGTTGCAGCTTGTGTATTTCCAAAGACACTTTGCACCATGCTGAAGCAGCCGCTGATAAGATGCACAGTGAGTACAGAGTTCCTCTCTGCACCATGCCTCTGAGCACCAGCAGCAGCTTGTGTGTTTCCTACGACACTTTGCCCCCTGTTGCAGCGGCTGCTGATAAGATGCACAGTGAGTACAGAGCTCCTCTCTACACCACGCCTCCGAGCACCAGCAGCAGCGTGTGTGTTTCCTAAGACACTTTGCACCCTGGTGCAGCGGCTGCTAATAAGTTACACAGTGAGTCCAGAGCTCCTCTCTACACCATGCCTCTGAGCATCAGCAGCAGCAGCTTGTGTGTTTCCTAAGACACTTTGCACCCTGCTGCAGCAGCCGCTGATAAGATACACAGTGAGTGCAGAGCTCATCTCTACACCACGCCTCTAAGCACCGGCAGCAGCTCGTGTGTTTCCTCAGACACTTTGCACCCTGCTGCAGCGGCCGCTGATAAGATACACAGTGAGTGCAGAGCTCATCTCTACAACACGCCTATGAGCACCAGCAGCAGCTCCTGTGTTTCTATGACTAAGGCACTTTGCCCCCTGCTACAGCAGCTGCTGATAAGATACACAGTGAGTGCAGAGCTCATCTCTACACCACGCCTCTAAGCACCGGCAGCAGCTCGTGTGTTTCCTCAGACACTTTGCACCCTGCTGCAGCGGCCGCTGATAAGATACACAGTGAGTGCAGAGCTCATCTCTACACCACGCCTCTAAGCACCGGCAGCTCGTGTGTTTCCTCAGACACTTTGCACCCTGCTGCAGCGGCCGCTGATAAGATACACAGTGAGTGCAGAGCTCATCTCTACAACACGCCTCTGAACACCAGCAGCAGCCCGCATGTTTCCTAAGACACTTTGCACCCTGCTGCAGTGGCCGCTGATAAGATACATAGTGAGTAGAGACTTCCTCTCTACACCACTTTTTTGAGCACCAGCAGCAGCTTGTGTGTTTCCTAAGACACTGTGCACCCTGCTGCAGCAGCTGCTGATAAGATACACAACGATTGTAGAGCTCACCTCTACACCATGCCTCTGAGCACCAGCAACAGCTTGTGTGTTTCCTAAGACACTTTGCCCCCTTCTGCAGCGGCTGCTGATAAGATATATAGTGAGTGCAGAGGTCATCTCTACAACACGACTCTGAGCACCAGCAACAGCTTGTGTGTTTCCTAAGACACTTTGCACCCTGCTGCAGTGGCCGCTGATAAGCTGCACAGTGAGTACAGAGTTCCACTCTACACCACGCCTTCGAGGACCAGCAGCAGCTTGTGTGTTTCCTAAGACACTTTGCACCCTGCTGCAGCGTCTGCTACTAAGATACACAGTGAGTGCAGAGCTCATCTCTACACCACGCCTCTGAGCACCTGCAGCAGCTCGTGTGTTTCCTAAGACACTTTGCATCCTGCTGCAGCCGCTAAGATACACAGTCAATGCAGAGCTCATCTCTACACCACGCCTCTGAGTGCCAGCAGCTGGTCCCATGTTTCCTAAAACACTTTGCACCCTGCTGCAGCAGCTGCTGATAAGATACATAGTGAGTACAGAGTTCCTCTCTATACCACGCCTTTCAGCACCAGCAGCAGCTTGTGTGTTTCCTAAGACACTTTGCACCCTGCTGCAGAAGCTGCTGATAAGATACACAATGAGTGCAGAGCTCACCTCTACACCAGGCCTCTGAGAACCAGCAGACGCTTGTGTGTTTCCTAAGATATTTTGCACCCTGCTGAAGCGGCCGCTGATAAGATACAAAGTTATTACATAGCTCATCTCTACACCACGCCTCTGAGCACCAGCAGCATCTCGACACTTTGCACCCTGCTGCAGCGGCCGCTGATAAGATACACAGTGATTACATAGCTCATCTCTACACCACACCTCTGAGCACCGGCAGCAGCTTGTGTGTTTCCAAAGACACTTTTCACCCTGATGAAGCGGCCGCTGATAAGATGCACAGTGAGTACAGAGCTCCTCTCTACACCACGTCTCCGAGCTCAAGCAGCAGCTCGTGTGTTTCCTAAGACACTTAGCACCCTGCTGCAGCGGCTGCTGCTAAGAAACACAGTGAGTGCAGAGCTCATCTCTACAACACGCCTCTGAGCACCAGCTCGTGTGTTTCTAAGACTAAGGCACTTTGCACCCAGCTGCAGCAGCGGCTGATAAGATACACAGTGCATGCAGAGCTCCTTCCTACACGACGCCTCTGAGCACCAGCAGCAGCTTGTGTATTTCCTAAGACACTTTACACCCTGCTGCAGCGGCAGCTTCTAAGATACACAGTGAATACAGAGCTCATCTCTACACCATGCCTCTGAGCACCAGCAGCAGCTTGCATGTTTCCTAAGACACTTTGCACCCTGCTACAGCGGCCGCTGATAAGATACATAGTGAGTACAGAGTTCCTCTCTACACCACGCCTTTGAGCAGCAGCTTGTGTGTTTCCTAAGAAACTTTTCACCCTGCTGCAGCGGCTGCTGCTAAGATACACAGTGAGTACAGAGCTCATCTCTACACCACGCCTCTGAGCACCAGCACCAGCTTGTGTGTTTCCTAAGACACTTTGCACTCTGCTGCGACGGCCGCTGATAAGATGCACAGTGAGTACAGAGCTCATCTCTACAACACGCCTCTGAGCACCAGCTTGTGTGTTTCTAAGACTAAGGCACTTTGCACCCTGCTGCAGCAGCTGCTGAAAAGATACACAGTGCATGCAGAGCTCCTCTCTACACGACGCATCTGAGCACCAGCAACAGCTTGTGTGTTTCCTAAGACACTTTGCAGCCTGCTGCAGCGGCTGCTGATAAGATGCACAGTGAGTATAGAGTTCCTCTCTACACCACGCCTCCGAGCACCAGCAGCAGCTTGTGTGTTTCCTAAGACACTTTGCACCCTGCTGCAGCGGCTGCTGTTAAGATACACAGTGAGTGCAGAGCTCATCTCTACACCACACCTCTGAGCACCAGCACCAGCTTGTGTGTTTCCTAAGACACTGCACCCGGCTGCAGCGGCCGCTGATAAAATGCACAGTGAGTACAGAGCTCATCTCTACAACACGCCTCTGAGCACCAGCTCGTGTGTTTCTAAGACTAAGGCACTTTGCACCCTGCTGCAGCAGCTGCTGACAAGATACACAGTGCCTGCAGAGCTCCTCTCTACACCACGCCTCTGAGCACCAGCAGCAGCTTGTGTGTTTCCTAAGACACTTTACATCCTGCTGCAGCGGCAGCTTCTAAGATACACAGTGTGTGCAGAGCTCATCTCTACACCATGCCTCTGAGCACCAGCAGCAGCTCAACCCTTTGCACCCTGCTGCAGCGGCTGCTGATAAGATTCACAGTGATTACATAGCTCTTCTCTACACCACGCCTCTGAGCACCGGTTGCAGCTTGTGTGTTTCCAAAGACACTTTGCACAATGCTGAAGCAGCCGCTGATAAGATGCACAGTGAGTACTGAGCTCCTCTCTGCACCATGCCTCTGAGCACCAGCAGCAGCTTGTCTGTTTCCAACGACACTTTGCCCCCTGCTGCAGCGGCTGCTGATAAGATATACAGTGAGTGCAGAGCTCATCTCTACAACACGCCTCTGAGCACCAGCAGCAGCTTGTGTGTTTCCTAAGACACTTTGCACCCTGCTGCAGCAGCTGCTGATAAGATGCACAGTGAGTACAGAGCTCCTCTCTACACCACGCCTCTGAGCACCAGCAGCAGCTCGTGTGTTTCCTAAGACACTTTGCACCCTGCTGCAGCAGCTGCTGCTAAGATACACAGTGAGTGCAGAGCTCATCTCTACACCACACCTCTGAGCACCAGCACCAGCTTGTGCGTTTCCTAAGACAATGCACCCTGTTGGAGTGGCCGCTGATAAGATGCACAGTGAGTACAAAGCTCATCTCTACTCCACACCTTTGAGCACCAGCAGCAGCTTGACACTTTGCAGCCTGCTGCAGCAGCCGCTGATAAGATACACAGTGAGTACAGAGCTCCTCTCTGCATTATGCCTCCGAGCACCAGCAGCAGCTTGTGTTTTTCCTAAGACACTTTTCACCCTTCTGCCGCAGCCGCTGATAAGATACACAGTGAGTCCAGAGCTCCTCTCTACACCATGCCTCTGAGCATCAGCAGCAGCTTGTGTGTTTCCTAAGAGACTTTGCACCCTGCTGCAGCAGACGCTGATAAGATACACAGTGAGTGCAGAGCTCATCTCTACACCACGCCTCTAAGCACCGGCAGCAGCTCGTGTGTTTCCTCAGACACTTTGCACCCTGCTGCAGTGGCCACTGATAAGATACACAGTGAGTGCAGAGCTCATCTCTACAACACGCCTATGAGCACCAGCAGCAGCTCCTGTGTTTCTAAGACTAAGGCACTTTGCACCCTGCTGCAGCAGCTGCTGATAAGATACACAGTGCATGCAGAGCTCCTCTCTACACCACGCCTCTGAGCACAAGCAGCAGCTTGTGTGTTTCCTAATACACTTTGCACCCTGCTGCAGCTGCCGCTGATAAGATACACAGTGAGTGCAGAGCTCATCTCTACACCACGCCTCTGAGCACCAGCAGCAGCTCGCATGTTTCCTAAGACACTTTGCACCCTGCTGCAGTGGCCGCTGATAAGATACATAGTGAGTAGAGACTTCCTCTCTACACCACTTTTTTGAGCACCAGCAGCAGCTTGCGTGTTTCCTAAGACACTTTGCACCCTGCTGCAGCAGCTGCTGATAAGATACACAACGATTGCAGAGCTCACCTCTACACCATGCCTCTGAGCACCAGCAGCAGCTCGACACTTTGCACCCTGCTGCAGCGGCTGCAATTAAGATACACAGTGAGTGCAGAGCTCATCTCTACACCACGCCTCTGAGCACCAGCTCCAGCTTGTGTGTTTCCTAAGACACTTTGCACCCTGCTGCAGTGGCCGCTGATAAGATGCACAGAGAGTACAGAGCTCATCTCTACAACACGCCTCTGAGCACCAGCTCGTGTGTTTCTAAGAATAAGGCACTTTGCACCCTGCTGCAGCAGCTGCTGATAAGATACACCGTGCATGCAGAGCTCATCTCTACACCACGCCTCTGAGCACCAGCACCAGCTTGTGTGTTTCCAAAGACACTTTGCACCTTGCTGAAGCGGCCGCTGATAAGATATACAGTGAGTGCAGAGCTCATCTCTACAACACGCCTCTGAGCACCAGCAACAGCTTGTGTGTTTCCTAAGACACTTTGCCCCCTTCTGCAGCGGCTGCTGATAAGATATATAGTGAGTGCAGAGGTCATCTCTACAACACGACTCTGAGCACCAGCAACAGCTTGTGTGTTTCCTAAGACACTTTGCACCCTGCTGCAGTGGCCGCTGATAAGCTGCACAGTGAGTACAGAGTTCCACTCTACACCACGCCTCCGAGGACCAGCAGCAGCTTGTGTGTTTCCTAAGACACTTTGCACCCTGCGGCAGCGGCTGCTACTAAGATACACAGTGAGTGCAGAGCTCATCTCTACACCACGCCTCTGAGCACCTGCAGCAGCTCGTGTGTTTCCTAAGACACTTTGCATCCTGCTGCAGCCGCTAAGATACACAGTCAATGAAGAGCTCATCTCTACACCACGCCTCTGAGTACCAGCAGCTGGTCCCATGTTTCCTAAAACACTTTGCACCCTGCTGCAGCAGCTGCTGATAAGATACATAGTGAGTACAGAGTTCCTCTCTATACCACGCCTTTCAGCACCAGCAGCAGCTTGTGTGTTTCCTAAGACACTTTGCACCCTGCTGCAGAAGCTGCTGATAAGATACACAATGAGTGCAGAGCTCACCTCTACACCAGGCCTCTGAGAACCAGCAGACGCTTGTGTGTTTCCTAAGATATTTTGCACCCTGCTGAAGCGGCCGCTGATAAGATACACAGTTATTACATAGCTCATCTCTACACCACGCCTCTGAGCACCAGCAGCATCTCGACACTTTGCACCCTGCTGCAGCGGCCGCTGATAAGATACACAGTGATTACATAGCTCATCTCTACACCACACCTCTGAGCACCGGCAGCAGCTTGTGTGTTTCCAAAGACACTTTTCACCCTGATGAAGCGGCCGCTGATAAGATGCACAGTGAGTACAGAGCTCCTCTCTACACCACGTCTCCGAGCACAAGCAGCAGCTCGTGTGTTTCCTAAGACACTTTGCACCCTGCTGCAGCGGCTGCTGCTAAGAAACACAGTGAGTGCAGAGCTCATCTCTACAACACGCCTCTGAGCACCAGCTCGTGTGTTTCTAAGACTAAGGCACTTTGCACCCAGCTGCAGCAGCGGCTGATAAGATACACAGTGCATGCAGAGCTCCTTCCTACACGACGCCTCTGAGCACCAGCAGCAACTCGTGTATTTCCTAAGACACTTTACACCCTGCTGCAGCGGCAGCTTCTAAGATACACAGTGAATACAGAGCTCATCTCTACACCACACCTCTGAGCACCAGCAGCAGCTTGTGTGTTTCCTAAGACACTTTACATCCTGCTGCAGCGGCAGCTTCTAAGATACACAGTGTGTGCAGAGCTCATCTCTACACCATGCCTCTGAGCACCAGCAGCAGCTCGTGTGTTTCCTAAGACACTTTGCACCCTGCTGCAGCCGCTGCTGATAAGATACATTGTGAGTACAGAGTTCCTCTCTACACCACGACTTTGAGCAGCAGCTTGGGTTTTTCCTAAGACACTTTTCACCCTGCTGCAGTGGCTGCTGCTAAGATACACAGTGAGTGCAGAGCTCATCTCTACACCACCCCTCTGAGCACCAGCACAAGCTTGTGTGTTTCCTAAGACACTTTGCACCCTGCTGAAGCGGCCGCTGATAAGATGCACAGTGAATACAGAGCTCATCTCTACAACACGCCTCTGAGCACCAGAAGCAGCTCGTGTGTTTCTAAGACTAAGGCACCTTGCACCCTGCTGCAGCAGCTGCTGATAAGATACACAGTGCATGCAGAGCTCCTCTCTACACCACGCCTCTGAGCACCAGCAGCAGCTTGTGTGCTTCCTAAGACACTTTGCACCCTGCTGCAGCCGACGCTGATAAGATACACAGAGATTACATAGCTCATCTCTACACCATACCTCTGAGCACCAGCAGCAGCTCAACACTTTGCACCCTGCTGCAGCGGCTGCTGATAAGATTCACAGTGATTACATAGCTCTTCTCTACACCACGCCTCTGAGCACCGGTTGCAGCTTGTGTGTTTCCAAAGACACTTTGCACAATGCTGAAGCAGCCGCTGATAAGATGCACAGTGAGTACGGAGCTCCTCTCTGCACCATGCCTCTGAGCACCAGCAGCAGCTTGTGTGTTTCCTAAGACACTTTGCACCCTGCTGCAGCGGCTGCTGTTAAGATACACAGTCAATGCAGAGCTCATCTCTACACCACGCCTCTGAGTACCAGCAGCTGGTCCCATGTTTCCTAAAACACTTTGCACCCTGCTGCAGCAGCTGCTGATAAGATACATAGTGAGTACAGAGTTCCTCTCTATACCACGCCTTTCAGCACCAGCAGCAGCTTGTGTGTTTCCTAAGACACTTTGCACCCTGCTGCAGAAGCTGCTGATAAGATACACAATGAGTGCAGAGCTCACCTCTACACCAGGCCTCTGAGAACCAGCAGATGCTTGTGTGTTTCCTGAGATATTTTGCACCCTGCTGAAGCGGCCGCTGATAAGATACACAGTTATTACATAGCTCATCTCTACACCACGCCTCTGAGCACCAGCAGCATCTCGACACTTTGCACCCTGCTGCAGCGGCCGCTGATAAGATACACAGTGATTACATAGCTCATCTCTACACCACACCTCTGAGCACCGGCAGCAGCTTGTGTGTTTCCAAAGACACTTTTCACCCTGATGAAGCGGCCGCTGATAAGATGCACAGTGAGTACAGAGCTCCTCTCTACACCACGTCTCCGAGCACAAGCAACAGCTCGTGTGTTTCCTAAGACACTTTGCACCCTGCTGCAGCGGCTGCTGCTAAGAAACATAGTGAGTGCAGAGCTCATCTCTACAACATGCCTCTGAGCACCAGCTTGTGTGTTTCTAAGACTAAGGCACTTTGCACCCAGCTGCAGCAGCGGCTGATAAGATACACAGTGCATGCAGAGCTCCTTCCTACACGACGCCTCTGAGCACCAGCAGCAGCTCGTGTATTTCCTAAGACACTTTACACCCTGCTGCAGCGGCAGCTTCTAAGATACACAGTGAATACAGAGCTCATCTCTACACCACACCTCTGAGCACCAGCAGCAGCTTGTGTGTTTCCTAAAACACTTTGCACCCTGCTGCAGCCGCTGCTGATAAGATACACAGTGAGTGCAGAGCTCATCTCTACACCACGCCTCTGAGCACCAGCAGCAGATTGCATGTTTCCTAAGACACTTTGCACCCTGCTGCAGCAGCCGCTGATAAGATACATAGTGAGTACAGAGTTCCTCTCTACACCACGCCTTTGAGCAGCAGCTTGTGTGTTTCCTAAGAAACTTTTCACCCTGCTGCAGCGGCTGCTGCTAAGATACACAGTGAGTACAGAGCTCATCTCTACACCACGCCTCTGAGCACCAGCACCAGCTTGTGTGTTTCCTAAGACACTTTGCACTCTGCTGCGGCGGCCGCTGATAAGATGCACAGTGAGTACAGAGCTCATCTCTACAACACGCCTCTGAGCACCAGCTTGTGTGTTTCTAAGACTAAGGCACTTTGCACCCTGCTGCAGCAGCTGCTGAAAAGATACACAGTGCATGCAGAGCTCCTCTCTACACGACGCATCTGAGCACCAGCAACAGCTTGTGTGTTTCCTAAGACACTTTGCAGCCTGCTGCAGCGGCTGCTGATAAGATGCACAGTGAGTATAGAGTTCCTCTCTACACCACGCCTCCGAGCACCAGCAGCAGCTTGTGTGTTTCCTAAGACACTTTGCACCCTGCTGCAGCGGCTGCTGTTAAGATACACAGTGAGTGCAGAGCTCATCTCTACACCACACCTCTGAGCACCAGCACCAGCTTGTGTGTTTCCTAAGACACTGCACCCTGCTGCAGCGGCCGCTGATAAAATGCATAGTGAGTACAGAGCTCATCTCTACAACACGCCTCTGAGCACCAGCTCGTGTGTTTCTAAGACTAAGGCACTTTGCACCCTGCTGCAGCAGCTGCTGACAAGATACACAGTGCCTGCAGAGCTCCTCTCTACACAACGCCTCTGAGCACCAGCAGCAGCTTGTGTGTTTCCTAAGACACTTTACATCCTGCTGCAGCGGCAGCTTCTAAGATACACAGTGTGTGCAGAGCTCATCTCTACACCATGCCTCTGAGCACCAGCAGCAGCTCGTGTGTTTCCTAAGACACTTTGCACCCTGCTGCAGCCGCTGCTGATAAGATACATTGTGAGTACAGAGTTCCTCTCTACACCACGACTTTGAGCAGCAGCTTGGGTTTTTCCTAAGACACTTTTCACCCTGCTGCAGTGGCTGCTGCTAAGATACACATAGAGTGCAGAGCTCATCTCTACACCACCCCTCTGAGCACCAGCACAAGCTTGTGTGTTTCCAAAGACACTTTGCACCCTGCTGCAGCGGCCGCTGATAAGATGCACAGTGAATACAGAGCTCATCTCTACAACACGCCTCTGAGCACCAGAAGCAGCTCGTGTGTTTCTAAGACTAAGGCACCTTGCACCCTGCTGCAGCAGCTGCTGATAAGATACACAGTGCATGCAGAGCTCCTCTCTACACCACGCCTCTGAGCACCAGAAGCAGCTTGTGTGCTTCCTAAGACACTTTGCACCCTGCTGCAGCCGACGCTGATAAGATACACAGAGATTACATAGCTCATCTCTACACCATACCTCTGAGCACCAGCAGCAGCTCAACACTTTGCACCCTGCTGCAGCGGCTGCTGATAAGATTCACAGTGATTAAATAGCTCTTCTCTACACCACGCCTCTGAGCACCGGTTGCAGCTTGTGTGTTTCCAAAGACACTTTGCACAATGCTGAAGCAGCCGCTGATAAGATGCACAGTGAGTACGGAGCTCCTCTCTGCACCATGCCTATGAGCACCAGCAGCAGCTTGTGTGTTTCCTACGACACTTTGCCCCCTGCTGCAGCGGCTGCTGATAAGATATACAGTGAGTGCAGAGCTCATCTCTACAACACGCCTCTGAGCACCAGCAGCAGCTTGTGTGTTTCCTAAGACACTTTGCACCCTGCTGCAGCAGCTGCTGATAAGATGCACAGTGAGTACAGAGCTCCTCTCTACACCACGCCTCTGAGCACCAGCAGCAGCTTGTGTGTTTCGTAAGACACTTTGCACCCTGCTGCAGCGGCTGCTGCTAAGATACACAGTCAGTGCAGAGCTCATCTCTACACCACACCTCTGAGCACCAGCACCAGCTTGTGCGTTTCCTAAGACAATGCACCCTGTTGGAGTGGCCGCTGATAAGATGCACAGTGAGTACAAAGCTCATCTCTACTCCACTCCTTTGAGCACCAGCAGCAGCTCGACACTTTGCAGCCTGCTGCAGCAGCCGCTGATAAGATACACAGTGAGTACAGAGCTCCTCTCTGCATTATGCCTCCGAGCACCAGCAGCAGCTTGTGTTTTTCCTAAGACACTTTGCACCCTGGTGCAGCGGCTGCTAATAAGTTACACAGTGAGTCCAGAGCTCCTCTCTACACCATGCCTCTGAGCATCAGCAGCAGCTTGTGTGTTTCCTAAGAGACTTTGCACCCTGCTGCAGCAGACGCTGATAAGATACACAGTGAGTGCAGAGCTCATCTCTACACCACACCTCTAAGCACCGGCAGCAGCTCGTGTGTTTCCTCAGACACTTTGCACCCTGCTGCAGTGGCCGCTGATAAGATACACAGTGAGTGCAGAGCTCATCTCTACAACACGCCTATGAGCACCAGCAGCAGCTCCTGTGTTTCTAAGACTAAGGCACTTTGCACCCTGCTGCAGCAGCTGCTGATAAGATACACAGTGCATGCAGAGCTCCTCTCTACACCACGCCTCTGAGCACCAGCAGCAGCTCATGTGTTTCCTAAGACACTTTGCACCCTGCTGCAGTGGCCGCTGATAAGATACATAGTGAGTAGAGACTTCCTCTCTACACCACTTTTTTGAGCACCAGCAGCAGCTTGTGTGTTTCCTAAGACACTTTGCACCCTGCTGCAGCAGCTGCTGATAAGATACACGACGATTGCAGAGCTCACCTCTACACCATGCCTCTGAGCACCAGCAGCAGCTCGACACTTTGCACCCTGCTGCAGCGGCTGCAATTAAGATACACAGTGAGTGCAGAGCTCATCTCTACACCACGCCTCTGAGCACCAGCACCAGCTTGTGTGTTTCCTAAGACACTTTGCACCCTGCTGCAGCGGCCGCTGATAAGATGCACAGAGAGTACAGAGCTCATCTCTACAACACGCCTCTGAGCACCAGCTCGTGTGTTTCTAAGAATAAGGCACTTTGCACCCTGCTGCAGCAGCTGCTGATAAGATACACCGTGCATGCAGAGCTCCTCTCTGCACGACGCCTCTGAGCACCAGCAGCAGCTCGTGTGCTTCCTAAGACACTTTACACCCTGCTGCAGCGGCAGCCTCTAAGATACACAGTGAATACAGATCTCATCTCTACAACACACCTCTGAGCACCAGCAGCAGCTCGTGTGTTTCTAAGACTAAGGCACTTTGCACCCTGCTGCAGCGGCCGCTGATAAAATACACAGTATGTGCAGAGCTCATCTCTACACCGTGCCTCTGAGCACCAGCAGCAGCTTGTGTGTTTCCTAAGACACTTTGCACACTGCTGCAGCGGCCACTGATAAGATACATAGTGAGTACAGAGTTCCTCTCTACACCACGCCTTTGAGCAGCAGCTTGTGTGTTTCCTAAGACACTTTTCACCCTGCTGCAGCGGCTGCTGCTAAGATACAAAGTGAGTAAGGAGCTCATCTCTACACCATGCCTCTGAGCACCAGCACCAGCTTGTGTGTTTCCTAAGACACTTTGCACCCTGCTGCAGCGGCCGCTGATAAATTGCACAGTGCATGCAGAGCTCCTCTCTACACCACGCCTCTGAGCACCAGCAGCAGCTTGTGTGCTTCCTAAGACACTTTGCACCCGGCTGCTGCCGACGCTGATAAGATACACAGAGATTTCATAGCTCCTCTCTACTCCATGCCTCTGAACACCAGCACCAGCTCGACACTTTGCACCCTGCTGCAGCGGCTGCTGATAAAATACACAGTGATTACATAGCTCTTCTCTACACCACGCCTCTGAGCACCGGTTGCAGCTTGTGTGTTTCCAAAGACACTTTGCACCATGCTGAAGTGGCCGCTGATAAGATGCACAGTGAGTACAGAGCTCCTCTCTGCACCACGCCTCTGAGCACCAGCAGCAGCTTGTGTGTTTCCTAAGACACTTTGCACCCTGCTGCAGCGGCCGCTGATAAGATGCACAGTGAGTACAGAGTTCCTCTCTACACCACGCCTCCGAGCACCAGCAGCAGCTTGTGTGTTTCCTAAGACACTTTGCACCCTGCTGAAGCGGCTGCAATTAAGATACACAGTGAGTGCAGAGCTCATCTCTACACCACACCTCTGAGCACCAGCACCAGCTTGTGTGTTTCCTAAGACACTTTGAACCCTGCTGCAGTGGCCGCTGATAAGATGCACAGTGACTACAGAGCTCATCTCTACAACACGCCTCTGAGCACCAGCTCGTGTGTTTCTAAGACTAAGGCACTTTGCACCCTGCTGCAGCAGCTGCTGACAAGATACACCGTGCATGCAGAGCTCCTCTCTGCACGACGCCTCTGAGCACCAGCAGCAGCTCGTGTGCTTCCTAAGACACTTTACACCCTGCTGCAGCGGCCACTGATAAGATGCACAGTGAGTACAGAGCTCATCTCTACAACACGACTCTGAGCACCAGCAGCAGCTCGTGTGTTTCTAAGACACTTTGCACCCTGCTGCAGCGGCCACTGATAAGATGCACAGTGAGTACAGAGCTCATCTCTACAACACGACTCTGAGCACCAGCAGCAGCTCGTGTGTTTCTAAGACTAAGGCACTTTGCACCCTGCTGCAGCGGCCGCTGATAAGATACACAGTGAGTGCAGATCTCATCTCTACACCATGCCTCTGAGCACCAGCAGCAGCTTGTGTGTTTCCTAAGACACTTTGCACCCTGCTGCCGCGGCCACTGATAAGATACATAGTGAGTACAGAGCTCCTCTCTGCACCACGCCTCTGAGCACCAGCAGCAGCTTGTGTGTTTCTTACGACACTTTGCCCCCTGCTGCAGCGGCTGCTGATAAGATATACAGTGAGTGCAGAGCTCATCTCTTCACCACACCTCTGAGCACTAGCACCAGCTTGTGTATTTCCTAAGACACTTAGTACCCTGCTGGAGCAGCCGTTGATAAGATGCACAGTGAGTACAAAGCTCATCTCTACACCACACCTCTGAGCACCAGCAGCAGCTCGACACTTTGCACCCTGCTGCAACAGCTGCTGATAAGATACACAGTGAGTACAGAGCTACTCTCTGCATGATGCCTCCGAGCACCAGCAGCAGCTTGTGTGTTTCCTAAGACACTTTGCACCCTGGTGCAGCGGTCGCTAATAAGATACACAGTGAGTCCAGAGCTCCTCTCTACACCATGCCTCTGAGCATCAGCAGAAGCTTGTGTGTTTCCTAAGACACTTTGCACCCTGCTGCAGCATCCACTGATAAGATGCACAGTGAGTGCAGAGCTCATCTCTACAACACGCCTATGAGCACCAGCAGCAGCTCCTGTGTTTCTAAGACTAAGGCACTTTGCACCCTGCTGCAGCAGCTGCTTATAAGATACACAGTCCATGCAGAGCTCCTCTCTACACCACGCCTCCGAGCACCAGCAGCAGCTCGTGTGTTTCCTAAGACACTTTTCACCCTGCTGCAGCGGCCGCTGATAAGATGCACAGTGAGTGCAGAGCTCATCTCTACACCACGCCTCCGAGCACCAGCAGCAGCTCGTGTGTTTCCTAAGACACTTTTCACCCTGCTGCAGCGGCCGCTGATAAGATGCACAGTGAGTACAGAGCTCATCTCTACACGACGCCTCTGGGCACCAGCAACAGCTTGTGTGTTTCCTAAGACACTTTGCACCCTGCTGCAGCGGCCGCTGATAAGATGCACAGTGAGAATAGAGCTCCTCTCTACACCACGCCTCCGAGCACAAGCAGCAGTTTGTGTGTTTCCTAAGACACTATGCACCCTGCTGCAGCGGCTGCTGCTAAGATACACAGTGAGTGCAGAGCTCATCTCTACACCACGCCTCTGAGCACCAGCACCAGCTTGTGTGTTTCCTAAGACACTGCACCCTGCTGCAGCGGCCACTGATAAGATGCACAGTGAGTACAGAGCTCATCTCTACAACACACCTCTGAGCACTAGCTCGTGTGTTTCTAAGACTAAGGCACTTTGCACCCTGCTGCAGCAGCTGCTGATAAGATACACAGTGCATGCAGAGCTCCTCTCTACACGACGCCTCTGGGCACCAGCAACAGCTTGTGTGTTTCCTAAGACACTTTGCACCCTGCTGCAGCGGCCGCTGATAAGATGCACAGTGAGTATAGAGCTCCTCTCTACACCATGCCTCGAGCACCAGCAGAAGCTTGTGTGTTTCCTAAGACACTTTGCACCCTGCTGCAGCATCCACTGATAAGATGCACAGTGAGTGCAGAGCTCATCTCTACAACACGCCTATGAGCACCAGCAGCAGCTCCTGTGTTTCTAAGACTAAGGCACTTTGCACCCTGCTGCAGCAGCTGCTTATAAGATACACAGTGCATGCAGAGCTCCTCTCTACACCACGCCTCCGAGCACCAGCAGCAGCTCGTGTGTTTCCTAAGACACTTTTCACCCTGCTGCAGCGGCCGCTGATAAGATGCACAGTGAGTGCAGAGCTCATCTCTACACCACGCCTCCGAGCACCAGCAGCAGCTCGTGTGTTTCCTAAGACACTTTTCACCCTGCTGCAGCGGCCGCTGATAAGATGCACAGTGAGTACAGAGCTCATCTCTACACGACGCCTCTGGGCACCAGCAACAGCTTGTGTGTTTCCTAAGACACTTTGCACCCTGCTGCAGCGGCCGCTGATAAGATGCACAGTGAGAATAGAGCTCCTCTCTACACCACGCCTCCGAGCACAAGCAGCAGTTTGTGTGTTTCCTAAGACACTATGCACCCTGCTGCAGCGGCTGCTGCTAAGATACACAGTGAGTGCAGAGCTCATCTCTACACCACGCCTCTGAGCACCAGCACCAGCTTGTGTGTTTCCTAAGACACTGCACCCTGCTGCAGCGGCCACTGATAAGATGCACAGTGAGTACAGAGCTCATCTCTACAACACACCTCTGAGCACTAGCTCGTGTGTTTCTAAGACTAAGGCACTTTGCACCCTGCTGCAGCAGCTGCTGATAAGATACACAGTGCATGCAGAGCTCCTCTCTACACGACGCCTCTGGGCACCAGCAACAGCTTGTGTGTTTCCTAAGACACTTTGCACCCTGCTGCAGCGGCCGCTGATAAGATGCACAGTGAGTATAGAGCTCCTCTCTACAACACGCCTATGAGCACCAGCAGCAGCTGGTGTGTTTCCTAGTACACTTTGCACCCTGCTGCAGCAGCTGCTGATAAGATACACAGTGCATGCAGAGCTCCTCTCTACACCACGCCTCTGAGCACCAGCAGCAGCTTGTGTGTTTCCTCAGACACTTTGTACCCTACTGCAGCGGCAGCTTCTAAGATACACAGTGAGTGCAGAGCTCATCTCTACACCACGCCTGTAAGCACCGGCAGCAGCTTGTGTGTTTCCTCAGACACTTTGTACCCTGCTGCAGCGGCCGCTGATAAGATACACAGTGAGTGCAGAGCTCATCTCTACAACACGCCTATGAGCACCAGCAGCAGCTGGTGTGTTTCCTAGTACACTTTGCACCCTGCTGCAGCAGCTGCTGATAAGATACACAGTGCATGCAGAGCTCCTCTCTACACCACGCCTCTGAGCACCAGCAGCAGATGGTGTGTTTCCTAGTACACTTTGCACCCTGCTGCAGCCGCCGCTGTTAAGATACACAGTGAGTGCAGAGCTCATCTCTACACCATGCCTCCGAGCACCAGCAGCAGCTCGTGTGTTTCCTAAGACACTTTTCACCCTGCTGCAGCGGCCGCTGATAAGATGCACAGTGAGTACAGAGCTCATCTCTACACGACGCCTCTGGGCACCAGCAACAGCTTGTGTGTTTCCTAAGACACTTTGCACCCTGCTGCAGCGGCCGCTGATAAAATGCACAGTGAAAATAGAGCTCCTCTCTACACCACGCCTCCGAGCACCAGCAGCAGTTTGTGTGTTTCCTAAGACACTTTGCACCCTGCTGCAGCGGCTGCTGCTAAGATACACAGTGAGTGCAGAGCTCATCTCTACACCACGCCTCTGAGCACCAGCACCAGCACCAGCTTGTGTGTTTCCTAAGACACTGCACCCTGCTGCAGCAGCCACTGATAAGATGCAGAGTGAGTACAGAGCTCATCTCTACAACACGCCTCTGAGCACCAGCTCGTGTGTTTCTAAGACTAAGGCACTTTGCACCCTGCTGCAGCAGCTGCTGATAAGATGCACAGTGAGTACAGAGCTCCTCTCTACACCACGCCTCTGAGCACCAGCAGCAGCTTGTGTGTTTCGTAAGACACTTTGCACCCTGCTGCAGCGGCTGCTGCTAAGATACACAGTCAGTGCAGAGCTCATCTCTACACCACACCTCTGAGCACCAGCACCAGCTTGTGCGTTTCCTAAGACAATGCACCCTGTTGGAGTGGCCGCTGATAAGATGCACAGTGAGTACAAAGCTCATCTCTACTCCACTCCTTTGAGCACCAGCAGCAGCTCGACACTTTGCAGCCTGCTGCAGCAGCCGCTGATAAGATACACAGTGAGTACAGAGCTCCTCTCTGCATTATGCCTCCGAGCACCAGCAGCAGCTTGTGTTTTTCCTAAGACACTTTGCACCCTGGTGCAGCGGCTGCTAATAAGTTACACAGTGAGTCCAGAGCTCCTCTCTACACCATGCCTCTGAGCATCAGCAGCAGCTTGTGTGTTTCCTAAGAGACTTTGCACCCTGCTGCAGCAGACGCTGATAAGATACACAGTGAGTGCAGAGCTCATCTCTACACCACACCTCTAAGCACCGGCAGCAGCTCGTGTGTTTCCTCAGACACTTTGCACCCTGCTGCAGTGGCCGCTGATAAGATACACAGTGAGTGCAGAGCTCATCTCTACAACACGCCTATGAGCACCAGCAGCAGCTCCTGTGTTTCTAAGACTAAGGCACTTTGCACCCTGCTGCAGCAGCTGCTGATAAGATACACAGTGCATGCAGAGCTCCTCTCTACACCACGCCTCTGAGCACCAGCAGCAGCTCATGTGTTTCCTAAGACACTTTGCACCCTGCTGCAGTGGCCGCTGATAAGATACATAGTGAGTAGAGACTTCCTCTCTACACCACTTTTTTGAGCACCAGCAGCAGCTTGTGTGTTTCCTAAGACACTTTGCACCCTGCTGCAGCAGCTGCTGATAAGATACACGACGATTGCAGAGCTCACCTCTACACCATGCCTCTGAGCACCAGCAGCAGCTCGACACTTTGCACCCTGCTGCAGCGGCTGCAATTAAGATACACAGTGAGTGCAGAGCTCATCTCTACACCACGCCTCTGAGCACCAGCACCAGCTTGTGTGTTTCCTAAGACACTTTGCACCCTGCTGCAGCGGCCGCTGATAAGATGCACAGAGAGTACAGAGCTCATCTCTACAACACGCCTCTGAGCACCAGCTCGTGTGTTTCTAAGAATAAGGCACTTTGCACCCTGCTGCAGCAGCTGCTGATAAGATACACCGTGCATGCAGAGCTCCTCTCTGCACGACGCCTCTGAGCACCAGCAGCAGCTCGTGTGCTTCCTAAGACACTTTACACCCTGCTGCAGCGGCAGCCTCTAAGATACACAGTGAATACAGATCTCATCTCTACAACACACCTCTGAGCACCAGCAGCAGCTCGTGTGTTTCTAAGACTAAGGCACTTTGCACCCTGCTGCAGCGGCCGCTGATAAAATACACAGTATGTGCAGAGCTCATCTCTACACCGTGCCTCTGAGCACCAGCAGCAGCTTGTGTGTTTCCTAAGACACTTTGCACACTGCTGCAGCGGCCACTGATAAGATACATAGTGAGTACAGAGTTCCTCTCTACACCACGCCTTTGAGCAGCAGCTTGTGTGTTTCCTAAGACACTTTTCACCCTGCTGCAGCGGCTGCTGCTAAGATACAAAGTGAGTAAGGAGCTCATCTCTACACCATGCCTCTGAGCACCAGCACCAGCTTGTGTGTTTCCTAAGACACTTTGCACCCTGCTGCAGCGGCCGCTGATAAATTGCACAGTGCATGCAGAGCTCCTCTCTACACCACGCCTCTGAGCACCAGCAGCAGCTTGTGTGCTTCCTAAGACACTTTGCACCCGGCTGCTGCCGACGCTGATAAGATACACAGAGATTTCATAGCTCCTCTCTACTCCATGCCTCTGAACACCAGCACCAGCTCGACACTTTGCACCCTGCTGCAGCGGCTGCTGATAAAATACACAGTGATTACATAGCTCTTCTCTACACCACGCCTCTGAGCACCGGTTGCAGCTTGTGTGTTTCCAAAGACACTTTGCACCATGCTGAAGTGGCCGCTGATAAGATGCACAGTGAGTACAGAGCTCCTCTCTGCACCACGCCTCTGAGCACCAGCAGCAGCTTGTGTGTTTCCTAAGACACTTTGCACCCTGCTGCAGCGGCCGCTGATAAGATGCACAGTGAGTACAGAGTTCCTCTCTACACCACGCCTCCGAGCACCAGCAGCAGCTTGTGTGTTTCCTAAGACACTTTGCACCCTGCTGAAGCGGCTGCAATTAAGATACACAGTGAGTGCAGAGCTCATCTCTACACCACACCTCTGAGCACCAGCACCAGCTTGTGTGTTTCCTAAGACACTTTGAACCCTGCTGCAGTGGCCGCTGATAAGATGCACAGTGACTACAGAGCTCATCTCTACAACACGCCTCTGAGCACCAGCTCGTGTGTTTCTAAGACTAAGGCACTTTGCACCCTGCTGCAGCAGCTGCTGACAAGATACACCGTGCATGCAGAGCTCCTCTCTGCACGACGCCTCTGAGCACCAGCAGCAGCTCGTGTGCTTCCTAAGACACTTTACACCCTGCTGCAGCGGCCACTGATAAGATGCACAGTGAGTACAGAGCTCATCTCTACAACACGACTCTGAGCACCAGCAGCAGCTCGTGTGTTTCTAAGACACTTTGCACCCTGCTGCAGCGGCCACTGATAAGATGCACAGTGAGTACAGAGCTCATCTCTACAACACGACTCTGAGCACCAGCAGCAGCTCGTGTGTTTCTAAGACTAAGGCACTTTGCACCCTGCTGCAGCGGCCGCTGATAAGATACACAGTGAGTGCAGATCTCATCTCTACACCATGCCTCTGAGCACCAGCAGCAGCTTGTGTGTTTCCTAAGACACTTTGCACCCTGCTGCCGCGGCCACTGATAAGATACATAGTGAGTACAGAGCTCCTCTCTGCACCACGCCTCTGAGCACCAGCAGCAGCTTGTGTGTTTCTTACGACACTTTGCCCCCTGCTGCAGCGGCTGCTGATAAGATATACAGTGAGTGCAGAGCTCATCTCTTCACCACACCTCTGAGCACTAGCACCAGCTTGTGTATTTCCTAAGACACTTAGTACCCTGCTGGAGCAGCCGTTGATAAGATGCACAGTGAGTACAAAGCTCATCTCTACACCACACCTCTGAGCACCAGCAGCAGCTCGACACTTTGCACCCTGCTGCAACAGCTGCTGATAAGATACACAGTGAGTACAGAGCTACTCTCTGCATGATGCCTCCGAGCACCAGCAGCAGCTTGTGTGTTTCCTAAGACACTTTGCACCCTGGTGCAGCGGTCGCTAATAAGATACACAGTGAGTCCAGAGCTCCTCTCTACACCATGCCTCTGAGCATCAGCAGAAGCTTGTGTGTTTCCTAAGACACTTTGCACCCTGCTGCAGCATCCACTGATAAGATGCACAGTGAGTGCAGAGCTCATCTCTACAACACGCCTATGAGCACCAGCAGCAGCTCCTGTGTTTCTAAGACTAAGGCACTTTGCACCCTGCTGCAGCAGCTGCTTATAAGATACACAGTCCATGCAGAGCTCCTCTCTACACCACGCCTCCGAGCACCAGCAGCAGCTCGTGTGTTTCCTAAGACACTTTTCACCCTGCTGCAGCGGCCGCTGATAAGATGCACAGTGAGTGCAGAGCTCATCTCTACACCACGCCTCCGAGCACCAGCAGCAGCTCGTGTGTTTCCTAAGACACTTTTCACCCTGCTGCAGCGGCCGCTGATAAGATGCACAGTGAGTACAGAGCTCATCTCTACACGACGCCTCTGGGCACCAGCAACAGCTTGTGTGTTTCCTAAGACACTTTGCACCCTGCTGCAGCGGCCGCTGATAAGATGCACAGTGAGAATAGAGCTCCTCTCTACACCACGCCTCCGAGCACAAGCAGCAGTTTGTGTGTTTCCTAAGACACTATGCACCCTGCTGCAGCGGCTGCTGCTAAGATACACAGTGAGTGCAGAGCTCATCTCTACACCACGCCTCTGAGCACCAGCACCAGCTTGTGTGTTTCCTAAGACACTGCACCCTGCTGCAGCGGCCACTGATAAGATGCACAGTGAGTACAGAGCTCATCTCTACAACACACCTCTGAGCACTAGCTCGTGTGTTTCTAAGACTAAGGCACTTTGCACCCTGCTGCAGCAGCTGCTGATAAGATACACAGTGCATGCAGAGCTCCTCTCTACACGACGCCTCTGGGCACCAGCAACAGCTTGTGTGTTTCCTAAGACACTTTGCACCCTGCTGCAGCGGCCGCTGATAAGATGCACAGTGAGTATAGAGCTCCTCTCTACACCATGCCTCGAGCACCAGCAGAAGCTTGTGTGTTTCCTAAGACACTTTGCACCCTGCTGCAGCATCCACTGATAAGATGCACAGTGAGTGCAGAGCTCATCTCTACAACACGCCTATGAGCACCAGCAGCAGCTCCTGTGTTTCTAAGACTAAGGCACTTTGCACCCTGCTGCAGCAGCTGCTTATAAGATACACAGTGCATGCAGAGCTCCTCTCTACACCACGCCTCCGAGCACCAGCAGCAGCTCGTGTGTTTCCTAAGACACTTTTCACCCTGCTGCAGCGGCCGCTGATAAGATGCACAGTGAGTGCAGAGCTCATCTCTACACCACGCCTCCGAGCACCAGCAGCAGCTCGTGTGTTTCCTAAGACACTTTTCACCCTGCTGCAGCGGCCGCTGATAAGATGCACAGTGAGTACAGAGCTCATCTCTACACGACGCCTCTGGGCACCAGCAACAGCTTGTGTGTTTCCTAAGACACTTTGCACCCTGCTGCAGCGGCCGCTGATAAGATGCACAGTGAGAATAGAGCTCCTCTCTACACCACGCCTCCGAGCACAAGCAGCAGTTTGTGTGTTTCCTAAGACACTATGCACCCTGCTGCAGCGGCTGCTGCTAAGATACACAGTGAGTGCAGAGCTCATCTCTACACCACGCCTCTGAGCACCAGCACCAGCTTGTGTGTTTCCTAAGACACTGCACCCTGCTGCAGCGGCCACTGATAAGATGCACAGTGAGTACAGAGCTCATCTCTACAACACACCTCTGAGCACTAGCTCGTGTGTTTCTAAGACTAAGGCACTTTGCACCCTGCTGCAGCAGCTGCTGATAAGATACACAGTGCATGCAGAGCTCCTCTCTACACGACGCCTCTGGGCACCAGCAACAGCTTGTGTGTTTCCTAAGACACTTTGCACCCTGCTGCAGCGGCCGCTGATAAGATGCACAGTGAGTATAGAGCTCCTCTCTACAACACGCCTATGAGCACCAGCAGCAGCTGGTGTGTTTCCTAGTACACTTTGCACCCTGCTGCAGCAGCTGCTGATAAGATACACAGTGCATGCAGAGCTCCTCTCTACACCACGCCTCTGAGCACCAGCAGCAGCTTGTGTGTTTCCTCAGACACTTTGTACCCTACTGCAGCGGCAGCTTCTAAGATACACAGTGAGTGCAGAGCTCATCTCTACACCACGCCTGTAAGCACCGGCAGCAGCTTGTGTGTTTCCTCAGACACTTTGTACCCTGCTGCAGCGGCCGCTGATAAGATACACAGTGAGTGCAGAGCTCATCTCTACAACACGCCTATGAGCACCAGCAGCAGCTGGTGTGTTTCCTAGTACACTTTGCACCCTGCTGCAGCAGCTGCTGATAAGATACACAGTGCATGCAGAGCTCCTCTCTACACCACGCCTCTGAGCACCAGCAGCAGATGGTGTGTTTCCTAGTACACTTTGCACCCTGCTGCAGCCGCCGCTGTTAAGATACACAGTGAGTGCAGAGCTCATCTCTACACCATGCCTCCGAGCACCAGCAGCAGCTCGTGTGTTTCCTAAGACACTTTTCACCCTGCTGCAGCGGCCGCTGATAAGATGCACAGTGAGTACAGAGCTCATCTCTACACGACGCCTCTGGGCACCAGCAACAGCTTGTGTGTTTCCTAAGACACTTTGCACCCTGCTGCAGCGGCCGCTGATAAAATGCACAGTGAAAATAGAGCTCCTCTCTACACCACGCCTCCGAGCACCAGCAGCAGTTTGTGTGTTTCCTAAGACACTTTGCACCCTGCTGCAGCGGCTGCTGCTAAGATACACAGTGAGTGCAGAGCTCATCTCTACACCACGCCTCTGAGCACCAGCACCAGCACCAGCTTGTGTGTTTCCTAAGACACTGCACCCTGCTGCAGCAGCCACTGATAAGATGCAGAGTGAGTACAGAGCTCATCTCTACAACACGCCTCTGAGCACCAGCTCGTGTGTTTCTAAGACTAAGGCACTTTGCACCCTGCTGCAGCAGCTGCTGATAAGATACACCGTGCATGCAGAGCTCCTCTCTACACGACGCCTCTGAGCACCAGCAGCAGCTCGTGTGTTTCCCAAGGCACTTTACACCCTGCTGCAGCGGCAGCTTCTAAGATACACAGTGAGTGCAGAGCTCATCTCTACACCATGCCTCTGAGCACCAGCAGCAGCTCGTGTGTTTCCTAAGACACTTTGCACCCTGCTGCAGCGGCTGGTGCTAAGATACACAGTGAGTGCAGAGCTCATCTCTACACCACCCCTCTGAGCACCAGCACCAGCTTGTGTGTTTCCTAAGACACTTTGCACCCTGCTGCAGCGGCCGCTGATAAGATGCACAGTGAATACAGAGCTCATCTCTACAACACGCCTCTGAACACCAGCAGCAGCTCGTGTGTTTCTAAGACTAAGGCACCTTGCACCCTGCTGCAGCAGCTGCTGATAAGATACACAGTGCATGCAGAGCTCCTCTCTACACCACGCCTCTGAGCATCAGCAGCAGCCTGTGTGCTTCCTAAGACACTTTGCACCCTGCTGCAGCTGACGCTGATAAGATACACAGAGATTACATAGCTCATCTCTACACCATGCCTCTGAGCACCAGCAGCAGCTCAACACTTTGCACCCTGCTGCAGCGGCTGCTGATAAGATACACAGTGATTACATAGCTCTTCTCTATACCACGCCTCTGAGCACCGGTTGCAGCTTGTGTGTTTCCTACGACACTTTACCCCCTGCTGCAGCGGCTGCTGATAAGATATACAGTGAGTGCAGAGCTCATCTCTACAACACGCCTCTGAGCACCAGCAGCAGCTTGTGTGTTTCCTAAAACACTTTGCACCCTGCTGCAGCAGCTGCTGATAAGATGCACTGTGAGTACAGAGCTCCTCTCTACACCACGCCTCCGAGCACCAGCAGCAGCTTGTGTGTTTCCTAAACCACCTTGCACCCTGCTGCAGCGGCTGCTGCTAAAATACACAGTGAGTGCAGAGGTCATCTCTACACCACACCTCTGAGCACCAGCACCAGCTTGTGTGTTTCCTAAGACACTGCACCCTGCTGGAGTGGCCGCTGATAAGATGCACAGTGAATACAAAGCTCATCTCTACACCACACCTCTGAGCACCAGCAGCAGCTCGATACTTTGCAGCCTGCTGCAGCAGCCGCTGATAAGATACACAGTGAGTACAGAGCTGCTCTCTGCATGATGCCTCCGAGCACCAGCAGCAGCGTGTGTGTTTCCTAAGACTCTTTAAACCCAGGTGCAGCGGCTGCTAATAAGTTACACAGTGAGTCCAGAGCTCCTCTCTACACCATGCCTCTAAGCATCAGCAGCAGCAGCTTGTGTGTTTCCTAAGACACTTTGCACCCTGCTGCAGCAGCCGCTGATAAGATACACAGTGAGTGCAGAGCTCATCTCTACACCACGCCTCTAAGCACCGGCAGCAGCTCGTGTGTTTCCTCAGACACTTTGCACCCTGCTGCAGCGGCCGCTGATAAGATACACAGTGAGTGCAGAGCTCATCTCTACAACACGCCTATGAGCACCAGCAGCAGCTCCTGTGTTTCTATGACTAAGGCACTTTGCACCCTGCTGCAGCAGCTGCTGATAAGATACACAGTGCATGCAGAGATCTTCTCTACACCACACCTCTGAGCAACAGCAGCAGCTCATGTGTTTCCTAATACACTTTGCACCCTGCTGCAGCCGCCGCTGATAAGATACACAGTGAGTGCAGAGCTCATCTCTACACCACGCCTCTCAGCAAAAGCAGCAGCTCGCATGTTTCCTAAGACACTTTGCACCCTGCTGCAGTGGCCGCTGATAAGATACATAGTGAGTAGAGACTTCCTCTCTACACCACTTTTTTGAGCACCAGCAGCAGCTTGTGTGTTTCCTAATACACTTTGCACCCTTCTGCAGCAGCTGCTGATAAGATACACGACGATTGCAGAGCTCACCTCTACACTATGCCTCTGAGCACCAGCAGCAGTTCGACACTTTGCACCCTGCTGCAGCGGCTGCTGATAAGATACACAGTGATTACATAGCTCATCTCTACACCACGCCTCTGAGCACTGGCAGCAGCTTGTGTTTTTCCAAAGACACTTTGCACCTTGCTGAAGCGGCCGCTGATAAGAGGCACCGTGAGTACAGAGCTCCTCTCTGCACCACGCCTCTGAGCACCAGCAGCAGCTTGTGTGTTTCCTAAGACACTTTGCCCCCAGCTGCAGCGGCTGCTGATAAGATATACAGTGAGTGCAGAGCTCATCTCTACAACACGCCTCTGAGCACCAGCAACAGCTTGTGTGTTTCCTAAGACACTTTGCACCCTGCTGCAGCGGCCGCTGATAAGATGCACAGTGAGTACAGAGTTCCTCTCTACACCACGCCTCCGAGCACCAGCAGCAGCTTGTGTGTTTCCTAAGACACTTTGCACCCTGCTGCAGCGGCTGCAATTAAGATACACAGTGAGTGCAGAGCTCATCTCTACACCACGCCTCTGAGCACCAGGACCAGCTTGTGTGTTTCCTAAGACACTTTGCACCCTGCTGCAGCGGCCGCTGATAAGATGCACAGTGAGTACAGAGCTCATCTCTACAACACGCCTCTGAGCACCAGCTTGTGTGTTTCTAAGACTAAGGCACTTTGCACCCTGCTGCAGCAGCTGCTGATAAGATACACCGTGCATGCAGAGCTCATCTCTACACCACGCCTCTGAGCACCAGCAGCAGCTCGTGTGCTTCCTAAAACACTTTACACCCTGCTGCAGCGGCAGCTTCTAAGATACACAGTGAATACAGATCTCATCTCCACACCACGCCTCTGAGCACCAGCACCAGCTTGTGTGTTTCCTAAGACACTTTGCACCCTGCTGCAGTGGACACTGATAAGGTGCACAGTGAGTACAGAGCTCATCTCTACAACACGCCTCTGAGCACCAGCAGCAGCTCGTGTGTTTCTAAGACTAAGGCACTTTGCACCCTGCTGCAGCGGCCGCTGATAAGATACACAGTGAGTGCAGAGCTCATCTCTACACCATGCCTCTGAGCACCAGCAGCAGCTTGTGTGTTTCCTAAGACACTTTGCACCCTGCTGCAGCGGCCACTGATAAGATACATAGTGAGTACAGAGCTCCTCTCTGCACCACGCCTCTGAGCACCAGCAGCAGCTTGTGTGTTTCCTACGACACTTTCCCCCTGCTGCAGCGGCTGCTGATAAGATATACAGTGAGTGCAGAGCTCATCTCTTCACCACACCTCTGAGCACTAGCACCAGCTTGTGTATTTCCTAAGACACTTAGTACCCTGCTGGAGCAGCCGTTGATAAGATGCACAGTGAGTACAAAGCTCATCTCTACACCACACCTCTGAGCACCAGCAGAAGCTCGACACTTTGCACCCTGCTGCAACAGCCGCTGATAAGATACACAGTGAGTACAGAGCTCCTCTCTGCATGATGCCTCCGAGCTCCAGCAGCAGCTTGTGTGTTTCCTAAGACACTTTGCACCCTGCTGCAGCATCCACTGATAAGATGCACAGTGAGTGCAGAGCTCATCTCTACACCACGCCTCTAAGCACCGGCAGCAGCTTGTGTGTTTTCTCAGACACTTTGTACCCTGCTGCAGCGGCCGCTGATAAGGTACACAGTGAGTGCAGAGCTCATCTCTACAACACGCCTATGAGCACCAGCAGCAGCTCCTGTGTTTCTAAGACTAAGGCACTTTGCACCCTGCTGCAGCAGCTGCTGATAAGATACACAGTGCATGCAGAGCTCCTCTCTACACCACGCCTCTGAGCACCAGCAGCAGCTGGTGTGTTTCCTAGTACACTTTGCACCCTGCTGCAGCCGCCGCTGATAAGATACACCGTGAGTGCAGAGCTCATCTCTACACCACGCCTCCGAGCACCAGCAGCAGCTCGTGTGTTTCCTAAGACACTTTTCACCCTGCTGCAGCGGCCGCTGATAAGATGCACAGTGAGTACAGAGCTCATCTCTACACGACGCCTCTGGGCACCAGCAACAGCTTGTGTGTTTCCTAAGACACTTCGCACCCTGCTGCAGCGGCTGCTGCTAAGATACACAGTGAGTGCATAGCTCATCTCTACACCACGCCTCTGAGCACCAGCACCAGCACCAGCTTGTGTGTTTCCTAAGACACTGCACCCTGCTGCAGCGGCCACTGATAAGATGCACAGTGAGTACAGAGCTCATCTCTACAACACACCTCTGAGCACCAGCTCGTGTGTTTCTAAGACTAAGGCACTTTGCACCCTGCTGCAGCAGCTGCTGATTAGATACACCGTGCATGCAGAGCTCCTCTCTACACGACGCCTCTGAGCACCAGCAGCAGCTTGTGTGTTTCCTAAGGCACTTTACACCCTGCTGCAGCGGCAGCTTCTAAGATAAACAGTGAGTGCAGAGCTCATCTCTACACCACGCCTCTAAGCACCGGCAGCAGCTTGTGTGTTTCCTCAGACACTTTGTACCCTGCTGCAGCGGCCGCTGATAAGATACACAGTGAGTGCAGAGCTCATCTCTACAACACGCCTATGAGCACCAGCAGCAGCTCCTGTGTTTCTAAGACTAAGGCACTTTGCACCCTGCTGCAGCAGCTGCTGATAAGATACACAGTGCATGCAGAGCTCCTCTCTACACCACACCTCTGAGCACCAGCAGCAGCTGGTGTGTTTCCTAGTACACTTTGCTCCCTGCTGCAGCCACCGCTGATAAGATACACAGTGAGTGCAGAGCTCATCTCTACACCACGCCTCCGAGCACCAGCAGCAGCTCGTGTGTTTCCTAAGACACTTTTCACCCTGCTGCAGCGGCCGCTGGTAAGATGCACAGTGAGTACAGAGCTCATCTCTACACGACGCCTCTGGGCACCAGCAACAGCTTGTGTGTTTCCTAAGACACTTTGCACCCTGCTGCAGCGGCCGCTGATAAAATGCACAGTGAGAATAGAGCTCCTGTCTACACCACGCCTCTGAGCACCAGTACCAGCTTGTGTGTTTCCTAAGACACTGCACCCTGCTGAAGCTGCCACTGATAAGATGCACAGTGAGTACAGAGCTCATCTCTACAACACGCCTCTGAGCACCAGCTCGTGTGTTTCTAAGACTAAGGCACTTTGCACCCTGCTGCAGCAACTGCTGATAAGATCCACCGTGCATGCAGAGCTCCTCTCTACACGACGCCTCTGAGCACCAGCAGCAGTTCGTGTGTTTCCTAAGGCACTTTACACCCTGCTGCAGCGGCAGCTTCTAAGATACACAGTGAGTGCAGAGCTCATCTCTACACCATGCCTCTGAGCACCAGCAGCAGCTTGTGTGTTTCCTAAGACACTTTGCACCCTGCTGCAGCCGCTGCTGATAAGATACATAGTGAGTACAGAGTTCCTCTCTACACCACGACTTTGAGCAGCAGCTTGTGTTTTTCCCAAGACACTTTTCACCCTGCTGCAGCGGCTGGTGCTAAGATACACAGTGAGTGCAGAGCTCATCTCTACACCACCCCTCTGAGCACCAGCACCAGCTTGTGTGTTTCGTAAGACACTTTGCACCCTGCTGCAGCGGCCGCTGATAAGTTGCACAGTGAATACAGAGCTCATCTCTACGACACGTTTCTGAGCACCAGCAGCAGCTCGTGTGTTTCTAAGACTAAGGCACCTTGCACCCTGCTGCAGCAGCTGCTGATAAGATACACAGTGCATTCAGAGCTCCTCTCTACACCACGCCTCTGAGCATCAGCAGCAGCTTGTGTGCTTCCTAAGACACTTTGCACCCTGCTGCAGCTGACGCTGATAAGATACACAGAGATTACATAGCTCATCTCTACACCATGCCTCTGAGCACCAGCAGCAGCTCAACACTTTGCACCCTGCTGCAGCAGCTGTTAAGATACACAGTGATTACATAGCTCTTCTCTACATCACGCCTCTGAGCACCGGTTGCAGCTTGTGTGTTTCCAAAGACACTTTGCACCATGCTGAAGCAGCCGCTGATAAGATGCACAGTGAGTACAGAGCTCCTCTCTGCACCATGCCTCTGTGCACCAGCAGCAGCTTGTGTGTTTCCTACGACACTTTACCCCCTGCTGCAGCGGCTGCTGATAAGATATACAGTGAGTACAGAGCTCATCTCTACAACACGCCTCTGAGCACCAGCAGCAGCTTGTGTGTTTCCTAAGACACTTTGCACCCTGCTGTAGCAGCTGCTGATAAGATGCACTGTGAGTACAGAGCTCATCTCTACACCACGCCTCCGAGCACCAGCAGCAGCTTGTGTGTTTCCTAAAACACCTTGCACCCTGCTGCAGCGGCTGCTGCTAAAATACACAGTGAGTGCAGAGCTCATCTCTACACCACACCTCTGAGCACCAGCACCAGCTTGTGTGTTTCCTAAGACACTGCACCCTTCTGGAGTGGCCGCTGATAAGACGCACAGTGAGTACAAAGCTCATCTCTACACCACACCTCTGAGCACCAGCAGCAGCTCGACACTTTGCAGCCTGCTGCAGCAGCCGCTGATAAGATACACAGTGAGTACAGAGCTCCTCTCTGCATGATGCCTCCGAGCACCAGCAGCAGTGTGTGTGTTTCCTAAGACACTTTAAACCCAGGTGCAGCGGCTGCTAATAAGTTACACAGTGAGTCCAGAGCTCCTCTCTACACCATGCCTCTGAGCATCAGCATCAGCAGCTTGTGTGTTTCCTAAGACACTTTGCACCCTGCTGCAGCAGCCGCTGATAAAATACACAGTGAGTGCAGAGCACATCTCTACACCACGCCTCTAAGCACCGGCAGCAGCTCGTGTGTTTCCTCAGACACTTTGCACCCTGCTGCAGCGGCCGCTGATAAGATACACAGTGAGTGCAGAGCTCATCTCTACAACACGCCTATGAGCACCAGCAGCAGCTCCTGTGTTTCTATGACTAAGGCACTTTGCACCCTGCTGCAGCGGCTGCTGATACGATACACAGTGCATGCAGAGCTCCTCTCTACACCACGCCTCTGAGCACCAGCAGCAGCTCATGTGTTTCCTAATACACTTTGCACCCTGCTGCAGCCGCCGCTGATAAGATACACAGTGAGTGTAGAGCTCATCTCTACACCACGCCTCCGAGCACCAGCAGCAGCTTGTGTGTTTCCTAAGACACTTTTCACCCTGCTGCAGCGGCCGCTGATAAGATGCACAGTGATTACATAGCTCATCTCTACACCACGCCTCCGAGCACCAGCAGCAGCTTGTGTGTTTCCTAAGACACTTTTCACCCTTCTGCCGCAGCCGCTGATAAGATACACAGTGATTACATAGCTCATCTCTACACCACACCTCTGAGCACCGGCAGCAGCTTGTGTGTTTCCAAAGACACTTTGCACCCTGATGAAGCGGCCACTGATAAGATGCACAGTGAGTACAGAGCTCCTCTCTACACCACGTCTCTGAGCACCGGCAGCAGCTTGTGTGTTTCCAAAGACACTTTGCACCTTGCTGAAGCGGCCGCTGATGAGGTGCACCGTGAGTACAGAGCTCCTCTCTGCACCACGCCTCTGAGCACCAGCAACAGCTTGTGTGTGTCCTAAGACACTTTGCCCCCTGCTGCAGCGGCTGCTGATAAGATATACAGTGAGTGCAGAGCTCATCTCTACAACACGCCTCTGAGCACCAGCAACAGCTTGTGTGTTTCCTAAGACACTTTGCACCCTGCTGCAGCGGCCGCTGATAAGATGCACAGTGAGTACAGAGTTCCTCTCTACACCACGCCTCCGAGCACCAGCAGCAGCTTGTGTGTTTCCTAAGACACTTTGCACCCTGCTGCAGCGGCTGCAATTAAGATACACAGTGAGTGCAGAGCTCATCTCTACACCACGCCTCTGAGCACAAGGACCAGCTTGTGTGTTTCCTAAGACACTTTGCACCCTGCTGCAGCGGCCGCTGATAAGATGCACAGTGAGTACAGAGCTCATCTCTACAACACGCCTCTGAGCACCAGCTCGTGTGTTTCTAAGACTAAGGCACTTTGCACCCTGTTGCAGCAGCTGCTGATAAGATACAACGTGCATGCAGAGCTCCTCTCTGCACGACGCCTCTGAGCACCAGCAGCAGCTCGTGTGCTTCCTAAGACACTTTACACCCTGCTGCAGCGGCAGCTTCTAAGATACACAGTGAATACAGATCTCATCTCCACACCACGCCTCTGAGCACCAGCACCAGCTTGTGTGTTTCCTAAGACACTTTGCACCCTGCTGCAGCGGACACTGATAAGATGCACAGTGAGTACAGAGCTCATCTCTACAACACGCCTCTGAGCACCAGCAGCAGCTTGTGTGTTTCCTACGACACATTGCCCCCTGCTGCAGCGGCTGCTGATAAGATATGCAGTGAGTGCAGAGCTCATCTCTTCACCACACCTCTGAGCACTAGCACCAGCTTGTGTGTTTCCTAAGACACTTTGCACCCTGCTGCAGCGGCCGCTGATAAGATGCACAGAGAGTACAGAGCTCATCTCTACAACACGCCTCTGAGCACCAGCAGCAGCTCATGTGTTTCCTAATACACTTTGCACGCTGCTGCAGCCGCCGCTGATAAGATACACAGTGAGTGCAGAGCTCATCTCTACACCACGCCTCTGAGCACCAGCAGCAGCTCGCATGTTTCCTAAGACACTTTGCACCCTGCTGCAGTGGCCGCTGATAAGATACATAGTGAGTAGAGACTTCCTCTCTACACCACTTTTTTGAGCACCAGCAGCAGCTTGTGTGTTTCCTAAGACACTTTTCACCCTGCTGCAGCAGCTGCTGATAAGATACACGACGATTGCAGAGCTCACCTCTACACCATGCCTCTGAGCACCAGCAGCAGCTCGACACTTTGCACCCTGCTGCAGCAGCTGCAATTAAGATACACAGTGAGTGCAGAGCTCATCTCTACACCACGCCTCTGAGCACCAGCACCAGCTTGTGTGTTTCCTAAGACACTTTGCACCCTGCTGCAGCGGCCGCTGATAAGATGCACAGAGAGTACAGAGCTCATCTCTACAACACGCCTCTGAGCACCAGCTCGTGTGCTTCTAAGAATAAGGCACTTTGCACCCTGCTGCAGCAGCTGCTGATAAGATACACCGTGCATGCAGAGCTCCTCCTCTCTGCACGACGCCTCTGAGCACCAGCAGCAGCTCGTGTGCTTCCTAAGAAACTTTACACCCTGCTGCAGCGGCAGCCTCTAAGATACACAGTGAATACAGATCTCATCTCCACACCACGCCTCTGAGCACCAGCACCAGCTTGTGTGTTTCCTAAGACACTTTGCACCCTGCTGCAGCGGCCGCTGATAAGATGCACAGTGAGTACAGAGCTCATCTCTACAACACACCTCTGAGCACCAGCAGCAGCTCGTGTGTTTCTAAGACTAAGGCACTTTGCACCCTGCTGCAGCGGCCGCTGATAAGATACACAGTGAGTGCAGAGCTCATCTCTACACCATGCCTCTGAGCACCAGCAGCAGCTTGTGTGTTTCCTAAGACACTTTGCACACTGCTGCAGCGGCCACTGATAAGGTACATAGTGAGTACAGAGTTCCTCTCTACACCACGCCTTTGAGCAGCAGCTTGTGTGTTTCCTAAGACACTTTTCACCCTGCTGCAGCGGCTGCTGCTAAGATACACAGTGAGTAAGGAGCTCATCTCTACACCATGCCTCTGAGCACCAGCACCAGCTTGTGTGTTTCCTAAGACACTTTGCAACCACCCTGCAGCGGCCGCTGATAAATTGCACAATGCATGCAGAGCTCCTCTCTACACCACGCCTCTGAGCACCAGCAGCAGCTTGTGTGCTTCCTAAGACACTTTGCACCCTGCTGCTGCCGACGCTGATAAAATACACAGAGATTACATAGCTCATCTCTACCATGCCTCTGAACACCAGCACCAGCTCGACACTTTGCACCCTGCTGCAGCGGCTGCTGATAAAATACACAGTGATTACATAGCTCTTCTCTACACCACGCCTCTGAGCACCGGTTGCAGCTTGTGTGTTTCCAAAGACACTTTGCACCATGCTGAAGTGGCCGCTGTTAAGATGCACAGTGAGTACAGAGCTCCTCTCTGCACCACGCCTCTGAGCACCAGCAGCAGCTTGTGTGTTTCCTAAGACACTTTGCACCCTGCTGCAGCGGCCGCTGATAAGATGCACAGTGAGTACAGAGTTCCTCTCTACACCACGCCTCCGAGCACCAGCAGCAGCTTGTGTGTTTCCTAAGACACTTTGCACCCTGCTGCAGCGGCTGCAATTAAGATACACAGTGAGTGCAGAGCTCATCTCCACACCACGCCTCTGAGCACCAGCACCAGCTTGTGTGTTTCCTAAGACACTTTGCACCCTGCTGCAGCGGCCGCTGATAAGATGCACAGTGAGTACAGAGCTCATCTCTACAACACGCCTCTGAGCACCAGCTCGTGTGTTTCTAAGACTAAGGCACTTTGCACCCTGCTGCAGCAGCTGCTGATAAGATACACCGTGCATGCAGAGCTCCTCTCTGCACGACGCCTCTGAGCACCAGCAGCAGCTTGTGTGCTTCCTAAGACACTTTACACCCTGCTGCAGCGGCAGCTTCTAAGATACACAGTGAATACAGATCTCATCTCCACACCACGCCTCTGAGCACCAGCACCAGCTTGTGTGTTTCTTAAGACACTTTGCACCCTGCTGCAGCGGCCACTGATAAGATGCACAGTGAGTACAGAGCTCATCTCTACAACACGCCTCTGAGCACCAGCTCGTGTGTTTCTAAGACTAAGGCACTTTGCACCCTGCTGCAGCAGCTGCTGATAAGATACACCGTGCATGCAGAGCTCCTCTCTGCACGACGCCTCTGAGCACCAGCAGCAGCTTGTGTGCTTCCTAAGACACTTTACACCCTGCTGCAGCGGCAGCTTCTAAGATACACCATGAATACAGATCTCATCTCCACACCACGCCTCTGAGCACCAGCACCAGCTTGTGTGTTTCTTAAGACACTTTGCACCCTGCTGCAGCGGCCACTGATAAGATGCACAGTGAGTACAGAGCTCATCTCTACAACACGACTCTGAGCACCAGCAGCAGCTCGTGTGTTTCTAAGACTAAGGCACTTTGCACCCTGCTGCAGCGGCCGCTGATAAGATACACAGTGAGTGCAGAGCTCATCTCTACACCATGCCTCTGAGCACCAGCAGCAGCTTGTGTGTTTCCTAAGACACTTTGCACCCTGCTGCAGCGGCCACTGATAAGATACATAGTGAGTACAGAGCTCCTCTCTGCACCACGCCACTGAGCACCAGCAGCAGCTTGTGTGTTTCCTACGACACTTTGCCCCCTGCTGCATTGGCTGCTGATAAGATATACAGTGAGTGCAGAGCTCATCTCTTTACCACACCTCTGAGCACTAGCACCAGCTTGTGTATTTCCTAAGACACTTAGTACCCTGCTGGAGCAGCCGTTGATAAGATGCACAGTAAGTACAAAGCTCATCTCTACACCACACCTCTGAGCACCAGCAGCAGCTCGACACTTTGCACCCTGCTGCAACTGCCGCTGATAAGAAACACAGTGAGTACAGAGCTCCTCTCTGCATGATGCCTCCGAGCACCAGCAGCAGCTTGTGTGTTTCCTAAGACACTTTGCACCCTGGTGCAGCGGTCGCTAATAAGATACACAGTGAGTCCAGAGCTCCTCTCTACACCATGCCTCTGAGCATCAGCAGAAGCTTGTGTGTTTCCTAAGACACTTTGCACCCTGCTGCAGCATCCACTGATAAGATGCACAGTGAGTGCAGAGCTCATCTCTACAACACGCCTATGAGCACCAGCAGAAGCTCCTGTGTTTCTAAGACTAAGGCACTTTGCACCCTGCTGCAGCAGCTGCTGATAAGATACACAGTGCATGCAGAGCTCCTCTCTACACCACGCCTCTGAGCACCAGCAGCAGCTGGTGTGTTTCCTAGTACACTTTGCACCCTGCTGCAGCCGCCGCTGATAAGATACACAGTGAGTGCAGAGCTCATCTCTACACCACGCCTCCGAGCACCAGCAGCAGCTCGTGTGTTTCCTAAGACACTTTTCACCCTGCTGTAGCGGCCGCTGATAAGATGCACAGTGAGTACAGAGCTCATCTCTACACGACGCCTCTGGGCACCAGCAACAGCTTGTGTGTTTCCTAAGACACTTTGCACCCTGCTGCAGCGGCGCTGATAAGATGCACAGTGAGAATAGAGCTCCTCTCTACACCACGCCTCCGAGCACCAGCAGCAGTTTGTGTGTTTCCTAAGACACTATGCACCCTGCTGCAGCGGCTGCTGCTAAGATACACAGTGAGTGCAGAGCTCATCTCTACACCACGCCTCTGAGCACCAGCACCAGCTTGTGTGTTTCCTAAGACACTGCACCCTGCTGCAGCGGCCACTGATAAGATGCACAGTGAGTACAGAGCTCATCTCTACAACACACCTCTGAGCACTAGCTCGTGTGTTTCTAAGACTAAGGCACTTTGCACCCTGCTGCAGCAGCTGCTGATAAGATACACAGTGCATGCAGAGCTCCTCTCTACACGACGCCTCTGGGCACCAGCAACAGCTTGTGTGTTTCCTAAGACACTTTGCACCCTGCTACAGCGGCCGCTGATAACATGCACAGTGAGTATAGAGCTCCTCTCTACACCACGCCTCGAGCACCAGCAGCAGTTCGTGTGTTTCCTAAGACACTTTGCACCCTGCTGCAGCGGCTGCTGCTAAGATACACAGTGAGTGCAGAGCTCATCTCTACACCACGCCTCTGAGCACCAGCACCAGCTTGTGTGTTTCCTAAGACACTGCACCCTGCTGCAGCGGCCACTGATAAGATGCACAGTGAGTACAGAGCTCATCTCTACAACACACCTCTGAGCACCAGCTCGTGTGTTTCTAAGACTAAGGCACTTTGCACCCTGCTGCAGCGGCAGCTTCTAAGATACACAGTGAGTGCAGAGCTCATCTCTACACCACGCCTCTAAGCACCGGCAGCAGCTTGTGTGTTTCCTCAGACACTTTGTACCCTGCTGCAGCGGCCGCTGATAAGATACACAGTGAGTGCAGAGCTCATCTCTACAACACGCCTATGAGCACCAGCAGCAGCTGGTGTGTTTCCTAGTACACTTTGCACCCTGCTGCAGCAGCTGCTGATAAGATACACAGTGCATGCAGAGCTCCTCTCTACACCACGCCTCTGAGCACCAGCAGCAGATGGTGTGTTTCCTAGTACACTTTGCACCCTGCTGCAGCCGCCGCTGTTAAGATACACAGTGAGTGCAGAGCTCATCTCTACACCATGCCTCCGAGCACCAGCAGTGTGTTTCCTAAGACACTTTTCACCCTGCTGCAGCGGCCACTGATAAGATGCACAGTGAGTACAGAGCTCATCTCTACACGACGCCTCTGGGCACCAGCAACAGCTTGTGTGTTTCCTAAGACACTTTGCACCCTGCTGCAGCGGCCGCTGATAAAATGCACAGTGAGAATAGAGCTCCTCTCTACACCACGCCTCCAAGCACCAGCAGCAGTTTGTGTGTTTCCTAAGACACTTTGCACCCTGCTGCAGCGGCTGCTGCTAAGATACACAGTGAGTGCAGAGCTCATCTCTACACCACGCCTCTGAGCACCAGCACCAGCACCAGCTTGTGTGTTTCCTAAGACACTGCACCCAGCTGCAGCAGCCACTGATAAGATGCACAGTGAGTACAGAGCTCATCTCTACAACACGCCTCTGAGCACCAGCTCGTGTGTTTCTAAGACTAAGGCACTTTGCACCCTGCTGCAGCAGCTGCTGACAAGATACACCGTGCATGCAGAGCTCCTCTCTACACGACGCCTCTGAGCACCAGCAGCAGCTTGTGTGTTTCCCAAGGCACTTTACACCCTGCTGCAGCGGAAGCTTCTAAGATACACAGTGAGTGCAGAGCTCATCTCTACACCATGCCTCTGAGCACCAGCAGCAGCTTGTGTGTTTCCTAAGACACTTTGCACCCTGCTGCAGCCGCTGCTGATAAGATACATAGTGAGTACAGAGTTCCTCTCTAGACCACGACTTTGAGCAGCAGCTTGTGTTTTTCCCAAGACACTTTTCACCCTGCTGCAGCGGCTGGTGCTAAGATACACAGTGAGTGCAGAGCTCATCTCTACACCACCCCTCTGAGCACCAGCACCAGCTTGTGTGTTTCCTAAGACACTTTGCACCCTGCTGCAGCGGCCGCTGATAAGATGCACAGTGAATGCAGAGCTCATCTCTACAACACGCCTCTGAACACCAGCAGCAGCTCGTGTGTTTCTAAGACTAAGGCACCTTGCACCCTGCTGCAGCAGCTGCTGATAAGATACACAGTGCATGCAGAGCTCCTCTCTACACCACGCCTCTGAGCATCAGCAGCAGCCTGTGTGCTTCCTAAGACACTTTGCACCCTGCTGCAGCTGACGCTGATAAGATACACAGAGATTACATAGCTCATCTCTACACCATGCCTCTGAGCACCAGCAGCAGCTCAACACTTTGCACCCTGCTGCAGCGGCTGCTGATAAGATACACAGTGATTACATAGCTCTTCTCTACACCACGCCTCTGAGCACCGGTTGCAGCTTGTGTGTTTCCTACGACACTGTACCCCCTGCTGCAGCGGCTGCTGATAAGATATACAGTGAGTGCAGAGCTCATCTCTACAACACGCCTCTGAGCACCAGCAGCAGCTTGTGTGTTTCCTAAGACACTTTGCACCCTGCTGCAGCAGCTGCTGATAAGATGCACTGTGAGTACAGAGCTCCTCTCTACACCACGCCTCCGAGCACCAGCAGCAGCTTGTGTGTTTCCTAAACCACATTGCACCCTGCTGCAGCGGCTGCTGCTAAAATACACAGTGAGTGCAGAGGTCATCTCTACACCACACCTCTGAGCACCAGCACCAGCTTGTGTGTTTCCTAAGACACTGCACCCTGCTGGAGTGGCCGCTGATAAGATGCACAGTGAATACAAAGCTCATCTCTACACCACACCTCTGAGCACCAGCAGCAGCTCGACACTTTGCAGCCTGCTGCAGCAGCCGCTGATAAGATACACAGTGAGTACAGAGCTCCTCTCTGCATGATGCCTCCGAGCAGCAGCGTGTGTGTTTCCTAAGACCCTTTAAACCCAGGTGCAGCGGCTGCTAATAAGTTACACAGTGAGTCCAGAGCTCCTCTCTACACCATGCCTCTGAGCATCAGCAGCAGCAGCTTGTGTGTTTCCTAAGACACTTTGCACCCTGCTGCAGCAGCCGCTGATAAGATACACAGTGAGTGCAGAGCTCATCTCTACACCACGCCTCGTGTGTTTCCTCAGACACTTTGCACCCTGCTGCAGCGGCCGCTGATAAAATACACAGTGAGTGCAGAGCTCATCTCTACAACACGCCTATGAGCACCAGCAGCAGCTCCTGTGTTTCTATGACTAAGGCACTGTGCACCCTGCTGCAGCAGCTGCTGATAAGATACACAGTGCATGCAGAGATCCTCTCTACACCACACCTCTGAGCACCAGCAGCAGCTCATGTGTTTCCTAATACACTTTGCACCCTGCTGCAGCCGCCGCTGATAAGATACACAGTGAGTGCAGAGCTCATCTCTACACCACGCCTCTCAGCAAAAGCAGCAGCTTGCATGTTTCCTAAGACACTTTGCACCCTGCTGCAGTGGCCGCTGATAAGATACATAGTGAGTAGAGACTTCCTCTCTACACCACTTTTTTGAGCACCAGCAGCAGCTTGTGTGTTTCCTAATACACTTTGCACCCTGCTGCAGCAGCTGCTGATAAGATACACGACGATTGCAGAGCTCACCTCTACACCATGCCTCTGAGCACCAGCAGCAGTTCGACACTTTGCAGCGGCTGCTGATAAGATACACAGTGATTACATAGCTCATCTCTACACCACGCCTCTGAGCACCAGCAACAGCTTGTGTGTTTCCTAAGACACTTTGCACCCTGCTGCAGCGGCCGCTGATAAGATGCACAGTGAGTACAGAGTTCCTCTCTACACCACGCCTCCGAGCACCAGCAGCAGCTTGTGTGTTTCCTAAGACACTTTGCACCCTGCTGCAGCGGCTGCAATTAAGATACACAGTGAGTGCAGAGCTCATCTCTACACCACGCCTCTGAGCACAAGGACCAGCTTTTGTGTTTCCTAAGACACTTTGCACCCTGCTGCAGCAGCCGCTGATAAGATGCACAGTGAGTACAGAGCTCATCTCTACAACACGCCTCTGAGCACCAGCTCGTGTGTTTCTAAGACTAAGGCACTTTGCACCCTGCTGCAGCAGCTGCTGATAAGATACAACGTGCATGCAGAGCTCCTCTCTGCACGACGCCTCTGAGCACCAGCATCAGCTCGTGTGCTTCCTAAGACACTTTACACCCTGCTGCAGCGGCAGCTTCTAAGATACACAGTGAATACAGATCTCATCTCCACACCACGCCTCTGAGCACCAGCACCAGCTTGTGTGTTTCCTAAGACACTTTGCACCCTGCTGCAGCGGACACTGATAAGATGCACAGTGAGTACAGAGCTCATCTCTACAACACGCCTCTGAGCACCAGCTCGTGTGTTTCTAAGACTAAGGCACTTTGCACCCTGCTGCAGCAACTGCTGATAAGATCCACCGTGCATGCAGAGCTCCTCTCTACACGACGCTTCTGAGCACCAGCAGCAGCTCGTGTGTTTCCTAAGGCACTTTACACCCTGCTGCAGCGGCAGCTTCTAAGATACACAGTGAGTGCAGAGCTCATCTCTACACCATACCTCTGAGCACCAGCAGCAGCTTGTGTGTTTCCTAAGACACTTTGCACCCTGCTGCAGCCGCTGCTGATAAGATACATAGTGAGTACAGAGTTCCTCTCTACACCACGACTTTGAGCAGCAGCTTGTGTTTTTCCCAAGACACTTTTCACCCTGCTGCAGCGGCTGGTGCTAAGATACACAGTGAGTGCAGAGCTCATCTCTACACCACCCCTCTGAGCACCAGCACCAGCTTGTGTGTTTCCTAAGACACTTTGCACCCTGCTGCAGCGGCCGCTGATAAGTTGCACAGTGAATACAGAGCTCATCTCTACAACACGCCTCTGAGCACCTGCAGCAGCTCGTGTGTTTCTAAGACTAAGGCACCTTGCACCCTGCTGCAGCAGCTGCTGATAAGATACACAGTGCATTCAGAGCTCCTCTCTACACCACGCCTCTGAGCATCAGCAGCAGCTTGTGTGCTTCCTAAGACACTTTGCACCCTGCTGCAGCTGACGCTGATAAGATACACAGAGATTACATAGCTCATCTCTACACCATGCCTCTGAGCACCAGCAGCAGCTCAACACTTTGCACCCTGCTGCAGCAGCTGTTAAGATACACAGTGATTACATAGCTCTTCTCTAAATCACGCCTCTGAGCACCGGTTGCAGCTTGTGTGTTTCCAAAGACACTTTGCACCATGCTGAAGCAGCCGCTGATAAGATGCACAGTGAGTACAGAGCTCCTCTCTGCACCATGCCTCTGCGCACCAGCAGCAGCTTGTGTGTTTCCTACGACACTTTACCCCCTGCTGCAGCGCTGCTGATAAGATATACAGTGAGTGCAGAGCTCATCTCTACAACACGCCTCTGAGCACCAGCAGCAGCTTGTGTGTTTCCTAAGACACTTTGCACCCTGCTGCAGCAGCTGCTGATAAGATGCACTGTGAGTACAGAGCTCCTCTCTACACCACGCCTCCGAGCACCAGCAGCAGCTTGTGTGTTTCCTAAAACACCTTGCACCCTGCTGCAGCGGCTGCTGCTAAAATACACAGTGAGTGCAGAGCTCATCTCTACACCACACCTCTGAGCACCAGCACCAGCTTGTGTGTTTCCTAAGACACTGCACTCTTCTGGAGTGGCCGCTGATAAGATGCACAGTGAGTACAAAGCTCATCTCTACACCACACCTCTGAGCACCAGCAGCAGCTCGACACTTTGCAGCCTGCTGCAGCAGCCGCTGATAAGATACACAGTGAGTACAGAGCTCCTCTCTGCATGATGCCTCCGAGCACCAGCAGCAGTGTGTGTGTTTCCTAAGACACTTTAAACCCAGGTGCAGCGGCTGCTAATAAGTTACACAGTGAGTCCAGAGCTCCTCTCTACACCATGCCTCTGAGCATCAGCATCAGCAGCTTGTGTGTTTCCTAAGACACTTTGCACCCTGCTGCAGCAGCCGCTGATAAAATACACAGTGAGTGCAGAGCTCATCTCTACACCACGCCTCTAAGCACCGGCAGCAGCTCGTGTGTTTCCTCAGACACTTTGCACCCTGCTGCAGCGGCCGCTGATAAGATACACAGTGAGTGCAGAGCTCATCTCTACAACACGCCTATGAGCACCAGCAGCAGCTCCTGTGTTTCTATGACTAAGGCACTTTGCACCCTGCTGCAGTGGCTGCTGATACGATACACAGTGCATGCAGAGCTCCTCTCTACACCACGCCTCTGAGCACCAGCAGCAGCTCATGTGTTTCCTAATACACTTTGCACCCTGCTGCAGCCGCCGCTGATAAGATACACAGTGAGTGTAGAGCTCATCTCTACACCACGCCTCCGAGCACCAGCAGCAGCTTGTGTGTTTCCTAAGACACTTTTCACCCTGCTGCAGCGGCCGCTGATAAGATGCACAGTGATTACATAGCTCATCTCTACACCACGCCTCTGAGCACCAGCAGCATCTCGACACTTTGCACCCTTCTGCTGCAGCCGCTGATAAGATACACAGTGATTACATAGCTCATCTCTACACCACACCTCTGAGCACCGGCAGCAGCTTGTGTGTTTCCAAAGACACTTTGCACCCTGATGAAGCGGCCACTGATAGGATGCACAGTGAGTACAGAGCTCCTCTCTACACCACGTCTCTGAGCACCGGCAGCAGCTTGTGTGTTTCCAAAGACACTTTGCACCTTGTGAAGCGGCCGCTGATGAGGTGCACCGTGAGTACAGAGCTCCTCTCCGCACCACGCCTCTGAGCACCAGCAACAGCTTGTGTGTTTCCTAAGACACTTTGCCCCCTGCTGCAGCGGCTGCTGATAAGATATACAGTGAGTGCAGAGCTCATCTCTGCAACACGCCTCTGAGCACCAGCAACAGCTTGTGTGTTTCCTAAGACACTTTGCACCCTGCTGCAGCGGCCGCTGATAAGATGCACAGTGAGTACAGAGTTCCTCTCTACACCACGCCTCCGAGCACCAGCAGCAGCTTGTGTGTTTCCTAAGACACTTTGCACCCTGCTGCAGTGGCTGCAATTAAGATGCACAGTGAGTGCAGAGCTCATCTCTACACCACGCCTCTGAGCACAAGGACCAGCTTTTGTGTTTCCTAAGACACTTTGCACCCTGCTGCAGCGGCCGCTGATAAGATGCACAGTGAGTACAGAGCTCATCTCTACAACACGCCTCTGAGCACCAGCTCGTGTGTTTCTAAGACTAAGGCACTTTGCACCCTGCTGCAGCAGCTGCTGATAAGATACAACGTGCATGCAGAGCTCCTCTCTGCACGACGCCTCTGAGCACCAGCAGCAGCTCGTGTGCTGCCTAAGACACTTTACACCCTGCTGCAGCGGCAGCTTCTAAGATACACAGTGAATACAGATCTCATCTCCACACCACGCCTCTGAGCACCAGCACCAGCTTGTGTGTTTCCTAAGACACTTTGCACCCTGCTGCAGCGGACACTGATAAGATGCACAGTGAGTACAGAGCTCATCTCTACAACACGCCTCTGAGCACCAGCAGCAGCTCGTGTGTTTCTAAGACTAAGGCACTTTGCACCCTGCTGCAGCGGCCGCTGATAAGATACACAGTGAGTGCAGAGCTCATCTCTACACCATGCCTCTGAGCACCAGCAGCAGCTTGTGTGTTTCCTACGACACTTTGCCCCCTGCTGTAGCGGCTGCTGATAAGATATACAGTGAGTGCAGAGCTCATCTCTTCACCACACCTCTGAGCACTAGCACCAGCTTGTGTATTTCCTAAGACACTTAGTACCCTGCTGGAGCAGCCGTTGATAAGATGCACAGTGAGTAGAAAGCTCATCTCTACACCACACCTCTGAGCACCAGCAGAAGCTCGACACTTTGCACCCTGCTGCAACAGCCGCTGATAAGATACACAGTGAGTACAGAGCTCCTCTCTGCATGATGCCTCCGAGCACCAGCAGCAGCTTGTGTGTTTCCTAAGACACTTTGCACCCTGGTGCAGCGGTCGCTAATAAGATACACAGTGAGTCCAGAGCTCCTCTCTACACCATGCCTCTGAGCATCAGCAGAAGCTTGTGTGTTTCCTAAAACACTTTGCACCCTGCTGCAGCATCCACTGATAAGATGCACAGTGAGTGCAGAGCTCATCTCTACACTACGCCTCTAAGCACCGGCAGCAGCTTGTGTGTTTTCTCAGACACTTTGTACCCTGCTGCAGCGGCCGCTGATAAGATACACAGTGAGTGCAGAGCTCATCTCTACACCACGCCTCTGAGCACCAGCACCAGCTTGTGTGTTTCCTAAGACACTGCACCCTGCTGCAGCGGCCACTGATAAGATGCACAGTGAGTACAGAGCTCATCTCTACACGACGCCTCTGGGCACCAGCAACAGCGTGTGTGTTTCCTAGTACACTTTGCACCCTGCTGCAGCCGCTGCTGATAAGATACACAGTGAGTGCAGAGCTCATCTCTACACCACGCCTCCGAGCACCAGCAGCAGCTTGTGTGTTTCCTCAGACACTTTTCACCCTGCTGCAGCGGCCGCTGATAAGATGCACAGTGAGTACAGAGCTCATCTCTACACGACGCCTCTGGGCACAAGCAACAGCGTGTGTGTTTCCTAAGACACTTTGCACCCTGCTGCAGCGGCTGCTGATAAGATACACAGTGAGTGCAGAGCTCATCTCTACACCACGCCTCTGAGCACCAGCACCAGCTTGTGTGTTTCCTAAGACACTGCACCCTGCTGCAGCGGCCACTGATAAGATGCACAGTGAGTACAGAGCTCATCTCTACAACACACCTCTGAGCACCAGCTCGTGTGTTTCTAAGACTAAGGCACTTTGCACCCTGCTGCAGCAGCTGCTGATTAGATACACCGTGCATGCAGAGCTCCTCTCTACACGACGCCTCTGAGCACCAGCAGCAGCTCGTGTGTTTCCTAAGGCACTTTACACCCTGCTGCAGCGGCAGCTTCTAAGATACACAGTGAGTGCAGAGCTCATCTCTACACCACGCCTCTAAGCACCGGCAGCAGCTTGTGTGTTTCCTCAGACACTTTGTATCCTGCTGCAGCGGCCGCTGATAAGATACACAGTGAGTGCAGAGCTCATCTCTACATCACGCCTATGAGCACCAGCAGCAGCTCCTGTGTTTCTAAGACTAAGGAACATTGCACCCTGCTGCAGCAGCTGCTGATAAGATACACAGTGCATGCAGAGCTCCTCTCTACACCACGCCTCTGAGCACCAGCAGCAGCTGATGTGTTTCCTAGTACATTTGCACCCTGCTGCAGCCACCGCTGATAAGATACACAGTGAGTGCAGAGCTCATCTCTACACCACGCCTCCGAGCACCAGCAGCAGCTCGTGTGTTTCCTAAGACACTTTTCACCCTGCTGCAGCGGCCGCTGGTAAGATGCACAGTGAGTACAGAGCTCATCTCTACACGACGCCTCTGGGCACCAGCAACAGCTTGTGTGTTTCCTAAGACACTTTGCACCCTGCTGCAGCGGCCGCTGATAAAATGCACAGTGAGAATAGAGCTCCTCTCTACACCACGCCTCTGAGCACCAGCACCAGCACCAGCTTGTGTGTTTCCTAAGACACTGCACCCTGCTGCAGCTGCCACTGATAAGATGCACAGTGAGTACAGAGCTCATCTCTACAACACACCTCTGAGCACCAGCTCGTGTGTTTCTAAGACTAAGGCACTTTGCACCCTGCTGCAGCAGCTGCTGACAAGATACACAGTGCCTGCAGAGTTCCTCTCTACACGACGCCTCTGAGCACCAGCAACAGCTCGTGTGTTTCCTAAGGCACTTTACACCCTGCTGCAGCGGCAGCTTCTAAGATACACAGTGAGTGCAGAGCTCATCTCTACACCATGCCTCTGAGCACCAGCAGCAGCTCGTGTGTTTCCTAAGACACTTTGCACCCTGCTGCAGCCGCTGCTGATAAGATACATAGTGAGTACAGAGTTCCTCTCTACACCACGACTTTGAGCAGCAGCTTGTGGTTTTCCCAAGACACTTTTCACCCTGCTGCAGCGGCTGGTGCTAAGATACACAGTGAGTGCAGAGCTCATCTCTACACCACCCCTCTGAGCACCAGCACCAGCTTGTGTGTTTCCTAAAACACTTTGCACCCTGCTGCAGCGGCCGCTGATAAGATGCACAGTGAATACAGAGCTCATCTCTACAACACGCCTCTGAGCACCAGCAGCAGCTCGTGTGTTTCTAAGACTAAGGCACCTTGCACCCTGCTGCAGCAGCTGCTGATATGATAAACAGTGCATGCAGAGCTCCTCTCTACACCACGCCTCTGAGCATCAGCAGCAGCTTGTGTGCTTCCTAAGACACTTTGCCCCCTGCTGCAGCTGACGCTGATAAGATACACAGAGATTACATAGCTCATCTCTACACCATGCCTCTGAGCACCAGCAGCAGCTCAACACTTTGCACCCTGCTGCAGCGGCTGCTGATAAGATACACAGTGATTACATAGCTCTTCTCTACATCACGCCTCTGAGCACCGGTTGCAGCTTGTGTGTTTCCAAAGACACTTTGCACCATGCTGAAGCAGCCGCTGATAAGATGCACAGTGAGTACAGAGCTCCTCTCTGCACCATGCCTCTGCGCACCCGCAGCAGCTTGTGTGTTTCCTACGACACTTTACCCCCTGCTGCAGCGGCTGCTGATAAGATATACAGTGAGTGCAGAGCTCATCTCTACAACACGCCCCTGAGCACCAGCAGCAGCTTGTGTGTTTCCTAAGACACTTTGCACCCAGCTGCAGCAGCTGCTGATAAGATGCACTGTGAGTACAGAGCTCCTCTCTACACCACGCCTCCAAGCACCAGCAGCAGCTCGTGTGTTTCCTAAAACACCTTGCACCCTGCTGCAGCGGCTGCTGCTAAAATACACAGTGAGTGCAGAGCTCATCTCTACACCACACCTCTGAGCACCAGCACCAGCTTGTGTGTTTCCTAAGACACTGCACCCTTCTGGAGTGGCCGCTGATAAGATGAACAGTGAGTACAAAGCTCATCTCTACACCAAACCTCTGAGCACAAGCAGCAGCTCGACACTTTGCAGCCTGCTGCAGCAGCCGCTGATAAGATACACAGTGAGTACATAGCTCATCTCTACACCACACCTCTGAGCACCAGCAGCAGCTCATGTGTTTCCTAATACACTTTGCACCCTGCTGCAGCCGCCGCTGATAAGATACACAGTGAGTGTAGAGCTCATCTCTACACCACGCCTCCGAGCACCAGCAGCAGCTTGTGTGTTTCCTAAGACACTTTTCACCCTGCTGCAGCGGCCGCTGATAAGATGCACAGTGATTACATAGCTCATCTCTACACCATGCCTCTGAGCACCAGCAGCATCTCGACACTTTGCACCCTTCTGCCGCA